>NC_088931.1:64647500-65002500 GCF_038396675.1 Hydra vulgaris | reverse complement strand
AAGATTCTATCCTGAGTTAGATGGAAATGGTAAGCCAAAAGCTATTGCTTTTCACATATCAAAGGTTTTTGATAAAGTCTTGTATGCTGGTCTTTTCTATAACGTCATTTCATATGGTGTCTAGGAAAGTTATTAAAGTTATTGAATTATTCTTTTCTTACTGCAGTATTAGGTTGTCCTTGACTGACAACACTCTTCCTCATTTTCTGCAACATGAGTTAACACAAAGTTCTGACCTTGGGTCTGTATTTCTCCTCATCTATTTTAATGATCTTCCAGATAATCTTACCTCTAAAATGGCTCTAATGGCTGATCACACAATTATATACTCTCAGTCAATTAGATACTCTCATGCAATCAGTCTTTACAAAATTTCATTACTTTTTGCTCCAACTAAATGTCATTATTTTTTTTGTGACAGCTTAGGGTTTGCAGCAATTGTTTATATGTGTATATATATATATATACACATATAAACAATTGTGTGTATATATGTGTATATATATTTGTATATATATATGTGCATATATATATATATATATATATATATATATATATATATATATATCATTACCAGATCCCAAATATATGTTAAAGCAATATATCTACTAACATTTAACTTTGAAAAGTTTTATTTTTTGGCATTCTTTTAGACTGTGACTTTAATTTAAAGACACTTGTACTACTATTTGTTGCTATTGTGTGTGAATGAAAATCTAATTGTACCATTTAAACGTAACATTCCAACACACAACAGAAATAAAATTTACAAAAGTATGTGTCACCATAATAGTAGTTTTATCATCAATGTTAGTATTTTGATACGAGCTAAATATAGTTGGATCAGAGAGTTTTTTAAATGTTAAAAAATAATCTTTACAGAATTTAGTAACCAATGGATTTAGCAATCAAAACTATTTTTTGATTAAAAACTTTACATGTTTTGTTTTATAAAATGTTTGGAATATTTTTTTAAAAAGTGTTTAAAGTATAACTTAAAGTAATTTTTACAAGGTTTACAGATTTAGTTAACAAATAAACTTTTATTTAAATATATATAAATATTTAAATCAAATGAGAAAGTTTATAATCAATATTAAGTTTATACTTTTTATTTTATTTTATTGAAGTTATCAACTTTGTTTCTAAATTGAATTTATCTACTTTGTTTATGAATTTAATATATTAAATACAGGTAGTATATTAAATTTATTATATTAAATATATTTAGCGTATTAAACATTTGTATATATAAAAACAAATAATTTTAAAATAGAATAAAATGATTTTATTATATAATTTCAATGAAAAACAATTTTATTTAAAAACATTTTTGAATATTTAGATGGAGTAAGATATTGTTTGTGCTTATTACGATTTCTGTCATTTTCACAATGTTTCCAGATTTTTATGAAGATGTTTAGGTTAACTTTATTTGAAAGTGTTTTTATGGTTATCCATGATGTTTATTATAGTTGTAAAGTTATTTTTAATTTTTTTTAAATAGATGTGTAAATATTTTAATTATAATAGGAAGTAATATACTAAATATTTTTTTATTAAAGAGTTATAGTTGCTTTAAATAGTTTACCTTTTTATTAACTTTTAAAGAATTTTTTTTTTTGCTTTTTGCTTTTTGCTTGAATTTTTTTCATCTTCACTTTTTAAACAAATCGAAGCATTTATTTATTGGCTTTTTATTATATATGGGCTGTGTCAAAATATTCACAAAAAAAAAATGTTTCTCAATTGAATTTTTTTTTTTAGTTAAAAAAATTTCTATGATAAGATTATTTTAATTTCAGACAAAATTTTGTAATAAAAATTTTTGTAATAAATTCAATTAAAATTAAATTGTATTTTTCTTGTGTTAGTAAATAAAATAATCCTTTATTCATTATTAGAAATTCGTCTTTTTTTAAAGTCATAAAATATAATTTTATATATACTCCTTTATCAGTTATTATCCATCATTATAATACTCCATTATCATTTGTTATACTCCATAATCTTTAGTTATTCTCCATCATCATTAGTTACACTCCATCATAATTAGTTATACTTTTTATTTATTATATTATTTAAAGAAAAAAATTTTTTTCAAATTTTGTATTTAAATTAATTTATAAAAATATAATTGGCATTGAAAAGATTTATTATGTGCAAATATATCTATGCAAAAATTCTTAATGGATTAGTTTTTTGATAAAGTGTTTTGTTTTGTGAATCAAAGTTAGTTCTGTTTTAACTTTTTTTTTAGATGTTTTTGTAGATTTCATACAATAACTTTAGGATCTTTTTAGGTATTTAAAGTTGCAAATATAATTTTAAAGTTGAACAAGCAACAGTAATAGCTTTACTATGTTTGGTTTTTTGTACAAAGTGTTTCAATATTTATTATTTAAGGAATGAAAAGCAAGTTTAAAAGGTCGGTACTTTGTTTTCAGTGAATTTTTAGTTAATACCTTTTTATTGATTGTTATTACTTTAAAATTTTTTTTTTAATGAAGCACAACACAGGTAATAGGAAATAAATACAAAATTAATATTTTTTAAAATAATAGTTTAATATTTATATAGATGTTTCTGTTACTGTCAAATCAATGACTCATGTGATAAGAGAACTAAAGAAAAAAATAATATTTTTTAAAATAATAGTTTAATATTTATAAAGATGTTTTAGGTACTGTCTAAGCAATGACGTTTTGTAAAGTTTGTAAGCTTTGTGGAACCTTTGAAGCTGTATTATTTTTACATCATTTGAAATTTTTTGCATTCTTTTGTATAAAAAGTTTTTTGTTTTGTTTTAATACTATGTTTTAATATTTAATTTGAAATCACTGTGTACATATAGTCATTTTTATAGGATTGGTCTTAAAAAGAATGTTTTGTTTTGCATAATCATAGGATTATTGATAAAATTTAGTCTTCTTGCTGAAAATATTTTATATTAATAAACCATAGTTTTATTAGTTCACCCTAACTTATAAACTGTAAAAAATAAATTTTAATGTCAATAAACTTATTTAAAAATAGCTCGTGTAAATAGTTACACAAGCTGTTCTTGCTCATTATGTAAATAAAGTTCCATAGACTTTGCAAGAGTTTGTCAAAAACATTGTAAGTCTGTACATCAGTAAAATTAAGTGGTGGTCAGACTTTTAAGAAAGCTAACTTTTTTTTTCCTTTTTTTTTTTTTGTGGTTATTTTTTTTATGTCAATTGAATTTTTGCTTTTTGGATTTGTTTGATTTAGAAATATTTAATTGCTGTTCTTATTGTTGTTTATTATCATTGTAATATATTTAATACTATTACTGTTTATATAGTAATAGTAAACATTATTGTTTATATAATAATAGTAATTATTATTTTTGTTATTAAATAACTATAATACAACTAAAGGTTTAGTTGTATTATTTTGCATTTATTTTATAATTTTTTATTTATTGTATAATTTAAATTAATCACTTACATTTCACAATGTTTAATCAATGAATAAAGTTTTAAAACATAAGTGATTTTGTCAGTTTGAAGTATCCAATTGTAAAGATAATGTTTTGGAAACCAGAGAAACAGTACTAATGCTAAACCTTGTTTGATAACACTACGTACATACGAGTATTTTTTTTTTGTATTTCTTTTTAAAAAAAACATTTTATTAAGTTGTTTAAAAGGTTATATAAACTTTGCTTCCTTTTTGATTATTTTTGATTTTGCCACATTCATTTATTTATGAAGAGGAAAGGTCATTAATTTTTTAGTCAATATTTTTTATTTATGCAAAATTTCATAAGCATCTAATAGTAAAATATTCTTATTAGTGAATAAAGTTTTATTGATGAAATTTGAAAAAAAATAAGTTTGATCAGTTAGGTGTCTACTTTCATCTATTATATAGTTTGGTGGAAATCATTTGTCTGTATATAGCTATTTGAGATTTTTTTTGATATGTAACAGCAGTTTACAGAATTCATAAATCATTTTCATTAAATAACATAAGTGAGGAAAAAAAAATCATCAAATTTTACTGATGCTTCTTGTTTTTGATCTTGCTTTGGTAAAAGGCAATCATGATTTTTTATAAAACTGAATGTGACATTTTTAATTGCATATATTTTTTAAAACACTTTTATGTAACTGGTGACTTTTATGATAAAAGAGTTTTTAAACGAGAAAACAATATTTCTCTACTTTGTTTCTTCAGTTAAATTTTTTTTACAATTTTTTTCAATTATACTTTTTAGTTATTGCTTCTCATTAGGTTTTGATGAAAAACAATAATCTAATAATAATAATAATAATAATAATAATAATAATAATAATAATAATAATAATAATAATAATAATAATAGTGATAGCAAGTATAATAATATCTAATAAATATTTTTGTTAATTATAAAAAAGTAGTTTTGCTCTTATAGATATGTTCTTCGTTTTTGTTGTTGCCATACTTTTTCTAACTCCAAAATTTATTGAGAGTGGTGGTACAACACAAAATCTTAAAGAAATATTTATTGGACGATGTTGGCACTATCAAGTGCTAGCCAAAGAAAATAAAATTGATGAGTTAAAAACAATAGTAAATTGTACAAAGCTTTGGAATGAATTTTATGCTAGCTTTGCATTCAAGAATCCTTGTGATGTTACCAAAAACAGCTATAAACCTTTTTTTGAAATGTTAGAAAATCCAAAAAAAATTCGAAATGTATGTGACATTTTTGTCTTTTCACTTTTTCTAAAATTAGGTTATCAAATAAACAGGTTTTTATATGATTGTGTGAGAAAGAAGCTTGGTAAAAGAAGTGCCTTTGTCACTTTTTTGCAAAAATGACTTCTTAAGATCATTTACCTTAAAAGAAGTGCTCTTTTAAATGAAGAAATCTTTGTATCAATTAGACTAATGGAAATTGTTATTTCTGGATCAAGAAGTGTATATGTCACTTTTTTAACTTTAAGTTTGTGTGCGAGAATTATATTTTTTGTTTTATCTTATATAAAACAATTATTTTGCCACAAAGAATCCATTTGTATAAAATTTTGAAAGAAAAGCATTATTTATATAAGAAAATTTGAAAATCACAAAATCGCTTCTACTTCAAAACCATTAATATTGACAGGCACTTATTTTACTAAGCCTATTATATATATATATATATATATATATATATATATATATATATATATATATATATATATATATTACAGGGGTCAAAATAGGTGGCAGACATTGGCGCCCTCCGGCTGTTTTTTGAAACTTATCTGAGGGTGGTGTTATATATTGTTATTATATTATATAATAATTATATATATATTTTATATATATATGTATAATTATATATTTTATGTATATATATATATGTATGTATGTATGTATGTATATATATATATATATATATATATATATATATATATATATATATATATGTATATGTATATATATATATATATGTATATGTATATAAATTAGTAAAACATGCTCAGTATCATATTATTTATTATTGAAAGTGATTTCGACTCATATAGCAAAAGCTATTATCAAACATATTTGATAATGGCTAAATGTTTTATTAATTTACATGATTTTTATATATACTGGTAAGTATGTGTGAAAGATTAGCCAAGTATTTTTACCTGATATTTTCATAATTTTCATGACCAAAATTAATAAATTGTTAATAAAGAATCCATTGTATATATGTATGTGTGTATATATGTATATGTGTATATATATTATAAATGCATACTTTCTTGAGCATATAGTATGTCTAAAGTCATACTGAAATAGTGAGCTGCTGAGGTCTCAGTACATACATCAACAAAAAGTTGACGAATGTATATCTACTATATGCATATAATATATATCTACTATATGTATATAATATATATCTACTATATGTGTATATATTTATATGTGTATATATATATATATATATATATATATATATATATATAAATATGTAATAAGTATATATATACATACATACTTATATATATTTATCAGGCTATGTTTTGGTCTGGATCTAGTACCCTTGTACACCAGTTTACATTTATTAATGATCAGCATATTGTGCTTGAGGAAACAATGACAGGGTTAGAGATTTTTTCAAATAAATTTTCTTACATTTATTGAAAATTACAATTTTGTAAAATTTATTTGTTATTTATGTGCCATAAAATGTGTGACATTTTGTGACTATGTTAATGATTAGTCCTAAATGTTTTTTTTTCTAGGTATTTAATGAACGAACTAACTTGGTGTGGTTCACCTACTACACCTGATGGTTTGAATTACACCAAATGTAATGCAAAGAATAATGTTTGTAATGCAATGTATCCTGCATGGTTTATAGCATCAAAAAAGGTATGAGGTATGACTTTTATTGTTATTTTTCATAAAAGAATAAAACATAATAAAAAGTATAATAATATATTAAAAGTATGATCAATGTGGTCAAATTTTGATTTTTTGCATTTTTCAAAGTTTCTTTAATTTTTTTTATAACATTATATAATATTATAGTTTGCAGAAAGAGCAGCGGGCATCTCACATGTCTTGCTTAATGGCAGTCGACCGGACAACAACCCTGCATACTTAAAAGGAAGGTAGTTTTTCATCAAATTAATTACTTACTCTGGATTTGTATCTTAAATTATTCAAAATTATTGTTTTACATTTAATTAAATAATCATATGATTTTAGCTTCTTTCGCAGTGTGGAGGTACCATATTTAAAAATTGATAAGTTAATTGCATTAGTTGCAACAAACATTGGAACAAATAAAAGGTAAACTAGAGAAAGTGAAATTTATAAATATTTAATTTTTCTTTACCATTTGTAAAGGGTATAAATTTGCTCGAACAGTAGAAATAACTAGATATAATTGTTTAAGAAAGTTATTATTTTTCAGTTTAAAAACTTAATTAAACACCTTTAAAATAGTTAAATAAATATGTAAAAACATTTTAAAAAATTCTTTAAACCATGTTAAATCTGATAAAATCAACAGTAATATTGTTTTAGTTAAATCTATCACGTTTTTATATAGTAAATAACATCAGGTAATTAGTTATAACTATTTTTTTTTAATTGCGCTTTTTTAACTTTAAGCTATTCGATTCTTTCCTAGCTCCGTTCAGTAATGAGTTTGACTATTGAAATTATTTTCAAAGGAATTTCATAGGAGTAGAAATTTAGATTTCTTTAAGTTTAATAATGATGCTTTATAATCACTGGTTAAAAATAAAATTGAGTTATTAGCTTTTAAATTTAACGTAATAAGTTAAATTTATTATTTATTATGAGCTATTTTTGTATTATGGTATTCTTAGGGTGATTAATATAAAACTGTTTAAAAGTTACTATTATCAAAATTGTTACGATATATTTAAGGCTTACTGTTGTTAGAACTGTTACTTATAAATTAAAAGCTAATGTGATAGTGCTAATAAGATTATTTTATAAAAAAAATTTTAAATTAATACCAAGTATCCTGCATGGTATATTATATCCAAAAAAGTTAAAAGTTATGGTCAATTTTTACCACAACGAAAGAGTTAAAAGGTATGGTCAATTTTTACCACAACGAAAAAGTTAAAAGGTATGGTCAATTTTTACAACAACAGCAACAACAAATCATCGTTGTCTTAATTTTACTATTTTTTTGTTTATAGGTTTTCATTTTTGAATATATTCATTCTTTAATTTTTTTTTGATACTATAAAATATTTTTCAAAATTCCCAAAAACATTAAACATATCATATAAAAGGAAAGAATAAAAGTCTTTACATGATTTGTTTAATGGCAGTCGATTCAACAACTACTCTGCAACTATATATTATGTGAAATCAACAGATATTTTATTGCATTTCTTTAATATTATGGAATAAAAAAAAAATGTCGCTCGTAAAAGAGTTGAGAAATATTTTTCAGCTTTTTTCAAATTTTTACAATAAAAAGTAAAACAACAAAACGATTTATTTAAAAAGGTTTTTATTGAGAAATTAAAAAAACCTTACTGGGAGAAATATTTTTTCTTGTCTTTCTAGGTGATGAGATAATAAAGAAGTGAATTTAATTTAATTTAAGAGGCGATCACTATTATAAATAGATAAATAATTAAGGCGATAACTGAAAGGTTATATTAAAAATCAGCTGCGATTTTTATTTTTCAGCATATGTGAATAACAGTAGTTTATAATTGGTGAATTTATGATTATTTTTTAAGTTTTACTTATGTTCATGAGGGTTTATAAATCAAAACAAAATTTTTATTTGTTCGATACTTTTATACGGATGCATATAAATTATAAGTTGAAAATTGTTTTTAAAGTATATTTTTTCAAAGTTTTATTGAATAATATTCCTTTGATATTTTTAAAAATATTGAAAGTAAATTTATTTTATATCCCGATTTCATTCCACGGTTATCTAGCGCTTTTAGATTTCCGTTGATGTATCTGGCAGTATTTAAAAAATTATCGAGTCAATTATCTTTTTAGATTTTTTATTTCATAACATTTTGCTGAAAAAATATCTATATTTTTTTTTTTTTTCAAAACAATGTTAAAAATAATTCAAGTTTGTTATTTTAACATCCAACGATAAAAAAGAGAAGCAAGCAGTTTTTTGAATAAAATTAACTTACCTTATTATAATTGCTGGTATCATATTTTGAGGATCATCGAGTCGAATTGCTTATGAATTTTCCATATTTCGTAACATTCTTGTACGTATCGTGTATTTCCGCATCCCGTATCTTTAAACAAATCTTTGTAAATATAGTTTACTAATATAATATTTGTGATGTAAAAATAATTAATTTTTTTTTATCTACTCATGGTACTAGAAGAAGGAATAAAGGAGCGAGCAAGAAACTGTTTCGTCAAGTAGGACAAGTTTATCACACACCACTGGCGGTGCGTTTAATTTCATTAAAACCGTGACTTTATTGTATAAACGAAAAGCGTTTTTATTTTAAATAAACGACATAGACGGGCTAGCGGAAGTCAGACGAATTGTTAGTCTAAAATAACCGAACAAGGTTTTGTCCGGTGGAGCGGTTATCACGTGATTTTTTTTTGTTATTTTTGAAAAGTTAAAAGTTTTAAAAACTTAACCCTTAAATGTTATCTCAATTTATAAGGTCTTCCATAAATTACGAAACGCTGAATTTATTTAAAAAACAGAAAGAGATCTTCAGCTCTTTTACGCGATTTTCATTAAACTTAATGCGCTGTTTTGAATTTAAACTTTTGTGATTTTAAACTTTTGACCTTTCTTGTTTTGTTTATTAGCGAAATTTAGTCTTGCGTAATTTATGGACAATCCCTAAATAAATTTGAATTTAAAAAGTTTGCTTTGATCTATAGATTTTTAAAGCTAATACCATCTAAGCGATGGGGTGTTATAATTTAAAATTAAATATTTCATTACATAAGTTAAAATGTTATACGTGTCTGTATATAAAATAACAAAGTAAAACTAAAACAATAAAGATTTTTGTTGATAGATTAAGGTAAACATTTTTTATGAAATATTTCTTTTTTCTTTTCTAGAGAGTATTGCGGTTCTCCTTCGTTGCGGGAATTAGAAAAAGACGCAGCTGCTTTAAATATAAATTTTGAATGTGTTGATCAGCCATTGTAAGTGTTCAGACCAGAATAATTACTTTTTCTTTTCAGCATATATTTTTTACATTATACAATTAAAAGGGAAAATATATTATTTAAAATCTTAATTAAAAATAAAATTGATTCAGATGTTTTTTGTGTTTTTGTTTTTTACTTTATAAATCATTTTATTAAAATGAGCTAAATCACAGAATTGTGTCATAAAATTGTGTAATTCATAAAATTGTGTAATTCATAAAATTGTGTAATTCATAAAATTGTGTAATTCATAAAATTGTGTAATTCATAAAGTAGGAATTGTTACTTATTGGCTCATGTATTTACCGCGAGAGTTCTATAAAAGCTTTGAAGTTTCTTTACAAAATAATATTTTTTTCCTTTAATTCAACTTTTTACTGGCTTTTTTTACTTTTAAAATTTACTTATGAAATAAATGCCACATTTTTTTTCATTTTAACTTCTTTTAAAATACATTTTAGCTTGATGTCTTTTTAACGTTGTTGTTACACTATTATTTGGGTCTTTGGGTAGCCACATTTAGAAAATTATTATAAACTGAATGGGGTTTTTTTCAAATTCCTGAATGCCAGGAAACCAATAGTAGTTTTTTTCTTCTTCTGCGCACTGTGCATATAATATATATATATATATATATATATATATATATATATATATATATATATATATATATATATATATATATATATATACATATATATACATATATATACATATATATACATATATATACATATATATATATATATACATACATACATACATACATACATACATACATACATACAAAGCCGCTGTTGAAAGGTTTTTTATCAAGTTGATACTTTAGCATTTTTTGCAAATGATCGAATAACAAGCCTCGAAAACTAAACTAGGCGGATGAGGAAAATGATTAAAATTATTAAAAAGAGCAAAATTTATTTGCCACCTAAGAAGAGGCTATTAAATCATTGTTTATCTTCGAGAGTTCATTGTTTACATTTTGGATTTGTTGACAAAAATTATTGCTTTTTTTTATAGTATTGCGTTTTAAAAATGCATTTTTTTGTTAACTGTAAATATTTTTATTTTATTTGTGGTGAACGTATTTTTATGTTTTCAACAAAGTTTTAAAAAGTTATTTTTCTATTATCATATGGATCTTCAATTTTGTAGATTTGATTTATTTTATAGGCCCAATCAAAAAAACTGCCAACGCAGTTTTACGATTGTTATTTCGGGTATTTCTCAATTTCAAATCGAAGCTTATTTAAGCAATATTTTTAAGATTTGAAGTTTAAATAGAAAGTTTGTTTTTCTTACTTTTCTTTCTAAAGGTTGGTTCTGAGAATTTACTGTCTTAAAATTCCTCAAGCTCCCGAGTGCGACCCGAAAAATATTCCCGTCGGAAATGATCGTTATTCTTCCTCAAGTGAGTTTGAAGACATAAGGTATATTTTTTATTTTTGTTTGTTTAAATTTGTTTGATTGTGATTTCACACCTGTATTTTTTAACAATTTTATATGTAAGCTATTTTTGAAATATTATATAGTCCAAAGAATAAAACAAGCTAAAACCTTTTGGGTCCAACAAAAGTATAGCGAACCTATGGCTGCAATTTAACTAACGTTACGCAGAAAAATAAAGTAAATATTTATACTTTCTGAAAATTGGTATTGTGAATCATTAAAACTTTTAACTTAATGTTACTTATCACAAAGATAGAAAAATTGCTATAGAAATGACTCCCGGTAAATAAACGTGTTTTCTTGACACTATACACTTAACTTATCGTTGCCGTGCAATTATTAAAGAGTTTTTTCTCACAAACCAGTTCATATCTCTGGTACGAATACTGATGAGGTCATAATTTATAGAAAATGAGTTTATTGTGTTTTAAGAAAAAAAAGAAATAAAAGCCATAATAGGTCGCTACTAAGTTCAGTAAACCGTGTGTAAAATGTGCGGCTATCGCGCACTTTATATCAGCTGAAGGCTATGAAATCGTTTACTTGTGTTCTTGTTTAATGTGTTTCTCCTATTTTAGGCGTACGCGATTTTAGTTAATATCGAAGACAAGTTTGAGGGCAATTAAGCTTATTTGAATACGCCCTTAAACAAGCCCTGAAAATCTTTTCGTAAAAAAATGTCTTTAAACTTGTTATTTGGTTTAAAATCTGTAGTGTTTGTTTTAGTTTAATTTTATAGTATTACATAGAATAAATCGCAAGTCGCAAATGTATTGAACTTAATTAAAGTTTAATATTTAATTTGAATTAATAGGTCATTTACTCTATATTACTTCAAGATTTTACATCGAGATTTATGAGTTTAGCGGTTTATAACATACACTAAAAGTTCGTCTAAATTCCCGGTTGTCATTTACTTGAATATTTTTTAACTTATAAAGACGGTTGGAAATTTGTATAAATTTATTTATATTATTAGATTGCCTTCCTATATCAAAACCTCTAATTATTGTATGTACACTCACTGTGACAGTCCTTATAAAAATTAGTTAATGTATATCCACTCCACTGCGTCTAAAAATATTAATTAGTATATTTACACTCGTCCTAGAAATAATCACAAAAGATTTTTCTTTTTACTGTCTGCTGAAACCAAACGTTTTTTATGTCTGCTCAAACCAAAAGTTTTTAATTAGTGTGGACTCCAATTAGTTGGTGTGAACTCCAATTAGTTGGTGTGGACTCCAATTAAAACCGGGAACATACTTGTGTTCTATGTTATATAAAACGCTAACCGATTTATGAAAGTTATTGAGTCAAAAACAAAGAGTAAATTTTAACTCATTTTAAAAGCGTTTTGAACGTTATCTCATGTTATAAATTTGTCTACTATACTAGATATAAAAAAGGTTTTAATGTTATAACTTGCTTATAAGCTTTTACTTATTAAGCGCTTATAATTGGTTTTTACGATTTTTAAAATACTCGTAAAAAATTATTGTAAATTCTTATTTTTGACTTTTTGCGAAAGCCATTTATTGCACCTGTAAACAATTTCTTTTGTTAAAACAAAAATATAAAAAAATTATTTAAAATAAAAATCAATCGTTTCATTCATTTATTTGTTTAAAATGCTTAATACATATCAGTAAAATCTTTTCCGATTTGATTTAATTTTTATCGACATAAAAATAGTGGCGTTTAGAGATATCTTTCACTTTTTTTTTTTCTTTATAATTTGAAAAAAAGCGTGCTTTTCTTCCTCTGACTTAGACTCATCTGATAACAATAGAAATTTGATATGTCAAAGAGAATTCACAAAGTCATTTGCTGATTAGTTTTCGATTTATCCTGACTTTACTTTGTGGGATGCTAAGCGCTTAACAATCCAATCAACAACTAGCGCCAATCCCATCAACTACTCCTTTGTCAAGGATTGCTGGAAAAGAAGGGAAAAAAATCAGACGCTTTTGTTAAATTTCTTTTCAAGAAGCATCATTGCGCTCATCGCGACTTTATTTTTAAACTGAGAATCATTAATTATCATGCCACGTGCCATGGGCGCCAACTTAGGAGATAATTGGGGGCGTGCAAAAATGAAAATAAAAGTAAAATAAATATTTTTATAGGTATAAATATGTGGAATAAGGTCAAACATCAAAATTTTTGGTTTTTCGAATATATTCTGTTTTCACATTTTGAGGCATGCTGAAAACGAATTATTTATTTTCGTTGTAAAAAAATTAGTGAAGCCTACAATTGTGATGTGGATAGACAAGAATTATATGAAGAAATTTTGGATTTTAGAACGATATTAACAACCCGTTCTGGAAAAATTCAGATATTAACAACCCGTTCTGGAAAAAGTCGATATTAACCCGTTCTGGAAAAATTCGATATTAACAACCCGTTCTGGAAAAAGTCCAAAACAAATAATTTTATAGTTCAGTATAAAAATAAAAACGTTTTTCTTGATATGCATTGCAAATATTGCTGACAATCGCAGTTTTTGTTGGTATTTACATATTTGTCTCGATGGGACAAATTCGATTATGTGATCTTGCTTTGCTGAGAAATGACCGGAGAAATTGACTTTGATAACATAATTAAACAATTAGTGTCAGCTAAAGCAAAAGAAAAAATTTATAATAAAATGTTAATAGATTTTATTTGTGTGCTTTTTTATCCTATTTTAAAGTAGTGCTTTAGAAAATAAAACAGAAATAATCTATCTTTTGAGATAGGCGCGTGATCGGTATTTGTCATGAGTGCCATTAACCCTAGGTACGCCACTGGAAATATGAAATGTAAATCTCCGTGGTATTAGATAAAATTGAATCCAACAAATTATCCAAATATAATCATCCGGAAATCAAAGTTTTAAAAACTTGGTAAAACTTTGATTTCCGGATGATTATGTTAAGAAATGTTTCTTTTCCGAATTTTTAAAAAGTTTGATTTTCGGGTTATTATGTTTAAAAATTTTTTTTCCGGATGATTATGTTTTAAAAGTTGCTTTGCGGATGTTTGAAAAGTTTGATTTTCGGATAATTATGTTTAAAAAGTTGGTGCAATCTTTAATGGTTAAAAGAAAATGATAAATTTGAATCTGCTTATCTATTTGTTTACTGGAAGAAATTTATTACAAATGGAAAAATATTAATACCTTAGCATTAATGATAAAACAGAATAACTTAACTATAATAGTAGATATAACAAGTTCTACTCCGATGATGACTTTGTCATCATCGGAGATGACTTAGTCATCATAGAACTTGTTATATCTGCTTTTGTCATAACTGAATTATTCACGCTACTTAATGGAACGAGATTTTGGGTCGATACTTTTAAACTTTTTTATTTTATTTTTACTTTGATAATTTTTTTCATTATTTTTTCTGTTTAATTTCTTTTTCAAGATCTTGTTTTATTCGTGGACGGTTAGCTTTTTATGTGATTTAGTGATCATCTTGGTTCTGTATCACGCTGTCAATAAGTACTTTAATTTATAAATTGAAACTTTTAAAAAACACAACTTTTTCACGTCTTGCTTAACATACATTACAAAAAAAAATGTTCTTTTGTTATTTTCTTCAATTTTTTATTAAACAAAGGCATAAAGTTATATTAAGAGTAAAATAATTTAGATTATGAAATCATCTAAATTATTTTACTCTTGAAATAACTTTATGTGTGTATATATATTTATACACATAGTATAAATATAGTGAATTGTACACAGCAGTAATTTTGGTTACTTTTTATCTTTTCGTCTCGTAATTCAATGGTTACATATTCTGTATTTTTTATTTCATAACTAATCCATTACTAAGAGGAGAAAATACTACAATATATTTCAAATAATAATACAAATTATTAAAACTTATTTAAATTCAGGTACAAAGAAATAAAAACATAGAAATTTATGTAGTATTTTCTGTAGTATTATATATATATATATATATATATATATATATATATATATATATATATATATATATATATATATATATATATATATATATATATATATATATATATATATATATATATATATATATAATACTACAGAAAATACTACAATATATTTCAAATAATAATACAAATTATTAAAACTTATTTAAATTCAGGTACAAAGAAATAAAAACATAGAAATTTATATATATATATATATATATATATATATATATATATATATATATATATATATATATATATATATATATGTAAACGTTAGTTTTGATTTACTCGACTAGGTTATTTATTTATTAGTCGAGAAGGAAACATCGTAATAGTAGAGTTAATCGAAACGAGTTTTCTCGTATCGAACTACTCATACGCTGAGTCGGCAGAGCCGGGATTTGAACCTGCAATCTTGCTGCTACGGCCAATAATTATTCCGAACTTTTTAGCAGTGTTATAACCAATTGAGCTATCCCGGCTCATTATATTAGATCTCTATTAACATAACAGTCATTATCAATCGATGTCTCTAAACCAATGATGTATTATATAAACTAGATGTCTAACTTCGATCCGAAAAGTGAAGGCGCTTTTTGCCCTTTTTACAAATGGCAGATTAAATTTGTAAACAAATATTTTTAACTTTTCTTCTCTTAAATGAAGTAAATATTTTTTAATTTTAAATACTTTTTATGTACAAGTGCGAAGCGGAAATTAGAATACTTGTAAAATAATAATTTATGATTCCCTAATTTATTTTCGATTAAAGTTTTCAATTGAAAAGTAAAACGACAGACGCTTTTGAAGCATTTTTATTAAAATACTTTTTAATAAAAATGCGACTGATAAAAAAAAACTTTTATAAGTATTTTATAATTATTAAAACTTGTTTTTGAATTATCTTTAACTTATTGGAAACTTTTAATTTGCATTTTTAACTTTTATTCCACACTTCGGCTTCAGCTTTTGCCCTTTTTACAAATGGCGGACTATTGTTATAAACTAAAAAAAGCGGCTTCATTTTTTGTCCAATAAAATCCCACAAGTTAGACATCTAGTTTATATAATATATCATTGCTCTAAACATAGTAGTTACTAGACGTGATGGTATTTTAAAATTATTGAAAGCCATCCATCATTTGTCTATATTTCTCTCTTTTTTTCTCTCTCTTCCTCTTTTTATTTCACTCTCTCTCTCTTTATATATATTTTCATTAATTTAAATTATATATTTTAATTTAATGAAAACATAAAGAGAGGTATTTAAAAATACCATTGCGTTAAATAGTATATATTTTTCATTCAAAGAAGAAAAGGGATCGTCCTTAAAAACGCAACGCGTAAGGAATTTAAAAAATAGAAGTAGGAGATCATTAGCCCTTTTGTGCACCGGTTTTCATTCAACTTGAAGGACTTTAACCCTTTAAGTAAATGATACATATGAAGTAATACCTTGTTGTTGTGTTTTTTTTTGTTTTTTTTCGTTATAGTGTTTATATTTTTTACGTTATAATATTTTTTGTACATTATAATATTTATATGGTCAATCTTACTATACTTTATATGTTTTAAGAGTATTTTTTTAAAGCTAATTAAAAACAATTATAAATGTATTCAGGTATGAACACCGGTATTTATGTTGTACCTTAAGTGTAATAAATTTAGCGTTGGTTTAACTTTTTTCGTAATATTATTGATTTCTTGTGTGTTGAATTTTGCGCATGGTCAAAATCACAAAATACACGCGAAATTTAATACACTTAAGTGTAGACTTGTTTTAGTTTTATTTAATTTTATCATTCGACAAAAAAAAGTTTACATTTTCGCTCATCAGGTTATGGAAGATATCTTGTTTTACGCTTGTTGCTGTTGTTGCTTCGGTTCTGCTTTTTCTTGGCTTGAGTTTTGTTCGCAAGCAATACTTCCAAAAGCACTTTACTTTAAATTACAGTATATCTTCGAGCAAACCAATAGTTAATGATGTCTGACAAGATTAGTTTAATTGAAATATTTAGCTTCTCCTTGTACATACATTCCGAGTGGTTGAAACAGATAGCATAATTGTATAGGAAGTTTTGCAGTTGGGTGATAAATAAAACATTTTTTTGTTAAAGTTTTTTTTGGCTGTGGTTTTTTGCAATGCTTACCTGTTTTATGTTACTTCGACAAGCTATCTTCCACATCTTGACATAAAAACGAAGTACTGTCTACCGAAGCGAAGTAATGTCTACTGGTGTCAAAAGTTTTACTTATATCAGTTTTTAATGGCACGCGTTTCGAAACTCGGTGGAACTGAAACAAACGTATTAAGTTGTACTATAAATTTGATTACGTCATGTTTATACTTAAATATTTTAAAACGAGTTTGATTACATCATGTTTTTACCTATATATTCCTTTTAAAAACCTGTTTTTTTTAACTTTTATTTTGTTTTCAACTTATCATTAATTGTTATTATAGTTGTCATTTTTCATATTTATTATTTTGTTTTAGTATTTATAGTATGGCAATGTATTTTAAATTTTGTTATGATTTAAAGCATTTGACTTTGTATTTATAAAGTGTAGGTATATTGCTTCACATCGTAGGTATATTGCTTCACAGCGTTTATTTAAGAATACTAATTCTATAATATTACACCATGGCATAATCGAAAAGTTTTTTAAAGAATGTTGATAATTTATGTATTGCGAAGTGAAATTCAGGTGGTCGTGGAAATCGTTTTTGTTTTATACGTTGTTTTGTTATTTATAAGTTTAATATATACAATGAAGAGTTTTAATTTTTTTAAAAGGTTTGCTGAAAAGGATCTAGAAGGATCAACAATCAATAAAAATACATCTAAAGATTTTTTTTCTGGACAATTTCGAATTGTATCAATAGATAAAGATAAGTTTTATTTACCTTATGAGATTGATTACAGTATTTGACGCAGTGACGCAATTAAGAGACGGGGTTTAGCGGTTTTACCACTTATACCTACTTAATATATGAATTTTTTAACTCTTTGTGTGAATATCTGAGTGTATACCAAAAAATAAAAAGAATGAATAAAAATTTAAATACGTTAAATAAGTTGGCTTATTTAAAGGAAAGATTTAGAGAATTCCTCTAAAATTTAGAGAAAATATCTGAGCCTGAAAAACCGTTCTGTTAATAAATTATTCGATAACGCATATCATTTAGTAAGTTTTTATTTGCCTGGTGTTTCAAGGTCTATGAAATTGATGTTTCTGCTTTGCTGAGTTAATAAATGATTTGTCTGGTTTAACTCTATTTTATTGCTACAGAAAATATTTAGGAAGCTTAATAAGTAAACATTCACCTAAGGTCAAATCTGTATTGGTATTGTATCTTAAATGGTACGAATTACTTACAGTTTTACGAAGTTACTAAACAAAATGTTAAATTTTTGAAAATATTTTTTTAATTTTAAAGCTTTAACAGAAAAACAGTTAATAAGAAAACTACACGTAACCTATTGTTATTCTAACAATGGATTTGCGACTTGTTTGATTTTGCATGACAACTACGGATTTGTCTGATCCTGCATGAAAGTTCTTATTTTGAAATTGAAAAAATAAGTATGTTTATCTATCTTAGTATACAATATAAGGTGTAGGTCGTAGGTGGAAGTATGGTGTAGACTTTTGGTAAATGTAGGGTGAAGATAAATGCAAAATATAATTAAAGTTTTAATAAATTCTAAAAAAAAATAGTCTTTAAAAGTTTTTCAGATTATTTAATTGTAAAAGATCTTAGAACAAAACGTTATAAATAAACGCTACAAAACTCGCAAGCATTTCCATATTGAACCAAAGAAGATGTATTGGTGATATCAATCGCTTACATTTTCCAGCTAGTAGGATTCATTTTTTCGTGGCAAATAACTCGTTAAACCTTAATCTTAGATAAGAACTGCCAAATGAAATATATTTTTCGAGTTACGAGAACTTTGAATTATACAACGTTACACAAGTTAAAGCAAAATTACTCATGGATGCCGAGTAGTTATGGATTGAAAAGAGCTTTGACTAACGCAGAAAGGTTGGTGGGTTATCCTCCTGCTTTTAATAGTTTAAAATATCTAGTTGATGAAGAACCCGCTGATATTCTGAGCATTGCAAAGAAGCTTGTTGGGAGCGGTCATCCATTGCTTTCATTTGCCCGTGATATGCTTTCTCCTAGTCGAGATATAAACCTTCGTCTTGGTGGTTTATGGGTGCTACTTATATCTAGAGCTGCCGGTGAAAGTTCTGCAATGATTAAAGAGGAATTTGTTAATGGAATACATCTAAAACAACGGATATTAGCTGAAACATGTGAAATGATTAACATAGGTTTGTGTTTGTTGTGTTTGTTGTATTTTTTTGTTGTTGTTCTTTTTGTTTGAGTTAATTTTAATTTTCTTTTTAGCATTCCTTGTACATGGTTGCATCATTAATTTAGATAAGTTGCAGTACCTTGAAACTCTCAATACAAAATCACTAGAATTTGGAAACAAACTCTCCGTTTTAGGAGGAGATTTTTTACTCGCTAAAGCGTCGGTTGAATTAGCTAAACTTTCTAATACCTATGTTGTGGAACTTATCTCGCAGGCAATTGGCGATAGCGCCGAGGGAAATGTGTTAGATGATTTTTGCGCTGAGCAAATCTGCAAGTGGAGTGTAGAAGAGTGGGAAGTGCATACGTTTCAAACAAGAGGAAGCTTGCTTGCAAATAGCTGCAAATCAGCGCTGGTTCTTGTTGGGCACCAAGAGCGGGTATAGTTTAACTTATTTTAATAGTTTATAAAGCTATAATAAATTACAGAATTGTAAAAAAAGATTAAATAAATAATTTCTATACTTTTCAGTTACAAAAACATGGTTAAGGTGGCCATTTCATGTTGCTTGTCAATGCATTTTTAATCTGTATTTTATTTTTTGAAGACATTTTTACCTGAAAATCATACAGTTAAATTTTTTTCATACCACAAATGCTTTAAAAAGTTTAATTTCATTAATATAAAAAAACAACAAGCAACATGGAATGAACAATTTAGCTATTTTATTTATTAAGTTTTTATGTATTTTTAATTTAATTTAGCATATGGATGCAGCTTTTGAGTTTGGAAGGTACTTGTCAGTCGCAGTGCAGTGTGCAGAGGACGTTAGAGCATTTCAAAATAGCAAATCGATACTTAAACCTACTAATATAATAATTGTTTTAGCTCTTCTTCAAAATGAAAAAACAAAAATCTACTACAATAGCTATATAAAAAATATGAATATTGCAAGTAGTAATGAGTTAAAAGAAAACATTGCGAGTCTTTGTGAGGGTATTGCAGACAAAGCAAAGTCACTGAGTGGAAACTACGCGAAGCAATGTATTGACATTATTCAAGCATTTCAGCACAAAGATAGCATTAGAGCAATAGAAGATATACTCAGCACATATATTATAATTGACGATTAAACTCATTAATTTTTTAATAAATATTTAATAAGTTATTTAAATATTTGTCCATTTTGGTTTATAATACAAAAATGACGCGCGAAAAAGAACACTTTTTAAATTATTTATAATAACCAAAAAATGCTTTCCTTGCTTTAGTGAAAATTAAACAAAAACATTTCGAGTTTATTTAAAAAGACTTAAATTAATAAAAAAAAATTTATGTTAATGAGTTAACTTTTTTTTTTGTTTTAGTAATGCGCCCTAGTTTAGTAATTTAAATGATCAAATTCTTAAATTTAATCTAACTGTGATATAAACTTAATAATACTCCCTTTGACCAAAGGTACTTCCATCTATTTTATGGAAATTTGGTTTTTTAATAGTAGTTAATAGTAATTGAGCCAAAAATCATTCAATTTTTATGACTATTAAATAAATCATTGAGTACTCGAGTATCAAACATTAGATTTACGGCATCAAATACTAGGGGTGGAATGCAAGAAGCAAACTTAAGTTAATTCTTAAACTTTGGAGTCTGACTTTGTCAAGTCAGCCTTTAAGGTTTAAACTTTGAAGTTTGAATTGACGAAGTCAGATAAAAAGAAATTTCAAGATCGCGCATGTAAAAGTCAGACTTAATAAACTAAAAATGACATTATTTTGGGGGCGGAATCGGAAAAAAATACTTTACAACCGATATCGGTTAAAGGAAACCCCTTTGAATATAGCAAGTTAACTGTAAATTTTGACATTATATAGAGTAAAATAGGATAAAAATGAAATAGCGGGTAGAACGAAATAGTTATGACAATGTTTATTCGTAAGATGATATCAAATTTTATTTTTGATGAAAAAAATTTTGTTATAAATTTCAAAGTTTTCGTATGCGTATAAAGATTTTTTTATTAATTTGAAAAATGAACTTTAAACTCTCGGAAATTAAATTTGATATCATTGAACTTAAAGAGTTTTCTGGTATAACTTTTTACGCTGATCAAGAATCTTCTTTCATAACTAAATTTGCTATTTAGGAAAAAAAGTGTTAGTAAAAAACGGAAAAAGGTAATTGTGGGGTTGAATGAAATACGCTAATATTAGGCGAAGCAATATCTCACTTTTTAAAAGCGACTTTTTTAAATTAAATCTCAAGTGACCAATAAATCTAAAATTTTAAAAAACTAAAAAATTTTTGTATTGAAAATTTTTTTCTATTAAGTTTTTTAGAATTTATATGAATGACTTTTACTGCTTTTATTAAATGATTCTAATAAATGAATGAAATACGCTAGTTACTCTCTTGTTAAACGCGGTTTTTATTAATTAATTAAGTCTCAAGCCAATCTCTATAAATTTTGTGCATAAATTTCAACTGGATTATTGTGAAATCTATTTTAATATAAAATATGCCTTGAAACAAGTTGCATGCAAAGAAAAACAATACACCGAAGAGCAAGTTGCGCTTGCGGTGGTTAAAGTACAAACCGGTAAATTTTCACTTAACACATCTGCTAAATCATTCAGCATACCAGTAGCAACTCTTCACAGGCCTGTCTACTGCATAGGTGAAACAATTGGCAATGGTTCAAGCACGAGATTGTCAAAAAAACTTGAATCAGTTTTGGTAATTTGATGAGCATATCGCTCAATAAATTATCTGATTGGGGTTTAGGTAGAACTTGCAATAACGTCGTCACACAAGTTACCAACTATTTGCATCACCAAGGTCAATCTCATTTGTTTCCTGATGATGTTCACCAGGAAGAGATTGGTATAACCTTTTCATAAACCGGTGGAGTCATAGGTTGAGCATCAGAGCCATAGGCAATATTTCATCACGCAGAGCCGTTTCTTGCACGCAAAAAAAAGTAGCAAAGTATTTCTACACACTGCAAAGAAAATTCAACGTAGCAGGCATCAACGAAAACACTTCATGTCATTTGTGGAATTTTGATAAAATTTTATCAAGGTAAGCAAAATATAGTTTGCCGGCGTGTTGCAAAACGACCATTGAAATTGGTTGGCAACAAACAAAAAATCTATTATACAGTTGGAAATTGCATTAATGCTGCTGGTAATCGTCTTGCTCCGTACATCATTTTCAAATAAAAAAACGTCTGACTGAGATTGGTGTTTAAGTAATCCAGATGATGCCATATACGCTATATCTCCATCCGGGTGGGTAGAAGATAGGCAATTTGTGCAGTGGCTCACTAACGTGTATGTTCTCGCCATTTAAAAATTCCAGGTACTTAGTTCAATCTAATTTTAGTTATCTAATTATATTTATCTAATTTATATTCACAAAAGATTACATCAATCTAATTATAATTATCTAATTTTAAGGTATTCATATTTTAGTCGTAGATAGACATGTGACACATGTGATACTTATCGAGTTGTACTTATTTGCATTGAAAACAATATCTTGTTAATTTTCTCACCAGCTCACTTGTCACATATTCTGCAGCATCTAGATGTCGGTGTTTATTGCCTTGTCAAAAGAGTTTGGCGCAAACTACTTCAACAGTTTTATGCAGAGACAAAGTTCAGCAACTTATCAAAAGAATGTTTTAGTCACCGGCAAAAAATTTTTTTTAGCTCATGAAGTTTTTACACGTACCCGAATAGTCACTGGGTTTCAGAATACTGGCTTGTTTTCACTCGGCATCAATAAAGTTGATCAGTCAAAATTGCAAATTGCTAATGCGTTTGAAACAGCGTCACCTGAACCTGAGCCTAAATCATCTCAACAACCAGAATCTATGGTAATACCATCATCAATACTAGTACCAGGAACTATACTACCTCAGCCACTGCCCTCTGAACCTACACCAACATCTAGCATCAACATATATCACATAGCATCAGCTCCAAAGTCACCTCAAAAGTCACCCTGTCTGTAAACACCCTTCAATATTGTAGTAACTCCAGCTATTCAAAAGGAAATTCAAAAAGAGGTTGAAAAACAACTGTAATCAGCCCAATCACTTGCAGCAGCTTTGCAACAAATGTTTCGTATCCAACACGTTGACACACAAAAAGGAAAAAATGTAGATGTGCCAAAATTCGAAGAGAAGTCTCAACAAACCTGAAATACTTGAAAGGTTGAAAGATGCTGAGAGCAAAAAAGCAGCAAATTAAGCTAAAAAATAACGTTAAACTGGCGAAAATAAACCAAGCAATAAGTCCAACGATAATATTAGCTGCAAACCAAAAAGTGCCGAAAAGTTTTAGGCGAAGCTTCAACAAGTCAAAATATGAAATGGTAAAAGCGTGAAAATTCATATTGCAAGGTTTGGCAAACATGCATACCAAAGCCATACGTAAAAGTCGCTGAGTTTTATTGCACCAAAAAGTGCCTCACAACTAAAAACTCAACTCAACCTCTAAACGGCTCAACATCACCACAAGAATAAAAAAGTTTATTTGATTTGCTTGATTTTTTAATTATCATTGATTGTTTTTTTATTTGTAATTATTAATTTTTTTTTTGTTTTATTTTAATAAAGTGTTGTTTAATTACACATATATTTGCGTATTTCATTCTTCCCCCGAATGTCAGTGTAGAATAGAACAAATTTTTTTTTAATCAAATAAAGTTTTATAAAAAACTTAATAAAAAAATTATTTGATTTTTATATATTTAAATACTGTACAGCTCAATATTCTTTACAACTTTAAAAAAAAAAATTAAAAATCTTTTTTCCGTAAAAATTAAATAATCAAAATCCTTAACTTATCCATTTGACCCCATTTTACTCTATATAACTTTTATACTTTAAAATATTAACTTATAAAAATATATTCTGATTATATTCTTATTACAAAAATAACAATTTCTACTTCTGTATTTTATTTTTATTAAAACAAGGTAACTTAATAAAAAACACTGGATTTAATTGAACATACTCGTGTTACCTTCTAATTAGTCCAAGGCTCTAACGTTGCTTAACGTGGAAATGGCATTGGTAAATCATTGCTATGCAATATACCCTTTGTTGATAACCAGCAAAGGATGTGTGTTGGAGACAATGTTGTTATTGTTTTTAAGTTAATTAAATTTTTATTTAAAAAAATGAATTAACTCAAAAAAGGCTGCAAGCAGACTAATTACGTTGGGAATTACTTTGAAAGTTTACGTTGACAGAGAAATAAGTTAAAAAATTAGATATATATGCATATATGTGATATGACAATAGTATTCTATACAAGGAAGAATAAAATATATATAAAGAAGTAGAGAACAGAATCAGTAGCAAAAAATTGGTTAACACGATTTAGATTTCATCTAATGTACGGCATAAATTTTTTGTGAAAGCGGTTAACAAGTCAGCTGTTTTTCTTAATATTTATATAAAGACTTATTAAAAATGATAAGACTAGTTAATCAACAATTTGATAGGTCAAAACGATATTCAAAATTTTTCAAGAACTGAAACTATTTTCCAGCAGGCAGGATGGCTAAGTTTAATTAAGTCCTTGTTAACTAGTTTACGGAGCAATGAAGAAAGTTTTGGAGAACGACTTTGTAAAACTGTGACGGTAATGTTGCCAGGACAACAACCTATAGAAGAATATAAGTGAGAAATAACTTCAGCTAGTGGTTTAGATGTTTAATAGTGGATTGTATCATTGAGGTGACAGGAAGAGTGTGACCATATGGTTCAATGTACGAATTAGAAATAAAGTTCTTGACATTTATTAGGTTAATAATATAAACAATTACTCTTGGGTGCTTAATACAAAAAGGAAACTTAATACACATTTTAGTCCATGCATAATTAACGGGAAGGAGGAGGAGGGGTGGGGGTCTTAATACAAGGTTGGGGGGGGGTTACATGGCATGGCGTGGGTAAGAAAAATTTCCGAAATTTAATAAACGTCCCCTCCCGTGTATTAAGCTCCTAAGAGTACTTTGGGCCAAATAAATTTATCTACTTTTTAAATTTTAGTAAAAGAGAGCAAAATAAGACTGGCAAAACCGGTCTAATCAAACTCTAATACCGTAACAAAAGATTAAAACATTTAGCAATAGTTGCTACAAAATTATTTAATTCTAATTTAGCATATTATGTGGATAATGCAATATTAGAATTTTTTAAATTTTCGAAAACTTATATAAAGATTTTTCTATTAGTACATTTAAGATAACTCTATTGATACAAAACAAATTCAGCTTTTTTTTGCTCTTTACGTATTACGTAACACTTTACAATATCAATATTGTTATATATATATCGTAAACTAGGCTTTGGCCCATAACGTCTTTTGAACCTTAATGTCTAGTGCATGAAAACCACAAAAGTTATTGCTCAAACACCGAGCACAGTTAGAAGTGCATAGAAAAGATAGTTAAAACTTTTTGTCTCACAATAAAAAATTAATCATTTAAAATTTTTTTAAAGCGTTTAATCCGTAGGCTAAAGTCACCCCACGTTGGGTGACTTTGGCCCAACTCAAAAAGGAACTAAAAGATTGAATCAATAAAAACAGCAAAGTAAAGGTGCAAAAAACAGAAATTTATAAAGACAAGGTTTAAAAAAGGATTTTGTGACAAAGCTTATGTAAAAAGTATAAAAAATGTAGGTTCAAAGTCAACAAGTTATGATTTCGTCTAAATAATATTTTATGATACACCTAAAGTCATGATTCCACAGGAAAGCCGTGGAACTATTTATTTCTAAACAAAAAAATTTTGTAGCAATAAATACCCATCATGCTTTTTGAGGTATGCATGTTTAATCTTATCTTTAATACTGATCTGGATGTTTTGTATTTTAAATCTTTAAGTCAATAAACCATTTTTAAAACTTTTAACGCGTTATGGTGTATCTTTTCTAAAGTACAAGTAACAGGGTTTCTGATTGCTTTTCAAGTCTAGCTTGAAAACCACCGGTTTTAAAGTATAGCTAGAGTTTAAGTTTGCTCTTTGCATACCCTCAAGTCAATTTTCAGATTTGAAGAATTACTTCAAATTTCAAGTTCGCTTTCTTTCTTGCATTCCACCCTAGGTTTAAGTTGCAAATCTTGAATACAACATCAAACACAAGATTCGCTACACAATGGTTGTAACAAACTACTAATGTCATATGAGGAGCTAGCAAATAAATTTTATTTATGATTTCTTATAAGTAGCTCAAAATGATTTCTTAAAACATCTAAAAGATAACGGGGAGTTAACTTAAGTTGCTAAGTTGTTTACATACTAAGTTAAATTTCATATTATCCTTATGCATATATCACACAGAGCGTGCCACAATTATGCATTTAAATTCCACAGTCTTTTTCAACTAATGTATATATACATTAATTTAATGTGTTTATTCATTAGTTGGCGTAACATTTTTAAAACACAAAGAAGATTTTTAAATATTAATGATTATATATCAAGTTAAAGATCTATAAATAATCTATGTTACTTTCGTTTGTTAGAATTTATATTGGTTTAATACATTCTTTATATGAAAACTACCTATTTATAGCAAGCTTGCTTATTTTGAAAACGGATTTTTACAATAATTGCACTCTTACCTTGTTTAAGCTTCACTTTAAACAAAAAAATGTAACAAAAGTTAACTACACATTGTTTTGATAACTTATTTAAAACTTTTTCCTTCGTGTTTTTTGCGTATATCAAAAAAATACGGAAAAACTGGAATATTTTTGAAGTGGTTGTTAAAATAGAACGGACGCCAAAGAAGACACCTTCGCAAAGACAATTTTTATATATATATTTTTATATTTTACATTAAATTTTATGTTATTTTGAAAATTTAAATTTGAGGGAAATGCGTTTTTAAATTATTTCCTGTAATGAGGCTGAAATACATATTTTTGGAATTTTATTAATAAATCAAAAGTTATAACCATTTTGAGTTTACAACCATCTCAAAACGAGTCGGTAAATTTTAACTAGATATAATTTTTCAACAAAAGAATAGTTTTTAGCAAAATTTTAGATTTTGGAGGAAATTAATCGAAATTTTCATACTTTTAGACAGAAAATCCCAATCAGCGCGATTTTTTGTCTAAAAGTATGAAAATACAAAAGTTAAGATTTTCGAACTTATTTTGAAGTTACTTAACTCAAATACTACAAAAATCCTGAATCCACTCTTTCATTCAAATCCGATTCTTTTTTAAAGTACTATTAAAAAAAAACGCTTAAATGAATAAACAGAAAAAGGAAAGAAAGGACAAGAAAGAAAAGAAAAAAGACTTAACTTTTATAGACTTAATAAAGAAGAAAGATTCAATTTTAAAAAAATTTGCATTTTTACATTATTGATTATTTACATTTCTGATTATTTACATTTCTGATTATTTACATTTCTGATTATTTACATTTCTGATTATTTATCTATCGTTATTTATATTTATTTTAATTTTAGTTGGATACGTAAGATTTTTCCGTTATATATTTAAATTGTATTATCTCCTTTTATTTCATTTATAATTTATATTATATCTAATTATATTATTTCATTATTTATCATGTAAAATACTACTCATCATTAGGTTACACAGGTCAATAAAAAAAAATTTTTTTTCTGGTGCCGAGTAAACAATTTTTTTTTTGTATAGCATTTCTCATTTTGATTTCAAATATGCAACTCTTTTTTTACCATCACGTCAAGTTGTAAAGATATTTAGGTTCAAATCTTAAGTATTTAGGGTAAAGTCCCTAATATTGTTGAAAAAAAACTTATTCAAAAGTATGTCAACCTGGGTCTCAAAAGAAGCATATTTTCATAGAGATTTAAAAAATGTTATTCATTTGTAATAAAATTAGTATTTTTTGTATTATTGCTAAATAACATTCTGTTGAAATTTTTTTAAGAGTCTTTAGCATTTTTTCACATAATTTTTTTGTCAATAAATTTTAAGGAAAAATATTTATGTTTTCTAAAATCTCTATGAAAGTACGCTTTTTTTGAGACCCAAGTTGACATACTTTTAATAACTTTTTTTCGACAATATTAGGGACTTTACCCTAAATACTTAAGATTTGAACCTAAATATCTTTACAACTTGACGTGATGGTAAAAAAAGAGTTGCATATTTGAGAAATGCTATAGAAAAAACAAAATGAGAAATGCTATAGAAAAAACAAATTTTTTGCTCGGCACCAGAAAATTTTTTTTTTTTTGTTGGCCTGTGTCATCTATTACATGTTTTTTAGTTTTATTAATCTCCAATGGACCGCTCCCTCTATAGAAAAAAACCGCAATGCATTTTGGTCTTTGTATTCACCGAAAATAAACAAATTAGAATTAAATCAATTTAAAGTAAATTAATTTAAAATAAACAGTCAAGTAATTTAATTTAAAAAGACTTTTCAAAATGATTTCAAATGATACAATATCTTGTGATAAACTAATTCATTCTATTAAAGAAAATATTACTGTTGAGTCAGCAACAACAAAATACCGCGGTGGCATAACTTGTTGTGTTCCTATATGCAACAATAATTCGCTCAAAAACAAAAACTTATCATTTTACATTATCCCAAAGGAAAGTAACTTGAGAAAAAAGTGGTAGATAATCTTTAATTAGTAGGAAAAAGTTTGTTCCTTCAATATCTAATCGGGTTTGTTCAGTCCACTTTACAGGAGGAAAAAAGACTTATATGAACAACTGTCCATTTTAACTGCCAAAAAAAAGTTAAAGACAAAATAAAAAAACCAAGAATCACAGTAAATAGTTCTATTGGATATAAAAGAAAAATAGACGAAATTGAAAACGAAAAAAATGATGTTAACTTTTCATTTGAAGAAACCGAGCCTGAAAAGTTAAAAAAAAAAAACTATTATCCTAAGGGACAAACTGAACATTATCAAAACTAAAAAGAAAGAAATGAAAACATTATCATGAACCAAAATCACACTATCAATCAGTTTAAGTTTACAGTTGATAGATTTAAACATAATCAAGCCCGCTTTGAATTTTACTCTGGCTTTGAATCATACAATCTATTCAAAGTTCTACTAAAATATTTAGAACCTACTGCAAGCAAACTTATATATTGGTCAAATACAAACATTGAAAAAACAACATATGAATTACAATAAAAAAGGAAGAGGACGCATAATGAATTCAGAGTCTGAATTATTTTTAGTTTTGATTTGATCTGAATTATTTTTAGATTTTGACTTGACCTTTTGGTTCAAGACATTGCGCTGCGCTTGTCATGTTTGTAGAATCATAGTGACATGGACTGATTTTTTGCATTATCAAATGCGTATGCTACCGATTTGGGCAACAAAACAAACTGTAAAAGAAACAATGCCAAAATGTTTTAAAGAAAAATATGAATCAACAAGGGTAATTTTAGACTGCACTGAACTATTTATCGAAATGCCTACATCTTTTCGAAATCAGTCTGCAACTTTTTCTAATTATAAACATAAAAATACAGGAAAAGAATTAATTGAAATAGCACCAAATGGAGCCATAACTCTTGTTTCTTATTTATACTGTGGTCGTTTTTCGGACAAACAAATTACTAAAGAAACAACCTGCTTGAACCAGGAGACAGTGTAATGGCAGATAGAGGTTTTGATATTGCTGATGATTTACCGGAAAACGTTTCATTAAATATACCACCATTTCTAAATGGAAAAGCTCAACTCAGTCTGGAAGATGAGAATGAAACTAGAAAAATTGCTTCTGTTTGTATTCATGTAGAAAGAGCAATACAGCGAATAAAAAATTATCACATATTACAAACACCATTTAAAATGTCTATGGCGCCAGAAATTAATAAAACATGGATAGTTTGTTGTTATTTAGCAAACTTTTTGCCACAAATTGTTTCAGATAAATAAAACGTTTGTAAAAAATATAAAAACTTTTAATCTAAAATGCAAATATATTTTCTTGCATAAACTCAAAGTAAAATTTAATTAATTTTGGTAAAGTAGTTTTTCCCATTTCTCTTTGAGAAATTTAATACTCTCAATAAAAACATCTTTTTCAGTATAAACTATATAATCTAGTACTTTAATCTAATAATGCCATAACACCTTGACATTGATAAAAATAAACATGATTCTGTTTAAGCATTGTTTTGCCATCAACAACAGCAATAAAAAATGTTTTATCTAGGAAAACTTCAGCTATAGTTAAATCCTATTTTGAATAAGGACATTTGATTTCAATAGCCCTTATTTTTTCATTTGCTAATACAATTCCCTCAGGGCTTGTACCGAGCCAAAGCCATTTTGGGTTAATGATAAATCCGCATCTCGTTACTGATACATTTTTTATAGTTTTATACTTTTTTATTGCGGTGTTTTCATTTATTTTACCCCATTTACAAGCTTTGTTGCAAAAGTTATTTTTTATTGTTTTTCAAAATTCTATTCAAAATAGAGGCAGAAAAAATACTTTTTTTGGTTTGAAGGTGTCAAACGCTTGACACCTTCAAACCAAAGTTTGAAGGTGTCAAGCGTTTTTTTCTTTCTTCAAGCTATAAACTTGTAGATTGTGATAAAGTAGCTCTTTCCAAAGTCTTTATTTTCTCTTTTGATAGAACTAAATATTTTGAAATAAACGTTAATTGAGTTTCATCAAATTCAAATGAGTCACTGAATTCTACTTCAAATCTTTTAATCAAGGTATCAACAAGGTTAAATATAATATCAGAATTTAAATCGAGTTCTTTTACTTTTAGCTGGTATTCCGATATTGATGTTTCATAGTAGGACGTGGAATAATAATTGTTTCCTTTTAAAAGATTTGCAAATGCTATTTCTTCTCCCAGATTATATAAACTATCAGACAGTTTTTAATTTTTCCATCGCTTGGATTATGTGCAAATATTGGGGTTGCACAAAAGTTTCTATTTCCTGATACAAAAGGACGCTTTCGTGAGTTGTTTAGATACTTTTCTAAATCACTCTTTTCAAAGGAAACTTTAGAAAGCTCAATTGGTTCTATTTTTTTTCTTCAGCAAGAACATGCCATTGCTGTAACACTTCTGTGGATGTTTTATCGAATGGTACAGAGTTTTAATTTGATTGTTTATATTAATTTAATTGAAATAATACTGCAGCAACATGCTTGCAGCATCCTTCCATACCAGCTTTACAATTACATTTAGCGTACAAAATATCTCCTTCTTTTTGACAAAGATGTACATAAATAAAGTACTGATTTTTTTTTTATTGAAGCTGAAACGTTAGCTCTAATAAGAAAAGAATTTATTTCAATGTTGACATTAGGTTTAACAACTAATTTTTTAACAAAGGTCTCTTTAAACAGCTGATACCCAGAGATTTTATGCTTTGAAGCACCTCTGGCTCCGAAATCAGTCAAACTATCGTCTATAATTAAGTATATGTGTATTTTTTTTTGGCTTATATTAGGTAGTAAGGAAAGACATCTTGACCAAGAGCTTATTTGTTCCTGCACAACTTCTTCAGCATCTGTTTGATTAGACTGACTAGATATTTCTCGAAATACTGGTTGAGTAGCGATTGAAATATTTTAAAAAAAACATAAATCAATATCAATATCATTTGAATCATGTTCAAAACTAATTTCATAGTTATCAACTTTGTTTATTTCTGACATAATATGCTTTGATAATTTGTTTATTTTCGGTGAATGCAAAGACGAAAATGCACTGCAGTTTTTTTCTATAGAGGGAACGGTTGATTGATCTTTTGCACCATATCTTCAAGACTTAACATTGAAATTAGCAGATCAAATAGCGTATTAGCTGAAATTCGCCATTATTTTAATGATGAAACTTCACTTAACATGTATCATGCTATTTTTCACTCTTATCTTAGATACGCTTGTCATGTTTGGAGACAATCTACGCAGCTTGCTTCAAGACTAACTATCTCCAATATAAAGCTCTAAAAATAGTTTATTTAACATACTAATTCGAACAGTATCATACTCTATTTTTAAATTCTAAAGTCCTTAAATTTAAACATCAAATTGCCTGTTTGTTTGGAGCAAAAATCATAACAACCTACCTCTTACATTTATCAACTTTTTTAATTATATTGTATTCTGCAATCTCAACTTTAATTTATCTCTACCTAAATATCGAACTATTCATTACCGGTGGCTTTACTAGGGAGATGCGTGCCGCACCGGGTGACACCATCACGACATATTTGCTGGGTAGCTAGAGCTCTGAAAATTTCAGCATTTGTGTGATCCTGATAGCAGTGCATTTTAAAGCTGTTCCCATGGCTGACACGTTAGCGGGCTGTCGGGCACGTGTCCTTACCCTCCCCCGACTTATTTTTCTCAAGAACCATTCATTATTTTTTTCTTTTAAGAAAGAAAAACTTTGTAGAAGAAACCTGTACGTTTAAACTATTTCTAGCTTGTACCGTTTGATATTTTGTACAATATCAAAATCATATCAAAATCATATCAAAATCATATCAAAATCATATCAAAATCATATCAAAATATCAAATATCTATATCAAAATCAATATCAATATCAATATCAAAATCATTTTGTACAATATCAAAATCATTTTGTACAATACAAAATCATTTTATTATTTGCTACGAAATTTATTTACAATTTTTTCCCTTAAATGGCGCCAACTTGTTTTAAGAAAAAACAATTATTTTGAATTGTGTTTAGCATTTGGACTAAAAAAATGCTTAAGACGAAATATACAAAACATTTTTTTAAGGGATTGTTCATAAATTACGTAACGCAAACTTTCACAATTAACAAAACAAAAAAGATCGAAAGTTTTCCCTCGCAGAGTCTAATTTAAATAAAAAATTGAATTGGCCCTTTAAGTTTAACGAAAATCCCCGCGTAAAAGAGCTTAATATGATTTAATATGAAATAAGTTTAATATGATTAAAATGAAATAAATTACTTCTGTATTTTAAATATATTTTAAGTATATTTATTAATGAGATTTTATATGAAATAAGCATAAAATGATTAATTTGAAATAAGTAACTTCTGTATTTTAAATATATTTTGCGTTGCGTAATTTATGGACGATCCCTAATTACATGAAATAGTTACTCAATTTTATTACGAATTTAATATGCGGAAAAAACTTTGCAAAAAGTTGTCTTCAAAAATGTTCTTAATTTAATTGTTATAAATATATTATATATAAATATTTGCTTGATGTTTCTTTAGTAAAAAGCATGTTTTAAAAACGTTTGTTGTGACATTGGTTCGCTTTAGTTTATTCGGTCCATTTACGGGTGTCCAAACAATCTTTATAAATACGTTCTATTCTTATTTCGAATGCCTTTGTTCGATCGAGCTTTTCATTTCTAATTTAATTTAACAAATTACTTGTTTTAATTAAATTTATGAACGCTTTGATTAAAGCTTTAAAAAAATGGACGTAAAATTAGAAACGAGGTCAAAAACTCGAGAAAGAAAGCGGTTTGCATTGCGTGGACTAGAAGACACATCAGAAGAATGCAGAATAGAAAATTATGCCGATGTGAAGACAGATAACAACGAAGAGGAAAAATATAGTCCTTTAAATCACAGTAGTGAAAAGAAATTTTTTTTATCAAAATCTAGCAATATTGAAAATCAAAAGCTTAAAAAGAAAACAAAAGAAGAAGTTGATGAAACTCTGGCTGAAGTGTCAATCAGTGTCAGCAAGCCAAAGGATATAACACCAAACCCTTTATTTATTCACAACTTTCCAGAAAAAGTACCCCTAACTGTGAATAGTGTTGATCCAATACTTTTTAACGCTCTTAGACACGCTTTAAAATGCCCTGCTTCTAACTCTGATCAATGTGGTGTAAACAAGTGCACAGTAGCAAAAAATTTCCTTTTTAGAGGACTGATACATGCCGATATCTGCGAAATTAAATGCGACTTTTTGTTGTGCAAAAATATGAAATCTATTTTACAGCATGTGCGATTTTGCAAAAATAACAATTACATATGCAAAACAAAGCAGTTTGTTCTTAAGCTATGCGAGTTTCATCAAAACACTTGTGTTAATCAACCTTGCGATATTGAGCTATGTAGAGATATTGGCGTCTCTCCTGTAGAAACGGTAAGTTTATGAATATTAAATTTTCCGTAAACTTATTTAAAATTATCTTCAAATCATTGCATAAATATAATAATGATAATAATAGTTTTTTTTTGCCTCAGTAAGAGGCGGATCTAGTATAATTTAGTGTTTCAGATATTTCCAGGTATGGTGTAATTTTTAAAAAAACAAACACTAGAAAAAAATTAATTTCTTTTAATAAAGTGTTATGTTTTTAGTTATGTTTCTTGTTTTTTTTTTATGTTTTTCTAAACTGGATCTGTAGTAACCAAACAAAGATCTTTTTATTTTTTTATGTTTTTACTGTACTTTTAAAAATATTATTTCTGTTTTATTATTATACATTACTATTATATATTACATTATACTATTATATTATTATACATTTTTTGTTATTTATGTATTTATATTTTTTCTTTTTAACATCTTAATTTAATTTTAACTGTTGTTAAGATTAAATTATGATAACAAAAACAAAGGAAAAAACAATTTAAATGAATATTTAATTGCACGTGCTAATTAAATACTCGTTGAAAATGTTGTCGTCCGTTTTTTTTCTTTAGTTTTTTGATTCGATTGTTTTGATTTAAATTCGATTGGGAATATAATACGGATGTAATAAACGTATTGTAAAAATATATATATTCACGATCATTTCGCAATTGCTTTTGTCCTTATTTCATGTTTTGAGAAAACCAAATAAAATTGGAAAAAAGTAAAAATGAAAAAAACTATTTTTTGATCGGTTCAAAATTAGGTGATTTGTCGTGTAACATTATAACAAACTATACCAATGAGGTATAATAGACTGGAGGGAAAGCCAGAGGCGTAACTATAAATTTTGCCCTACACCCTCTCCCTCCCCCCCGCCCGCACAAAAGAGACACTTGGGGTCCTCTCCCTAAAAATTTTAAAATTAAATTTAAAATTAAAATATGCAGTACTTGCTTTTTATATATAGTTAATAAAACACGATTAAGTATATAAAAAGTAATTATTTTATAAATTGGATAAATATCTTAGAATCTCTGCTCCAAATAATTATAAAAAAGAACAAACATTGAAATTATGCTTAAGGTAAACATGCTTAATATCAAAAACTAACTTTACTTCACTTAGTAAACTAAGTTTACTTCACCATAAATTACATTACGTATTAGGAGGGGGGGGGGGAAGGGTTAGTGGTTTTGTGATTTGTTACTAAAGAGTACGATGTTGTTGAAATTTTTATTGTCTTCTTATTCGCAAATTCAGCAGTTACTATATTTAACTCTAATGTTTTACTTTTGTTTTGACCCAGAAGTCCTTACGGTCTTATCAAATAACATTGCGGAATAGGATTTAATTAGGGGATTCGCGCGTCTTTACTGAAGAATGTCGCCTGTTAGGCTAGAGTCAGCGTCGAATCTCGGACTACTCGGTTTTGAGCCTGAACTTTAACCATTAAGCCACGGCTTGCACTGCATTATTGCCAAATTTGCACAATGTTTGAGACGTTTCTGAGACTACTATTTCTTAAATATGTTTTGATTAACTTTAATTTGCTGCATTAGCAACTGACAATACCTGTGTACTGTCATCATAAACAATATTGTTGTGTTCACATCTGAAAAATTGCACTCCGTAAAACTGTATTAGTTGAGCAGTTTAATGGCTAAACCTTTTATAATAGTAGAAAATATCTATTTTTTTATAATATACATTAATTTGAAATCTTTCTTTAACGCATTTATATCAATAACACTTAAGTTAAGTGTTGTTTATTTATTACGAATAATTTATTTATAAAGTTAAGTGACTTAACTTATCAAAACGTCTTTAATATTTGGATTGCCTTTTAAACTTAAAAATTGGTTTTATTTGCCACTTACTGCAAATAAAAATAGCCTATAACTTAAATAAATCGTAATTTGATCTAAATTCTTTTAACTAGACTTTCAGATTTAAGTATTCTGAAAATAAGGTTAAAAGATTTTATATTAGATAACGTGGCCGCTTCGTTTAGATCTAAGAACTTTTTTTGTAAATAATTTGAAGCACAATTTACACTCTTTATTATGTGATACAGAATTACGCAAATAAAAACAAATTCAAAGTTTGATATTTTGTCCTATAATGTTCGATCCTCAGTTTGTTCTTTTTTTTTCGAAATTTTAGTTTAAAGCTTTAACTATATCTAAAAAGCGTAACTTTATAGCTAGTAATTATTTCTTGAGATCCATCTTGTTTAGGTTTTTTTATTGTCACATTCCTAAATTATGGTGATATTGTTTGTCATCTCAGCACATTTGAGATGAATAAATATTAGTTAATTAATTTGATTAATTAATTAGTTAATTAATTTGAGAAATTATTTTTTTATTTAAGAATACGTGAAAAATAATAAATCAAAAAATGTATTTTATAAAACCAACATCGGCAATTTTTGCTGACCTCGATTCTATGTTTTATGGTAAGACCTTTGCATAAAATTTTTTTTTTGCCGACCTGATGCAGACCTTTAAAAGATTGTGGTTGGCAAATTATTGCCGACCTCATTTTTCCTGATTCCGAGGGTTGATAAAACCGAGATTAGTCGCATTCCTATTCAAAAGATTGAAAAATGTGAATAATATGAGTAAGACTCGTAAATTTTTGCGGGAACCTATGAGCTCCAGACTCTCTATCTTGTGGAGTTGTGCTTGGTACGCCAATCGGAAAAGCGAATCCAAAAATTGTTCAAAATCTGGTTTAGCCTTAGTAATATAATTATTCCAGCAGCAAGTCAAATCGAAGTTACTCATTTAAAAGTTGGCGTAAGTTTTTAACAATTGTTCAAAATCTAGAAACAATCACAACAAAAATCACGACCTAATGTAATACCTCGATAGAGGTATTCAAAAAACAATTACATTTGCTTCCCCGTTTAGCTATAGGTTAGTTACGTTCCTAAAGAACGTTTTTTAGGCATGGAACTTATCAAATCTCTCCAGGGTCTTACTTTGTGTTGTAGTATTTTTGCCAAATTTAAAAATAAATAATTTAAATATATGAATAATATTCATATATTTAAATTATTTATTATTTATTCATTGAATAAAAAGTACCTTTGTGTAAATCCGGCAAAAGTATTACCAATTTTAATCAAAATTTATTAATTTACTTCTAATCTAGAATATTAACAATAGTCGTTTCAAGAAATAAAACAAAAAAAACCTACAAACTATAGTTTTAAACATCATTAATGATATTGTTTAATTAATCTCATTAGATTTTTTAAACGTGGAATGTGATTGGTTTACATTAAATTATAAAAACTACACGGTTTTTTATTAAAAATTATATTATTACAAAGGTTCCTTGAAAAGTGACGTGTTTTGACTTCATTCTCTCTCCGGCTATATTATGGGCGGGTGAATAAAAAAAAAGGTAATTGCTTTTACTCAGTAATTGGTCACTTTACGTAAATAAAAAACTAATATTGGTTAAATTCTTATTCAGGTAAAGCTAAACAATTACTCCAAAAAATCTGAGTTAAACCAGTTTCTTTTTTTATTCACCCGGCCTTATATCTGTGACTATACATTTCAGCTAATAATTCAAAACCTTCCTGACTTAGGCAATTGTGAAATGATCGTGACGATATATCTTCCGCGGTACTCTGAAGGACTTTTGCGAGCACCTTAATAACCGTACACAATATAAACTATAATACCGTAAGGACTTTTGGAAGCACCTTAATAACCGTACACAATATAAACTAATTTAAACATTTTATATTGCATTATCGTTTATAATAATATAAAGATATAATACATGTGTATTGCACGAGTCTGTCATCTGCCTAACTGTATCAAGGTGTCTTTCTTTATTCAACAACTTTATGTCAAAACATTTGATACAGCCAAAAAGTTATTTTCAAAATTTAAGTTTATTAAAAACTATCAACACAATTCTATGGGTCATCAATGCTTAGTGATTAAGCTGTGTTGACGGTTAGAAGCAAAGAGTATGGATAATGAGTTGATGCAAGGACTTTTATTAGAATGGTTACTGCTTGCAGTGGTATCAGATAGGTGATTAAATGCAAAAAATTCAGAAGATTTCACTTATTATTGTTTCATTTTATAAATATTTAGTTGATTTTAGTGCAAATTTTTGTATTGAATCATGTAGATTATCTAATAAAAATAACATTATAACGTACATTCTATTAAATAAAATAATATTTTTTTTAATAGAATGTACGTTGAAACAATAAACACAATAGTTGTTTAGAAAAATAATTTATTTAGTACTAAGATCATATTTACTCAAAATCATACAAACTCATTGTTTATTATATATTTGTTATCAGATAAATAATTATTTACTTGAAGTAAAAATTTTGATTTTTTTTAATTATGTCTAAACTGATATTAAAATGTTTTACCAGATGATGTCACCAGATGATGTCACCAGATGATGTCAAAACTAATTAATTAACTACTTAAAGTGCGCAAAAATAATTTATTTTTATTATTATAATTAAATACTTATATTTTAAAACGTTTAAACCCTTTTAATAATACCATTTTTTCCATGTTCAAGCTAAAAGTTGTATGTATATTTTTTAAAAATGGGTAAAAATCCTTTAAAAACTCCACTTTACTTTTGTTAAATTTACCTTTTCATTAAATTGTAATACTGTTAAATATTTTTTTTTTGAAAAAGCTCTGTTATTTTTTTGGTAAAGTTTTCATAAGAAAAAGTCTTGCTTTATTATAGTTTAATCAAAGCAGTTCTTCATACGGAGGACAACCAACATGTGTACCTGTAAACAATTCTCAGTGGTCTAACTGTGCTTTGCCAACATTTTCAAACCCTCAGTTTTCTCATGTGATGGGAAATCTTCCACTTTACCCAACTGAATATACTTTAAATATGCAAAGTAATGATTCAAATATAATTTATCCGGGCATTTCAACTAATCAAATGAGTTACAACCTTTGGTCGCACAGAGAATCAGAGTATAGAAATGATATGTCTCGTTTAAATCTTAATGTAGCCCATGATGCTTTTATGTTAAGGGAAGACGTTTATGCTAATAGTAATATTAACGATAATAGTTCACGTAACGTCGAGGAATCTAATTATACCATGGCTGCAAACTTTGCGGATATGCAAGAGATTTATTTTGGACAGTCCAATAAACGAGTTTTTAGTGAACAGCCAAGATTGGAAATGTCAGAATGGGCTAAAATAAATTTTATGAAGAAAGAAGAAACGCAAAAAGAATTGATAGTAACATCAGGGGTTGCTGATGAAGAAGAAATTAAGAAACAATACGACATTGTTCGACCAACATCGATTCCCCCAATAGAAATATATAAAAACTGGTTACAGACCCCACGACCGTTTCTTTGAAACCATGTAAAGCATGCTCGTTTAATGGTATATTCATTAAAGCTTTGTAAATATATTTTTTTATTTTAAACTAATTGTTAAAAAAAAATTGTTTTCTGTTTATTGAGTATTTCCAAATAATATTAATACTATTGTTCCATTGTTTATTAGTAATTAGATAACTGGTTCCCCCACCCAACGGGAACAGCCAATAATAAAAATAACTATTGCACTTTTTTTTTTGTTTCTCCTTTTTTTCTCTCTGTTTTTCTCTGTTTTTCTTTTTGTTTCTTGCGGTTAGCAGAATTGGAGCAACTGGATATACATAAGTAATAAATAATAAGTGCGTAATAAAGAACAAAAAATTAAAATAATAAAAAAAAAAAAAAAAAATTAACAAAGACTTTGCATAATAGGCACAAGCGATTTTCAACTTTAAAAAAAAAACTATAATATGCAAAACTTGAAAGTTGCAAGTCTTTCTAATTCTTATTTTAAAACATAATTTTAATTTAAATTTTTTAAATTTAATTTATTATGAAACATTAACTAAATTGAGTTATTATTAATGATTTTTTTAAATGAATGTTGTAAAACATTTTTCTGTGTATTTTTATGTGTAATGAAACGTAAATAATTTATTTTATAATTTTTTAGACCTGCTTGGGTTCTGTAAAAATAACCCAGCAAGCACACAACGTTGAAACAACGTTGAAATAACGTTGATCGACGTTGATCAACGTTATTTCAACGTTGTTTCAACGTTGTGTGCTTGCTGGGAAGTAGTTTTACATAAAAGTCATATAATTAAATGTACTAATGTAAATTAAACTTTTCAAAAAACATGGTTGCGACTTATTGTTATTATTATTTAATTCTGATACGCCCCTAACAAGGCTGCAAGCAACCTCTATTGAGTTGGGAGTAACTAGAAAAAAAATAGAGTAGAGTTATAGAGCAAGGAGACGGTTGACAGAAGACTTGAAAAGTTAAAGGTTGTATGAGTCAGGAAAACATGAAGATGGGAGAGAGTCCTAAAGGGTTAAGTGCGGGCAAAAAGTATAAAAGCACAGGTGTATCAAACCAAGATTCCAACTCGTGTTGTTGGAGACTGAAAGAATGACGATTCGTAGTTAAAGAGTAGTTATTTATTTGCTATGGCATAAAGAGGTTGTTTGCATTCAGCTGATTCATTATGCTACATGTGCGGACAATTTGTAAAGACAAGAGCGAAAAAGTTCTTTGTAGAAGCAAGTCGTATAATGTGCTAGGCCTACAAGACGTACTTCGGTGTGCCAGTCAGGGACCAGGAAAAATCTTGGGCACCGCATTTCTCATGCGAATATTGCATGAAAACGGTTGAAGGTAAACCGAACAGTGGTTGAAGGTAACCGATGCGTTTTAATTTATTTTTATAAAATTTCAATGCTTTAGATCAAGTTCATTTCAAGCAGTTATAATTAACAAAGTTTTGTAATAAATCGCGTACTGAGGACAAATACGTTCCATCTTGAAATAGTTTCATATTTTGAAGTTTCCTGTCGTCATATTATTGTAATTCTTATGTACTATTAAGTGCTATGCTACACGTTGGTACAGAGGAGAGAAGCGAGCCATGAAATTTGATATAGGGTAAAGGAAGGTATGTTCGTGATATATGTAATTTCGTGATATTTCGCTCGGCATTTGTAGCGAACATACCTATTAGTCAAAAACATCGAAATTGCGTCAAATGGTACCCCGGGGTACTACTGTCGATTCACAAATAGTCGTTGGGTGCGTGTGATACATCAATTGTTTACTATCAGTTTGTACATTCTTTAGCATTATTTAACGTGCGTTCAGCACATTTGTTTGGAGTACTTGTCCAACATTTTTATTTCCAGACTTGTGTTTTAAGGTAAGTAAATTATTTTTATTAAATATTAAACTAGAAAAGATGCTTGATTTAATGGTAAAACTTTTGTTTTTTTATTAACTTCCTATAACTTATGATTCCTTATCGCAGTTACACATTTTCTTAACGTTTTCACCTCAAATGAATTTACATTTTTAATCATGTTTCTTTTATTAAATATAATGACATTAAAAATTGTTTTAAGCACGATATAACTATATAGTTAAATGATAATAACATCTTTCTCTATACGAATCTGCAAATATTTTTGCAACCACTAGATGTAGGAATATACAAGCCACTTAAGTCAAACTGGGCCACTAGCTTAAATGACTTTATGAGGGAAAATCCTGGAGAAAAACCAAATCGGACAACTTTTCATACAATATTGAATCCAGCATTTATTAAAAGCTTTTCTAAAAAAAATATAGAAAATGCATTTAAAAAAAGTGGCATTAAAAAAAATGGGTGCAGTGTTCCTATTGTTTAGTACCTTATCATGAGAGTTGTCAAACATATGAGGACATTGGTGAAGTATTTATGTGTGATACATGTTGTCAACAAGAATGTGATTTAGAAAAATAAGTTAATCAGATATAAGTATGGTTAATATTATAGTTATTATATTAAGAGTTTTTTGTAGGTCTGTTATTTTATTTTCTAAGCTACCTATGTTAAAAGTATATTTTTTTTATATATAAATATAAAGTAATGAAAGTATTATTATAATTTTGTTAACTTATAAGCCTGACTATATTTATATTTTATGAACTTAAAGTCTGATTGAATAGTTATGAATTCAAAACAAGTGTTGATATTTTTTTTTATATTATACCAGATGTTATACTTAATTAATAAAGAAAAATTTAAATATTATTGTGTATTCACGAAATTACCTAACCACTATCACGAAATTAAATATCATATCACAAAATTACCTAACTTTTCTCAATGACTTTTGAGCTTTTATAAAAACTTATCAAAGGACTTAAAATCCCAAAACTGCATAGATTCTAGTAACTTTACTCTATGTACATCAAACAATTAAAGTAATTAAGTAAAATTACTGAAATTGACTTTGTAATTACACATCTAGTTAATTTATCACGAACATACCTTCCTTTACCCTACTGCGAATTCGGCAAGAGCCGACGGACCACTCAAGCAACTGCTACTTATAGTAAACCCAAAAAATTGTCGCACCAGCAAAAATACCCCTCAGATCGTTTACCAGACATTCTTCCATCGCCATACCCCTCAGACGTTTATCCAGATATTCATTCATCGTCCTAGTACTACGCAGCTCTAATCTACCAGTTCCAATTTCTCTTCCGATTTCGTGCTGTTGAAAGTAAAGTTTGTGCTTAATGAAGTCATTTTTTCACATACTTTAGACATAAGCAGTTTAAATACAACACTTAAAATTCAGGAACAAAAATTATGTTACATAGCGTAATGAAGCCTTTGCAATTGAGAACCAATAAAGCCGAATCTCGATACAGATTTTTTTCCGCATTAGAACAAATTTCCGCCAACGAAGAGTGCTACGCGAATATGCTAAAAATGGAAGAAACTTGCATACAAATAAAAGACCTAACTTATTTCCTAATTTTATTTTAACTTATTTATTATTTTATTTATAAGCAAGTTTCGATTACTTGCAATTAACAAATGCGCGTAGCACTTTTCGTTGACAGAAATTTGTTCTAAAGCGAAGTTTAAACAATCAAATATATTTATATACAATTGAAGTTCAAACAATCATATACCATTAACATCAATAGTTTGAAAAATTGTAGAGAAAATTTTTCGTAATGTTATTATGAACCATTTGACTTTAAATAAAGTAATAGTAAGTAAACAGCTCGAATTTATTGATAGTAAAAATTATTATTTATTAAAGACTTTTGTTTTTGTTACAGGAGAAACCCATGTTAGGGTGTATCGAAAAACAAATTTTTTTGAATTTGAAATACACCCTAAACAATGTTGCTAAATAATATTGATATAATATCTTTAAATTTGCAAAAGATTTCCTTTATCTAAATTATGTTGCAGACTTTATGGTTATGGTTTTCACTCGTTCAAAAATATAATAGATGAAGTTCTGAACCTTTGATACCAAACTATATTTACGAACTATTTTATTAACGAAATCTTACATTTAAAAGGCTGTTATAGTCAAAGCGCAATGTAGTCACAAAACTTAAATAGTTTGTAAAGCATTTTTTACATTTTATTACCATTTTATTAGCATTTTTTACATTATATTTAACGCTCTTTGCGCATGCTCAAGTTACTTATGCGCGTGAGTGGCTTTTGGTAGGAAGAGTTTTCGCTTAGTCTAAGGTTCAATGCCTGCTCTAGCCGATAAGCAACATTGGTAAAGGGCGAACATCCTACTTATTGCAATTTCGCAGTGCTCTGTGATAAGACCGTAAAGCTTCTTGGAGCACTTTAACAACAAATTTTTTCAAATTAATTTTTTGTTTTGTTTTTACCTAATACTGACAGGGCCATTTCGAAAAAGGTTGTCATTTTTCAAAAATATTTTGTTTGAATATTAGATGGGGGTTTTTAAAAATTAAATTAGGAGAGACTTTTATAGGTCTGAAAAAAAGATCTTTACTGCCAGTTTGCACTTACGCCGATGTTTTCAAATTATATGAACACGCTTATACCAGTTCACACTTATGTCAGTTTTTGCAACTGCTTTGCACTGATATTAGTTCGCACTTATGCCAATATTTTCAAATTCTTTCGGTGCACTAATGACACATCACACTTATGCTAGTTTTTGCAACTGCTTTGCACTTACGTTAGTTCGCACTTATGCCAAATTTTGCAAATTCTTTTATCGCACTTATGTCAACTTTTGAAAATTCTTTTAGTGGACTTATGCTAATTTGCACTTATGCAAGTTCGCACCAATTAAAGTTGCACTTATTCAACCTCCCGTCATCAAACCTTTTTTATTCGAAGTAAATATTCTTAATATATATCAACTAAATGTTTGAACTTATTTTGCTTTATATTAAAATGTAAAACTCTACATCTTTTCAAAATTTATACGTAGTAAAGCCAAAAATCAAATACGATTTAAGAGCAGCCGTAGCGCAGTTATTATCGCGCTTGCCTCAGAAGCTAGAGATCCGTGGTTCAATGCCACCTCTGGGAAAGTTTTGTAACAACGGTAAGGAAGGAGGCGTGAACTTTATTTCAATTGCTCTTCCGCTGTGCTCGGTGATAAGTCCATAAGGACTTCTTTGAGCACCTAAAATAAAAATAATAATAATAATAATAAAAAAACGACAATCTTCTTCACATTAAAAAATTAGGAAAATCTCTTATATCATATCGAGAAGCTTTCTTTAGAACCGAATAGTTAAGAAAACCTTTGATTTTTCCTAAACTCGAAACTTTCCGACTTTCAAAAATAAACTGAAAAAAGTTATTTTTTCAATAGATAATATGCATTGAGTTCTTTTGATCTTGATCTTCTTTTATAAGTGTTTCCTAAATGTAATTGAAAGTATTTAATTGTATTTTTTATTATTTAAGAGGCCTAATTAAATTTGTATTGTGTTTTGTTATATTACTACTGTATTTTTAAACGGTTCTCGGTGACTGGATATAACGATCCTCTTTGAGTTTCCGTGTTTTTAAATTCTATGTTCAATGGCATTTTACCAGAAAATGTTGTAATAAAAACAAAAACGAAAACAAAAAAATAAAAATTTATATCAAAAGATATTAAAATTAGTATCACTAAAATTAAAATATTTACAAATACATAAAGATTGCTAAATTAGGGCTGTCTAAAAAATCTCAACGGTTGATATTTCTTTTTCTACTTTTATTGAAATGAAAGATGTCTAACGTTTAAGTTTGTCCTTTCCTAAATCACCACGAAATGCAGAAAATGTCATTAAACAGTTATAAGTAAAAATGAAGATCTGTTTACCAGATATACTGAAGGTAAAAAAAGTATTAGTAAAAGTTTCTTTCCGGGATTTCTTGCCCAAGAATTCACAGAAATTTTTGATGTTATACATATCCCGTTTCCTAAAATAATTATCATAAATTCCAGGAAAAAAAAAAAATTATAAAGAATAAATATTTAAATTAAAAATTAGCAGATGTAATGTAGTGGTTAGAGTTCTGGCTTCAGAACTCGAGAACCGTGGTTCAAAGCCGACTATGGCCACGTATGCAACATTAAAAACGAACAAGGAATAGCATTTAACTTGCTGGATAAATGCTATTCCAAGGTGATTTGTGATTAGACAGTAAGGACTTCTTTGAACATCTATATAACTAAAGACAAAATACTTTATTATATTAGGATATTTATTTGTTCAAAATAAAAAAAGAATTCATGTTTTCTATTTTAATGTATATAATTAGATGTCCTACATAATATTGAGAAATGTTAAAATCAAGTCATAACCTTTGCCGAACATGCCTTTAGTTTTTTTTGGGAATAGTGGCAACACTAACAGAGCATTCACAATACTAATTCTTTTTCTTTTCTAGAAGTATGAAAATTTTTGAAAATAAAAAAATTCTAAAGTTTTGTTTCCATACTATCTTATTTATATTATGAACGCGTAATCTAATAAAATTTATTTAACGAAATATCAAATGGCATCGAAATATCATTTGGTTTTTCCTGTATTAAAAATTTAAATTTATTTATATCAAGAGAGGAATTTCATAAAGGACGTCATCATTTTTAAGACAATTTTTGACCTTGTCCTCACCCTTTGGGGAAAAAAATTGTCTTAAAAATGGTCACCGGTTGTCCTTTTTCATACCCTTTAAAAACTTTTATACCCTTTAAAAAACCCTTTAAAATACCCTTTAAAATACCCTTTACTCTTTTTTATACCCTTTAAAAAGGATGTCATTAATTAGAACCACCCTTCCTTAATTATTAAAACAAAATCCGTTCTTAGTTTAAGCATTTTTTTTGAAATTTTTCACATGAATTACACTTTTCTGTGTTTTAATATCATTCAGTTGCACGTTGGGTATTTCCACGTTTGTTTCATTTTGTTGTTTGAGTTTTTATTGTAGGCCTCCCTAAAAAATAAAATTATGTTATATTACTCTTATTCTATATATTGAATTTAATCAAAGTTATGAAAACATGTCTTTCTTTTTGTCCATCCAAGGATTTTTTAAATAATTGTCAATTGATATGGTCGGAATAGGGCCGCTAAATTTATCTGAAATAACTGCATCATTTAGAATATTAGGGCTCTCTATATTAATTATTAAGGCCTAAATTTAAAGTATAAAGGCCCTTTATATAAGAATATTAAAGCCACCATTTAGAACTTTAAGACCCTTTAATTTTGTCCTCATCGAACCATTTAGCAAAGGCCGCGTTCTCTTTTACCACAATTATAGCCATTAACTCTTTTTTTCGCACGGCTGCAATGCAAACAAATCTAACTCACGAAAGGGTAATAGCAATTTGGTTAATTAAAAATTGGAATGAGTAATGTTGACATGCTTTTTTAAAATGACTTGGGAGGCAAAGTAGAAGTTACAATGCTTACAGATTCACTGAGATAAACTTGATGCACAGAGGGATAAAACATAGCATACGCTAAGCATGCACTGCCAATGATGAATGCTTTCCAGATCGAAGACCAACTTAAGTGGGACCGAAACAGGAAACTACATTAGATTTTCCAAGTTCATCTGGTTTGATATCAATGTCTGCGTAGAGAGACGGGATAAGCTTGTTCTTTGGGACAATGACCCAATTGTGTGAATGTGTCTACTTCCTTTAAACAGTTTGCTCCGTTTTGGCATCAACCGAGTATATAAAGCATTTATATACTCGGTTATTCAAAATAAAAAGTTATTCAAAATAAAAAATTATTTTTTATTTTGAATAATGTATAGATAAGTGGGGCATGACCCCAGTGCCCCCGGCCATGGAGTCTCTGGTCGTCTGCTCTGGAAACAACTTAAAAACGCATTCATCAGAACTACACGAATGCTCAAAGCTTCAGAGCTTCAGTTTGTCCGGAAGTAGTGAAAAACCACAAGATTCCACTACAAAAAAGCTGGACACTTGCCAAAAGCTCCAGAGCTCCAGCTAGTCTGAAAGGCAGTGAAAAATCAGTTGCATTATTTCGCTACAAAAAAGTGGGGATCTTGCCCCGTTATCCATATATAAAAATATATATACTGATCAAAATTTTTATATTTTTAAGGCAACATGGGTTTTTTGAGCATTAAAAACAGGTAAATAAAAAACTGTCAAAATTTATTTAAATTGATAATTACAGGTTTTTAATCATAATTTTTTACGCATCTGATTATTTCATTGGATTAAATTTTTTTACAATTGATAAATAAAATTAACGGCAATGGAAAAGATTTTTAATCTTCACTTCATTAAAAGTATATAATGTCGCCAGTAGCTATATAAGCAAAATCCAAAGAACTACAGTGTTGGACAAAACATTTGCAACCAACATCGAACAATGCTAAAAAGTGTTCCTAATTTTACATGTCTCAAAAACGAAACGAACTATACTACCACAGCAAACAGTTCAGGAGTCTGGAGTCATTGCATGCCATGACATGAGCAATCAGCTGACAAGTGACAGCACACAGGCAGAACTTCGTTGACAAGTGCCATTTTGCAGCGGGCAAAACAAGTGCAACTTTTTTGGTTTGTTTCATTTTCTTAAGTCTGGTCCGTGTCAACGTCACGGAAGTTTTTTAATAATTAAAGACAGTATCCAGAAGTTTTCAGAAGAAGCATCTGGAAGCATCCAGTAGCATCCAGAAATATCCAGAAACATTCAGAAGCATCCAGACGCATCCAGAAGCTTCCAGAAGCATCGAAAAGAAGCATCTAGAATCTTCCAGAACAGGTTCACACAGGTTCATTTTACTATATAAGAGACATGTAAATCGACATGTAATTCAGTCAGTATATGGAAGTCAATCAGTCAGTATTATCAAGACAGTTTATCGAAGTGAGTTTTATCAAAGTGTTTTATCGAAGAACATCAATACAAGAAGTGAAATACAACAAGTGTTTCATTGCATCAATACAGTCCACATCCAACCGAGACGTTGTGTTTCACAGAGCATTATTATATCATCACAAGGTAAATGTAACACGGTAAGCCTTGAGAAGCTTGATTATTTATTTTTATTATTTGTATGACTTCAAGAGCAAAAATGGCTCCCGACAGTCTTGGATTGGAACTAAGAAAGAAAATTATTGGCGATTACGTAAGTGGAATGTCACAAAAAAGTATTTGTGATAAATATCGCGTGAAAAAATGGACCGTATCAAGACTATGTTCCAAATATCGTTCTACGGGGAAGATGGCAGCAGATAACAAAGGTGGAAGACCGCGTTCCACCACTTCTAGAGAGGATTCTATGATCGTCAGATCCGTCAAGAAGGATCCCTGGATATCATCAGTCGAGATACAAAAGCAATTAGAGCTGCCTGTATCGGACCGAACAATCAGACGACGTGCTGTTGAAGCCGGATTGTTTTCTCGACGCCCTGCAAAGAAACCGCTGATTTCACTAAAAAACCAGAAGAAAAGACTCCTGTTTGCTACATCTCATATTGAATGGAATGTGCAGAAATGGCGAACTGTCCTATTTAGTGATGAATCGAAGCTCAACATCATTGGGAGAGATAGCATTTGCCGTGTACGTCGACCGGCCGAAAAACGCGTCGATTTACGTTACTGCCATAAGACCGTGAAGCATGGTGGAGGCAATGTAATGGTCTTGGGGTGTTTTTCTGCTAACGTTCTAGGTCCAATACATCGAAAAGATGGAATAATGGACCGTTTCATGTATAAAAATATCCTGAAAGATGTTATGTTACCTCATGCTGAGTGGAATATGCCAATAAAATGGGTTTTTCAGCAAGACAACGATCCGAAACACACTGCAAAAGTAGTCAAGCAGTGGTTTCAAGACAACCACCTATCGGTGATGGATTGGCCGCCTCAATCTCCGGATCTCATCCCTATCGAGAACCTGTGGTTGATCGTCAACCGCAGAATTAATCATGAAGATGTTCTTAATAAGGATCAACTGTTTGAACAAACCCACCAATTCCACAAAGTTTCATTGATCACCTGATCGAATCTATGCCTCGAAGATGCAAGGCTGTAATCGACAACAAAGCATTCGTCACGAAATATTGATAGCGAAATACAGCTTGGTCAACATTTTGTCGAGTTGCACTTGTTTTGTCCAGAAGGAAATCAATTTTTTTTAATACTTTTGATTAATTTATTAATTTTCGTGTACAAATAATGAACTTTGTGAGGAATAAAACTTGAAGAACTTTGTCTCCAAACAGTTACATAGTTATTTGTCTAAATTGAAAAAATGCAGCACTTTCATAAAAAGAAACTAAATTAGCATTATTTTGTTGCACTCGTTTTGTCCGATACTGTATATTATTTATTTATATCAAAATTAACAACACCATTATTCTAGCAATATAGAATAACAATAAATAACAATAAATGAGAAATATCCAAGAAGAAGTTTGTTATTAAAAAGTCAAACTTAATTGTGAGTATAGGTCTTTCATTAACTGCCATGAGATACAAAAACTTATAGTATGCAATGCAGGACGCATTGCATACTCTAGGCGTTTGAAATTTGCATTTTCGTGCTTGATACAAGACACAAATTTTACAATAATATGATATATATGAAAAATTTCTGCAAACGTAAACAAATTTTGTACGTTTAAATATTCCATAAACATAAATGTTCACAATTTAATTTTCAATAGTAATCAGGAGTGTAACTATCCTGGACTCTAGATCAAAGTTTCACATTTTACTGATAACTTTAACTGTTTTATTATAAAGAAATTATTTTTAAGTATGTATTATCTGAGTTTATTATTTCTGGGCATAAAACTATTTTGCCTATTATCAGATATACAATGTTTTATACCACCGGAATAATTAAGCATATATATAGCCGTTAAATCCAGCAGGTGATTCTAGTTATCAGAGATAGAGACACTTTGCCCACATCAGTCTTATAATTGCAGACAGTGCTAATAATACTTACCAAACTGGTTACCAACTACATACCAGCTCTTTTTATAACTATAAACTTTAATAACTACATAATTGGTTAAAACTACACCTGCTTAACTTAAGATTTATAGCATTGTTTTTGTTACATAATGATATACTTCATATTTCTAAGAGTGTAAGCTTATATAAGTATTTAGTTTTTTAGTAAATAGTGTCAAATTGCAAATCAATAACATATGACAATAATATCTTTTTTACTCAATTATAGACTGCTTCCAAAAGTTCTTTCACTAATACATTTCTAAAAACAATGTTATAGTCAAGCATTACACTGGCTGTAAACATTGTTTACTGAGCTCTTCAGTTTAAAACAAATCAAACGTTTCTTTTTAAAACTAAATTTGTATATTTACAGTTTCTGACCAAACTGCACTATATAATTTTTTTTTTACTTTTTGTTTTATCTTTGGGTCGAACGTCTGTTTTCCTAATCCATTTTTTCCGAAACCAGGTTGAAAATAGTTTTAATTGCTTAAATGACCAAGACGACGAAATTTAAAATGTTTGTGTTTTTACGATTCAGCATTTAATACGAATTTCAATTTGTATAGAATGCTGAGCATTGTTTTTGAATTCCTAAACTGGTAAAAATGTCCGGATAGTTTAAGAGAATTTCCAGAATATTAAAGAGCTTTCAAAAAACCTATGAAACTTTGAGAACATTTTCAAACTGTCCTAAAGAAGTTTCACATACAATAAATCCTTCTATAAAGTGATGTGGGAAATTTCATGAATGCATTGAAGTATTAAGACTAAGGCTAGAAAGTTATCAGAGATTTAAAAAATGGTGTCATTCCTCATCGGTCTACTAAACGGTTTACAAACTATCCTTATTAAATTTTTCCTCCGGAACAGTTTTCACACTTAGTACCTTTAAAATCTTTTACAGAAGTTCAAAAAAGTTTCTTTCACAAGAAGTCCGAGGCAAAGATTAGAGCTGGTGTCTCTGTTGGATCACAGAAGATCATAGAATGTGATTGCTTAGTTCTTATATAGAACAAAGAAAGCGACTTCCAAAAAACTTTTTTGCAACTGTTTATGGCTTTCTGGATAATCACAAGGCTGAAAACTTTATTAACTTGATTTAAATTTTTTAAAGAAATATGTCAAAATGGGATGCAGAACATCACTCCATATCCACGACAAAATACAATGGGGAAATACGTTTGGAGTCTACTTCTTATTAATGATTTACAATACACTCGCAAATCTAGAAAATTTGCTAACTTCTGTAGCTGTATTAGTGAATTACTGCTTTTATCTTTTCAATACGTTTTGCACAAGTCTATTTACAGTACTTTTTCGGTCACACGTACGTGTATTGGGTTCAGAAGATCTTATATATACTTATTGATTGTAGTTTTTTTTATGTAGGGCACCTTTGTTATGCTTTTTTTTTATTTAGGGCATCATTTTTTTATGTAGAACATCAATGTTAACCAACTAATACACGAACGTAAACAAGTACAATTGAAAACGTGTAGGAGCTGCTGAAGAAAGTGGTGGCTAAAGATTTGGTCATAAACAATCCATTTTAAAAATGTTTTTTAGCCAGTAAAAATATTAATCTAAATTATCAGTATAAGGTTTAAAAATTACTTTATGCTGAGTTATAGGGGAGACCGGGGCTAGTTGGCCGCAGGGGTAAGTTGACGAACTGCGTTTATCTTTAGAGCCTTTCATCAGAAAGTGACAAAAGTTACTCAGAAACTTCCTCATTGACCATTTCATCATTCACTGTAGTATTGTCAGGATTCGCGTATGCGCATGGGAAATATTGAGATTTATGCGTTTTTTGGACAAAAACGTAACTTTTTAGAACATCGCTTCCTTTTTACTCTACAAAGAAAATATTTAGTCGTATGAAAAAAAAATAATTTTAAACGTTCCAGTCACAATTGCTTTACTATATCCAGTCAGACTTTTTTTTCAAAGCTGCCGTTTTTCAGGATCTATAGACTGTTTATTAAAAAAAAAGCTTTCGGGGTAAGTTGACAAATTTTTTACGGGGTAAGTTGGCTCATAGCATTTACTATGGAAAAAAATATTTATTTATATAAAATTGTTTTTTTTTATTTTTTTTATTTTTAACAATATTGAAAATATTTATTCTTACAAAAAAATTAAAAAAAAATTTTGTTTAGTTTTTTTTTCCACAGATAAAAGGTGGGTTACTGTTTGGCTTTTATACGGACTAATATTTGGTACCAGCTAAAAGTAATATTAAATTTTGGGATAAAATTGTTTCAAAAATTCATTTTAAAAAAGTTTCTATTAATTTTGCACTTAATAGTGCTTTAATAATCATTTTTATAGTTTGCGGCAACATACCCCGTGGTGGGGTAAGTTGGCGCAATTTTTTTTTTTTTTTTAGGGTCCGGAAAGGCCCCAAGAATTTTTTTTTTGTAATGAATGCAAATTTTATAAGATACCCTAATCCATACTCTTTAAGACTACACTTTAATATTTTTAAAAAAATGTACTGTTAGGGCTACAGAGCTCATAGGGTAAAATCCGAGCCAACTAGCCCCGGTCTCCCCTACTTATTTATGCTAAGTTATACTTATTTATGCTAGGTTATACTTATTTATGCTAAATTATACTTATTTATGCTAAGTTATATTTATTTGTGCTTTTTGATGTACTTTTTAGTGCATTTGACATTGCAGCAATTCATTCGAAATTCAGCAATTCATTCAGCAATCGAAGAAATTCATCCATTTCAAACTTATAAATAAAATTAGTTAGAGTGAAGTTATCTGTATATTTATACACGAAAATTAGTTGTTGAAAAATGTTTATTTCATAAACATTCATAATTTTCATGTTTCTCATTAAGGGTGTAGTGTGCACCCTCGTTTTTTCCCGTATATAGTTCTACATCCATGTTTTTGAGTACCTTTTATTTTTTTAAGTTTTGAAGGTTGCTTACTACCCCATGTAATATTGGCATAACTAATAAAGCAATGAACTAAAGAGAAGTAAATTAATTTAAGACATAGCATATTAACATGTTATATTAGCATAATTTATAAATAATTAGGACGAATTCGGTACCATAGTTTTACTAACTCTTGATTGAATATATTTAATATAGGGAAGCCAAAATAAATACCTGTCAACAAGTACTCCTGATAACTTTTTAGAGTCTTCCTGTTTTATTTCTTTATTATTCAAAAATAGATCTGGTAATTTAAAGACTTTTTATAAAATAATGTATACTTTGTTTTTTTGACGCCTAATGAGAGTTTATTTGCTGTAAACCAATCATTTATCTTATTTAATTCAAAGTTCATATCAGTATTAAGTTGCTTGATAATATAATTGGAAAGAAAGAGATTTGTATCATCTGCAAACATTATTGGTTTTAATTTGACTGGTGCGTTACTTAAGTCGTTTATTATAATTAAGAATAAAAGAGGGCCTAGTATTCAATCAAAAAATTTATTGACAGGCTCAAGGCCCAATATAATAAATATACAATGGGTAAAATAAAGTGGATTAGAATAAAAAAAGACTAACGCACTTGAATATAAACAAAACCCAAGAAGAAATAAATAAAACAAAGATAAGAAATTAAAGTGTTATAAATATAACTCAGCTCTCCATTTAAACATCAGTGGAGACAACAAGAACCTGTCTGAGTTAACAAAAGTTTTATGACGAGGTTTTCACTTTTCTGCAGCAGTAACAGTGAGGAGTATTGTTTCTTGCGAATTACAACATTAAGTGAATGGGCACCATGTTTCACAAATAATTCACTTGCACTGTTCCATCTAGGCTTGTTTAATATCAAGCGAAGTGCATTATTATATGCAACACATAGGCGATGGAATGAGTCTTTTCTCCAAAGATACCACAACTGACATCCATAGATTGGTCTGCAAAAGGCTTTAAATAACATGATCTTTGTTTGTATCTATGTAGAGCTGAAATTTCTACGGATGAGGTTAGCTTTAGCATAGATAGAGCGGACGTGTTTTAAAATATCTTTGTCATCCTGCATATCGTTTAGGATCAAGTGACCCAGATATTTATAATGACTAGTGTATGCGAGAACCATGCGAGATAATGTGAAACTAGGGCTATTTATAAGAAGTCTATAATTTTAAAAAAACATTATTTGAGACTTGATATTGTTATAAACTATATCATGTTTTCAGCATAACTGGAGCATAAGTTAAGTAAGATCTGGAGACCTTTGGCTGAGAGTGCACACAGGACAATATTATCAGCAAAAAGAAGATGGTTAAGAAGAGAAGAACCCAAGCAACAGCCTACGTTAGTTTTATTGAGTAAAACACTAAGAGTATTAATATATTAAATAGAAGGGGAGACAGTACACCTCCTTGTCGCACTTCATTACTGATTTAAATGTTTTGGATAATATTCCACCCCAAAGGATCTGAACTGTTTGACCAACATACCAGACATTAAGTAAGCGTAAAGTTACACCAGAGATAATTTTAGGCTTTACTGATTTTAATAAATGCCACATGCATATTTGAGCCATGTGATAGGTAAAAATTTAAAATATCTTTTAAAATAAGAACTGGCATAAAAGTGCTATGGTTTTTCTTAAATCCGAATGGGTTTGGAGTCCCAGTGAAACTTTCATTAATGCGTGAGACAAATATATGTTCCAAAATCTTGGAGAAAATTGTCACCAAAGCAATTGGACAATAATTAGCAGAATTGGAGATGTCACCATTCTTATCTTTAACCACAGGAGAAATAACAGAGTGTGAAGCACCAATAGGCATGTATCCATGGCAAAGCATGGAGGAAAAACATAAAGACAAAATATTAAAGTAATTTGGGCTAGCATAGAGGTAATGCTCCAACTGAAGTTCAAAATGGTCAGCTGCTTTTCCACAGGACATACGATTTATGATAGATTGGACTTCATCAGGAGTGACAAGATAGGCATCATCTTTAAGAAGATTACAGTGTTTAACTATAAAGTTGTCATTTATATGTTGGCTTGACTGAGTTGAACAGGGTGGAATAGTTATTATACCACATGTGACATAACAACTATTCCACCCTGGAAGACTACATTTATCGCTGCGAATAGAAGCATTGATCCTTATGGTACTCCACATGGGAAATTCCGCATTCCTTGTCTTGAACAAATTGTGTTATATCAGTAAGGTAACTTTAATCCAATTATAGTCCTTATTAATTACCCCATAATACTTTAACTTTTTTAACAAGATGCAATGATCAACGGTGTCAAATGCTTTAGTTAGATCAATAAAGGTATCTCATGTAAGCTTGTTTTCATTAAAGCCATTACTTATTTGATCAACTAATTCAATACTCGCATGTTCAGTTGAATGATTTTTCTGAAATCCAAACTGTTTTGGATAAAAAATTGTTTTTTGTTTAATGGTCAAAGATTCTATTATAAATTACACGTTCGAATATCTTTGAAAATACAGAAAGCAATGATATAGCCTTGTAATTGGAAACATTTGAATGATAACTATTTTTGTAAATTGGAATTACTTTTGCAAGTTTTAGTACATCTGGAAATATTCCTTGGTCCAAGAAAAGTTTGACTATATAGAACAACGGTCTACTAATGCTTTTTTTATTTGAAGTTAGTATATTATTTGGTATATCGTCAAATCCTGATGATTTATTTTTTATGGAAGAAAAAATTCTTTTAATGTCAAGTCAAAATCATACAAATTTTTTTAAATTGACGGTGTTTGATAGATTTTATAAGAATTCGAGGATGGCATAATTTTGTTAGCTAGATCAAGTCCAACATTTGTGAAATATATATATATATGTATAAAACTCTTTAGATATTTCTTTAGGGTATAATATATCATTATTATTTATATTAATTCGTTTTGGTAGTGAAGAAGTTTTATTTTTATTTGTTTCTAATATAGCATTGATTACTGCTCTTGTTTTTTTGATATCCAGCTTACATATAGTAAATTGTTTTACTGTAATACTTTTTTTTTTTTGAAAATCCATATAGAAGTATTTGTATGTTTTATAATTTTTTTTATTAGTTATGCTTTTATTCTTAAGAAATTTATTATCGATTTTGTTTGGTTTTAGGGCATTTTATAAGTGATTAGCCATCCAGGGATTACACAGTTGTTCAGAAATGTCACTTTTGAGGCAAAAATCATATCTTCGCCGATTTTGAAGCTAAAAAGCTAAAATTTTCGGTGAATGTTCATTATACTCTGGCCAACAGTAACTATCATTATCACTATCATTGTAATGTTAGTTGTCATATCTCTAAAGTACACACCAATAGCGCGAAACCAAGGACAAAGGAAATAACGAATAATAAACATGTGATACGTCTTTCATATTTAATTTTCAACTTTCTATTAACTATAAATAGTCACCAGCATGTATGAAACATTTTTATTGAATGAATAAATATCATACATGTGCAGAACACCATGAACACATAGCGTAATAGCTTACATTTAACGTGCTTATTTTAACATAATCATTTTTGAAATACCTTTTAGCTAAATATTCTCTGGAGGATAAATTACACATTTATTACATCTTGATAGATTGCATAAACATGTAGAGTAGCACACCAAGGACAAAAAGTAGACAAACCATTTGACACAATGACAACACCAAGGAGAAAAGGTAGATACATGACAATATTTAAATTAATTTAATAATTTTTATGATTTATGGTATTACGAATAATATTGTGTAGAAAAAACAAACTCTAAAATAACACTCCAAGAACACACGACATAACATGTGACTTTTTGCATTTACATTTATTTTTAGATCTATGTGATAAAACTTATTTCCATAATACTGATTTTAATAGTTTGACTTTCTGGTCGATTAATAAACAAAATCATCAAGGACACATATTTTATAATTACCCAGACATGAATATTTTATGCATATGGGAGCACAAAAAGAATATACGACTACTTAAAAAGAACGCACAACTTTGGTTTTACACTGAGATTATAAATAAAAATGTATTGTCTTTAATATTTATAATTTTTTTTTTTTTACTAAACTGAGCTATTTAAAAATACATAGTTATAAAAGGTTTGATTTTTTAAAAAACAAAAATAAAACAGGTGTCAAATCCCTACTTAAAAAATAAATCCTTTAAATAAAGTAAATCTATTTAGGACCCTAATTATCAATACTACAGTTAAGAATACAATAAAGAATATAATTGTATTAAGAAAATTAAAAAAGAAGGTCTAAACATTCTGCTGGAAGAGCAAGTTCCTCCTTTGATTCAGAACTTCGCCTCATAGAAGTAATAAAGGGATCTGATGAGCAGAGTAATCTTTGCATTACATCTTCATTTGTAATTTTTCTAGAAAATTTTCTTGTAAAATGTTTTCGAAAATTTTTAACATCTTTGTTTCTACTTTCCTGGGCTTCTTCAGATAAGAGGCCAATTGGAACTGGCTTGTCTCTTACAACCTGGTGTGAATGGACAATCATCTTGTGCACTCCAGTAGGCATAGAATACCATTTAAAATGTGCTACATATGTCTTAAATGTATCTTTGCAATATATTTCTAGTTTATCTGGATCAATTGGGACAATACACAAAGAATAATGAAAAATCTTTTAACAAGATCCTTATCAATTCCAAGTATTTCAGCAAACGTTTCATAGCTTCTAAATGCCCTTCTTGCTGTGTTTACATCATTGGATGTACCAAAGCCACCACTTTTTTGTACATCAACAATAAGTTCGAGTGTATCTTTTATTTTTCCCTGAATTTCTTTTTTTCGATTTGCAACTATTTTTTTTTTCAGGAGTGTTTGCATGAAAAAATCCGCAATCATTGTATCCTGGTCTTCTTCTCTGTCCTATATGTAACAGAAATTCAAAACAATGAATCCAGAGATGGAGAGTGTGAATTCCAAGGTCCAAAGACATTTGATTTGGTTGTCTATTGTAAGCCATGTAAATTTCTTCAATTTTTGAACTTCAAACCCTAGACAAATTTTTTTTAAAATTACGGACCTTAATTTAATCCACATATATTGCAAACTTGATAAGAATCACTTAATGGAGAAAGAAGAGTGGAAACTTTCCCATCAATCATAGTACATTCTAACTTGTGCTTGACTTAAAATAAGTCTATGGTTGTTGATCTGAGTTCAGTTGACAAAAAATCATATTCTGCTTTAACAACTTGCTGATTTTCTTTAATGTATTGTATTTAAACAGGACGACAATATTGGGTTGAGGATGTTTTAGGGTTAGTCCATAGAATAACATTAGTCTCATGTATTTCAAGTTGCACAGGTACTGTACACGAAAGAAACTGAGATTCTTTAACTGCAACTGGCAATCTGTCCTTTTCATCTACGGTTCTCTGTTTATAAACAGGCTGTCCAGATGAACAATCGAATTCAACTTTGCTTATAAGAAGAAGAGTATTGCAAGGCTCAGGTAGTTTTGATTTATCCATAACTTTCCAAATTCTGCTTGAAGTATGGTCCATTATTCCTTGAAGATTCACAGAAGCACTGTAGTTTTATGTGACAATTCCGGAATCTGGAATGCAATTACTTTTAGCTTTCACAATAAAATTGTAGGCAGGGTATAACATGCAACCTTTATCTAAGGCCCCTTGACGGATAGTTTGATAGTCAGTCCTACTCATTCTACAGTCTAACATTAAAGCTAAAGCTTCTTCTGCTGAATAGCTTTTAGAGCATGGTATATTACAGGATCCATCAGTTTTACTTTCCATCAAATGTTTGATAACTTTGGCATCTTTAAATCGGCCTTCTTTATTGAGATTAAGAATAAGGACATGAAACAGACTTTCAGTGGTAACATCTAACTTTTCAGTTATCTTTGAAGATCTTCTTTTCTTAGACCTTGTTGAGAGATCTTCAAATGATTTTGAAGGTGCACCTCGTTGTACACTTTTTATTATAACTTGCTGTTGAAGTTCGTTTACAAAAAATTCCATATTTAACCATTTCTCGTAACAATTTATAAACCTTCCTTTTTGTCTACCTGTCTCATTCCATTTCTTTTTAAAGTTTTTCATAAATTTTTCGGTTAACCTCATTTGATTGTAGTTCGGATAACATTGAGCAATCAATATACAAACTTTGGTTTCTGCTTCCTTACTAATTAAACTTTTAATATTTATTTTCATAATTTCCTTTAATTAAGTATTCGAAAATGTCCTTATTTCTCATATTTAAAATTAGTTTCACCGCTAAATAAGTATTTAATATTATATTTTGATTATTTTGTTTATTCGATTTTGTTTATTTGTTTTGTTTTATTTATGTTTTGTTTGGTCCGCTTTTATACTTTTATATTCCGCTATTTATTATCACGGTTGAAACTCATTAAAAAACATCGGGAGTGAGAGGGGGACCTGCATTTTAATTTAATTACGTCATGTTTGGAATGGCCAAAACTTTTCCAAAACTTTTTTATAAACAAGACATTTTCAAACGCAAAAAATTTTAAGGTGGGCAAACCTGGGCGAAAATTTTCCTGGTTGATCAAAGTTTTATTTTCAAACAATTTATAATAAAAAAAGTAGTAAACATACGGTTATTTGTACCTTTTTTATAAAGTTGTATATTTTGAATTATTTTATTTTGATTATCCATATTTTATAAGAATAATTTAAAAAAATGATTTATCTATGACATCAGCAGGAGTGAGCTAGTATGAAAGTTAGTAGACCGATTTTCGCCTGAAAAAATGTAAATTTCTTCAATTTTTGAACTTCAAACCCTAAACAAATTTTTTTTAAAATTACGGACCTTAAAAATTTAAATCTGGTTTCCACATAACATATATAATTTAATTTTTTAATTGGTTTTATTATAAAACAAAATTTTTTTTTGTATTTATGGCATGGTACTGGACCACTGTGTATTAGCAAGTTATTTTGTTTTTATTTTTAATACTTCATTAGGACAAGCTTCATTAAAAACTCTTGAAATTTGTTTAAAAAATAAATGACATGCTTCATTTGCATTTTGACTTTTATAAACATCACTCTAGTTCTCTATAATTTGTTCGTTAGATTATTTTTACTAAAAGTTGAAAGGTTGCGTTTATTTTTTATTTAAAATTTTGGTTAGATCATTTGGAATAACTTTTATATTTTTTATATTTATGTATATTGGGAAATGATCACTAATTACAGTCTTAAATATTCCTGCCTCAAATGATGTTTTCTAAATAATTGTTAATAAAAATATTATCTATTGCAGTTGCAGAAGTTCTATCCTAGTTGGTTTATTATTTACTGACAAAACATTGTATATTACATAACATGTCAAAAAAAGATTTCGTTTTCGGAAATTTCTGATATGTCAGTGCGTTCAAGTTTTTCACCAAGGATACATAATCTTTTTTTCCTTTGCTTGTTTTTAAAATACTTTTTTTGATAAAATCTTCAAATGATCTAATTTTAACACTAGGTGGTCGGTACATGCATCCTATTATAATGTTTTTTGCTTTTTGCATAAATTAAGGTTTTGCATAAATTACTTCAATAAATTAACTTTTATAACTGTTATTTGCCACACTAAATTGCTTTTTTATATTAAATCGATACTTTTTAAGTACATAAATGCCTAGTCTTTTTTTATTGCTTCTTCGTGGTAGGTAAATTAGTTTGTAATTTGACAAACAATAATTAGAACTCGACTCTAGTGGACTTTCTGAATCATGCCAAGTCAGGCAGGATTGAAAAGTATTTTTTTTCAAGAGGAATGACCTTTGTAAACTAAATTGGAAATTCAAAAAAAAAAAAAAAAAATCAATCAGAAAGGGACAATAATACCTAAAATGCTACCTATAAAGACCTATTTAGTTTCAGATAAGGATATTGCATGTGGAATATTAATTTTTTTGTTATAGGCAGTTTTAAATGCCTATAACTAAAAATTTGGAATACTAATAACAATGTCTTTTCTTAATATTAAATAGATATTTATAGGTAGTATGTTAGTTATGTTTGCCCCCTTCTAAACGTTTTTATTATTTTTTGAACTTCCAATTTAGTTTACAAAGGTCATTCCTTTTAAAAATCGAGACTTTTCAATCCTGCCCACTGGGCAGTGCCCAGTCTCTAACAGAGATATGACGTCGAACGTGTAACTAATAATAAATAAAAATTCTTTAAATTTTCAAAACTTTGACGTATGCTTCTTATGTTTAAGTGTAATATAGAAATGGAATTTAAATCTTTTTTGATTTTAAATTCATAAAGATCAAAATATGGGGTTTTCATTAAATTTATTTGAGTTTCTAAAAAAATTTATTTAAGTTGTCTTCAGAAAGATTGTTCAAAAGATTAGAGGAGATGGGGGCACCTTGATCCTTTTCAGGGTTTATGGTTGGTTATTTGAAAACCATTGCAGACAACACTACTATTTTCAATATTTTAAAAAGAATATTTATTTCTTTATTCAAATCAACAAGCTAATTTTGGTACAAATAATATTTAGTAAGCTAAAACTCAACTTTATAACATCACCTACAAAGAATCAAGGTGCCCCGTATATGGGGCACATTGATCTGCACTATGGGGCACTTTGATCCTATAAACAGTTTTTTACAAAATCAATAAAATGTTGGCAATAAAGCATAATTAAAAACATAGTTCCGCACATTTCTGCTGAGAGGTTCACATCTAAAGTTTAGAGCAACAGTTTTTTCATCAGAAATCTTAAGAAATGTATGCAAAAACTGAAAAATCAAAGTCGAAAATCAAATGTCGACCGACACGAGCCGTGTCACCATGCTGCATTGGATCGGGAAGCTTGCAGACGATATCATCTCTGATAAACTCGTATAATTGCTCACTGACAGAGATGAATTTGTATGATTTTAAATTTTCCGTTTTCAAATATTTGAGCATTCTCACATTTTCTTCTTCACAGATTTGTCCAACATAATGAATCGTTTTCATTTTTGTATCAAATTTAACGAGAACAAAATCCTCCACATTCAGTGCATCAAAGTCAAAGTTCAGGTCTGATGATTCAACTATCTGTTGAGAAGATCATGTCAAGATCATTTTCACTGTCATCACTTTCAAGCGGTGGTAGACCATCAATATTATCAGAATAATCGGAAAGTTCCATTGGCTCATTGTCTTCAACGGCTGCACTTGTATATCTAATACAGGTCCTTGGACATACATACCTTGGAATTGCTAAGGGGAGTTGTTTTTGAAAAAGGTAGTTTATTATAGTAAATAGAGGTAGTTTATTATAGTAAATAAATATATTGTTTGACTTTTATAGCAAAGTGAATGCGAAACAAAGGGTAACTGGTACGAAAAGAGGCGTTGATCGCATCCATCGACCCCACCTGCAGTGCGGGTAAAAAAGATTTTTTGCATGATTTTAAGGAAAAAACATACAATTTAAAACAAAATAGAAGTTTTTTTTTTTTTTGTAAGATATTTTGTAAGATTTTTAAAATTTTATAAAATGATAAACTTAAAATTTAGGTTAAATTAAATTTCACAACTGTGAAAAAAGTTTCACAATTTCCATTTTTTCAGGGTGAAAGGACAGATTGCAATGGCTCCAATTTAAATTTTACTTGTTTTAAAACACTATTAATTTTATGTAACATAAATCAGTTTAATTAGTCTCATTCCAATACTTTTCAAATATTCTTTCTCGATACATTGATTCCGATTTATTTGATATTTTGAAATTTTAATTTTTTTTTCTGAATTCTGATAAAATAAAAATAGTCAAGACCTTCAACAATCATCAATCAACTATTCTAGCAACTTAAGATAACTATTCTATCAACAATCATCAATCAACTATTCTATCAGCAATCATCAATCAACTATTCTATCAACAATCATCAATCAACTATTCTATCTAGCAAATTAAGATAATCTTGTTTTTTAAAGTCAGTTCAAAGGACACTTATTTCACCGGAACGGTCCTTTGTCAATGAAAAGTGTTAATATAATAGTTAGTGATAAGACAATTGAATAGTTAGACGTGTAATTAATAATTTTTGTTTTTCCAATAGAAATGTAATACTTCCCCAGTACAATTGTTTATCAATTACACATCTTAGAGTAAAAATGTCATGTCCAGTTTTCGAAAGCATGATTCATGGTCCAAAGGCAAACAAAAAGCTGCAGAAATAATTATAAAAAATTAATAAATAACAAACGTACACTGGATTAAGGTGGCTTCAATAATGTTCAACAAAAAAAAAGAAAGCGTTTTATAACTCTACGCCAGACCAAGTGGTCAAGGTATAGATTAAAAGCTTTATTTTTTTTAATTTTTTAATTTTTTTAATTTTATTTAGGTGCCTCAAGAAGTTCTTACGGTCTTATCACAGAGCACCGCGGATGAGCATTTAGTTGGAATTTCACGCCTCCTTCCTAACCGATGTCGCAAAACTTGCCCAGAAGTGGAGTTTGAACCAGGGATCCTTTGTTTCTGAGGCAAGTGCGCTAACACTGGGCCACGGCTGCTCTTATTAACAATCGTATATTCCATTATACTTCATTCCAAAACTGTTAAAACAATTTTTTATTAAAATCTTACTTAAATTTTTTTAAAATGGGCCATGCTAATAGATGAACCCTTGAGTCCAAAAAAGCCATCTTCCCCTACATAATTTTCAACGGTCTCTGAAGAAGAAGAATTGTGTGAGTTTGGGACACTTTCTTATTTCTTGAAATACCTGTAAATACTATAAGCATGCCATAATTCTTAAATGCTGTTTTAATTTAGGATCAAGAGGCAATTCAACTTGGAAACGACCCCGCTTTGTGGAAGAAAGTTTTATTCAGAATCAAATGCAATCTAGTTATATTAAATGAACCACCTCACTTTACAACACCGGTACTTTATCGAGAACTCATAATGAGTTCATTATGGTATTCGGAGAAATTGTTTTTGCTGCTATTGCCGAAGAGATCTACATAGCCATTTATTTTTCCGTAATTGTTAATGGAACTTTGGATGTGTCTAATAAGGAACAAACCACTTTTGTTCTTCGAATTGTCCGCCAAGGAGCTGACAACCAATGGATATTAAAAAAGCGTTTTCTGATTATAGACGTTTTGGATAAAAACCAAATTAATTTAAAGAATAATAGAGGCCAGGGCTATAATAACGGGACTAACATGCCCAATGTATATAAAGGAGTGTAGGCTATCATTCTTGAGAAAAATCATAAAGTTTTGTACATGCCTTGCAGTGCGCATTGTCTCAGCATAGCAGGCGTTCATTTTGCAGAATCATCACATGTGGTCAAGAACTATTTCGGCAAAATCCAATCGCTGTATATTCTTTTTAGTATAAGCCCCATTCGCTAGAAAATTTTGGCTGAAGCAACAGGGCTTCACCAAACGTCTCAAATAAAATGGAAGTGTGGGCATAGGAACTGTGCGACCGTTGTTGAAACGACCAAAAAAAACACTTAAGTCATTGCAATCTTTTCAAGAGCTTGATTTAGAAGATCATCAACTAACTTTAGTTAAGGCGCTCAAAAAGTGGATTCATCTTGGTTAGCTTCGTTTGGGTTCCAAAATGATTTCATTAAATACAAGAAAAAGGAAAACATTTTACTGCAAGTCTATAAACACAGTCCACTTCCAAGAAAACGAATCAAAGGGTTTAGGTGAACGTATTTAATGTTGCTCTTGACACTCCAACAGATAAGAAGCAGAATAGAGTTGCTTTTTGCGGGGTTTTTATTTTTCTTATTTTGAATAAATTCCAACCCTTTAAAAGTTTTAAACGTCATAAATGGAGACTGCTAATGTATACCTATCTATTGAAAAAGAAAAATCAGACCTGAGGAATAACTAACCTCGGCGGTCACTCTGGTCAATAGTAATGAAAATTAAGATTAATATTTTTTATTTATATATTTTATATTATATCTAGAGTTTTAAACACTTCACATTATTAAAAAAAGTTCTTATAGGTTTTACTAAAATTTTTTTAAGTTTTTACTCTTGCATCTAGTTTTCTTTTCTTCTTAGTGCTGTTTTAAAGTACCGGTACTTAGTATTGGTAGATTGACAATTTCTTGGTGCTGTAAAAACGTGCCAACTTTTACATTTAATGTACCGCGGGTTTTGACTTTCTTCGGAAGAAACGGTTAAAGAAATCATGAAAGGAAATACATCGTAAAAAATACCGCCTTTTTTTGTGTGTGCGTTAGTTTTATTTATTTTAGTGAAGAGTATCCAGGATTAATTATACTAACATATTTAATAAGTTCTTTGTGCTCAACAGTTCTTTAAAAAATTTGTTTGCGCTTGGATATGAAACTATCATTAATGTGAATACTAATGATGTTCACGGTGAAAAGTTGATGTTTATTAACATTTGATGTTATTGTTTGATTGCTTTTCTTTGAAGTATATTTTGATAAAACTTGTATAATGTTTTTAGCATTATGTGCTAGATACAAATTTAAAGTTAAATAAAGAATAAACATTAAAGTCAACGGGATGTACGACATAAAAGATTGATGGAAATTATTATTGAATATAATCAAATGATAAGACTAATTTTTTTGGACTAAGGTAACTTATATCATAAATTATGCAATTTATTGGTAGTTTGGGTTAAAAATAAAAAACTGTGTAAAAAAATTTTTTTTAGAGATTTGAAAAACATTGGAGTTAAAAGAAAAAAAAACTTTTTGTAGAGATAAATAAAACTTTAAGTTGAAATAAATAACGTTTGAGTTGACAAAAATGTTTTTAAAAATCGACTCTTTCGCTCTCTTTTATCTCTTTTAAAAACAGAGATAAAAAAATCTTTTAGAAGATGATTAGAAGATGTCAGTTATCTATTGTTTTATCAAATATAAAGCAATGTTTACTAAATGTAAAGCAAAATTTACTGAATTTAACGTAAAATTTTTATCAAATTTAATGCAAAATACAAAGTTTGTTTTTTTCATCAAATTTAACATTCAAAAAATAATTTTAACATCAATTTAAAAATTGTAATTTATTTTAAAAACCTGTACAACACGAGACCTATTTAAAAAACACAAAAATAAAAACCAGTAGGGGAGACCGGGGCTAGTTGGCCGCAGGGGTAAGTTGACAAACTACGTTTATCTTCAGAGCCTTTCATCAGACAGTGACAAAAATTACACAGAAACTTCCTTATTGACCATTTCAATATTCACTGTAGTATTGTCAGGATTCGCGCTTGTGCATGGGAGATATTGAGATTTATGCGTTTTTTGGACAAAAACGTAACTTTTAGAAAATTACTTTCTTTTTACTTTACAAAGAAAATAGTTAGTCTTATGAAAAAAAAATTATTGTAAAAGCTCCAGTCACAATTGGTTTACTATATCCAGTCAGACTTTTTTTTCAAAGCTGCCGTTTTTCAGGATCTATAAACTGTTTATTAAAAAAAAGCTTTCGGGGTAAGTTGACAAACTTTTCACAGGGTAAGTTAGCTCATAGCATTTGCTATGGAAAAAAAATTATATTTTTATAAAATTATTATTTATTTTTTTTCTAGTTTTTAACAATATCGAAAAAATTTATTCTTACAAAAAAATTAAAAAAAAATTTTTTTTAGTTTTATTTTTCACAGATAAAAAGTGGGCAACTGTTTGGTTGGGCAACTGTTTGGTTGGGCAACTCTTTTGTTGGGCAACTGTTTGGTTTTTATACGAACTAATATTTGCTACCAACTAAAAGTAATACTAAATTTTGGGATAAAATTGCTGCAAAAATTAAGGGTAAAAAAATGGCTATCAATTTTGCACTTAATAGTGCATTAATAATCATTTTTATAGTTTGCGCCAACTTACCCCGTGGTGGGGTAAGTTGGCGCACTTTTTTTTTTTTTTTGAGGGCCCAGAAAGGCCCCAAGAATTTATTTTGTAAATGAATGCAAATTTTATAAGTTACCCTAATCCATACTCTTTAAGACTACACTTTAATATTTTTAAAAAAATGTACTGTTAGGGCTACAGAGCTCATAGAGTAAAAACCGAGCCAACTAGCCCCGGTCTTCCCTAGTATTAACATATATATTGGGTTTTATTAAAACAAAACAAAGATTTTTTATTTGTTGCATTTAAACAAATGTGAAGTACAGTTGCATTGCATTATGGTATAACAATTTATAAATAGTATCAATAACATTTAAATAAATTTACATGTTTTTATTTTATAAATAAATAAATATATATATATATATATATACATATATATATATATATATATATATATATATATATATATATATATATATATATATATATATATATATATATATATATATATACATATATATATATATGTATATATATATATATATATATATATATATATATATATATATATATACATAAATATATATATATATATATATATATATATATATATATATATATATATATATATATATATATATATATATGTATATATATATATATATATATATATATATATATATATATATATATATATATATTTAAACAATCTGAAAATATAAAATTATTGACCAAGCTAGAAATGAAGCGGTAAAATTCTTCCACCTAAAGAAAAATGAGTTAAAGAACATTGAAAGCTTATTTATTATTATTATTTATTATTTATTATTATTTATTCGTGTTTTACTATTTTTGTCTTCAATATAACTGTTCAAATTAATGTTTCAAAAATTTTTCTATGTTATTTTTCTGTTATTTTTTTCTGTTATTTTTCTATGTTATATGATTATTTTTAGCTAATTTTACATATTATGATATATTTTATTTAAACTAAAATTATTTTGTCCTTCATTTGCTATTCTACAGGTTTGAATGAACTTCTTTTAAATAAAATACTTACGATACATTGTTTAATAACGAGCTACTTGTTGCTTGACATTCTTCGGCGTCAGGGTACTTTGCACATTGTAAAAAATATGTGTCCCTTAAACATAAACAAATAAAAAATTTACTTATATTAAAAAAATTTTTATTATTAAAAATTACATTTACAACAAGTGCTTCAACAAAAATAGAAATTAACTTTTTTTCAATAAATAAAGAAATTATTATTTTAAAGAATAACTACCTTGGATCGTCAATACAATTTATATTAGAAATCCCCAATTTGTTAGCATCTTGAACAAGTTTTGCTAATGAACCTTGGCCACACAATTCTCTTAAATTAAATTATTTAAAATAAAAAGTATTATTTATAAAAAATCTAATTATTTAATTGTGTATAAATACATACTTTTTAAAAAGTTATTAAAAATTTTTTTTTAATTATATTTCATAAAAAAATAATATAGAAAATTACGTGGGTGGTGTATCGAGATTATTTACCACAAGAATGACCATACTTGTAATTTGCTTCATTTTTCCCAGTGTTGGAAGTTCTATTCTCCCAAAATAGCTATATAACCATAAAAACACTCGTTTATAAAAATGTTTTAAAGAATTATGTGGATATATTATTTATTCTATATAAGCTATTTATATAGCTTTTTCTAAGTAAGAAAAAATGTATTATGTGAAGGATTATTTAATAGATTTTTTTTAAAAATACTCTTCATTATTTATTTATTTTTTATTGGTTGTTAAATATTCTTCATATTAATTTAGCGAGTACATAAAACCATTGGAATAAAAAGAACAGACTAGTTGCACATTAGATTGTTAAGTATGTTAATTGATGAAACTTTTAAATTATGCGTTCCTTTTTGTGCAGAACGTTATGAAGATTCCAAACTCGGATAAATCAAATTTTGAGAAATGTCAAAATGTAATTTTTTTAAAATTTTAATATAATTTATGTTCATAAAATGTATAAGGATAAACATTGGATTAAAAAAACAGCAGAGTAACGAATATGAAAGTCAATTAATATAAGAAAAAAATGGTATGGTATGACAAAAAAAAGATGTACTCTAAAATATACAAGTGTAACAAATTTTTAATTGTAATTTATTAGTTAAAAAAAACTAATATAAAAATGTGAAACGAAAATAGCAATTAGTCAAATTATAACACATAAGTAATAATTTTTATTTATTGTTTTTGAAGTAATACTTTAATAAACACAACGCATTCAATGACGTGTTTAATAATCAATTTCCTTTTTTTTGTAACAAAATCCTTAACAGTCGAGAATTTACGTTCGTTTTGCGTTGAAGTTGGTTTTATTGCAGATAATGCATCTTTTAGATTTTGTGACCTTATTCTAGTTGTTTAGAATATTCTGCATTCTTTTTTAAGTGTCTGATAAAGATTCTGGTTATCATTATCGCAACGTTGGCATAATTTCTGTTGTTGTATTTGTTATAGCTAAATTTAGTTGTTCTTCAAGTGATAGCTCAGTGTTGACATTGCTGCTAGTGGACGTTTCTTCAGTTAGATCTTCTTCGGAATCAGATGACCCATACAATCAATCAAATATTTTCTCGCAATTTTATAAATATCATTTTTTGAGGAAGATTTTAAAAAAGAAGAAGCATATTTTTCATCATTTATTGAGTTATGTAAAAATTTGTATGAAGATACAACATTACCATTTCTCTTTTTACTTATTTCTTCTTTAATATTTTTTAAGAATTCTCTACTTATTTGTTCTTTCTACATTCTTCTTCTAATTTATTAAGTAAAAATTTTAAGACTCCTTCGGCCGTTAATAATGTTCTGCTCGACTTAAAGCTTCTACAGTTATTCGTGTTGGTTCTAATACAGATAATAGAATTTCGGCCATTTGTATTTAATTATCTTTCCACAAGTGGTTTAAATTTAATTCATTTAATGCCATTTGCACACATTTTTTGATTTTAAGAACCGTTTCACCATTATTTCAATAGTATTCCAGCGTGTTTTACAGTCTAGTAGCAAAGCCAATTCTTTTTGTACTTGGTCTTTTACATATTTTTGTAGAACACCATTTTTCACTGGAGAATTTTTAAAGAGTTTTACAATTTTTCGTATTCCTACAATTGCATCTTTAATTTGGGATTTAATTTGAAAGTTTTTGCTACGTAACACGTCAATTTCAAATTAAAATCATCTTCTTCTATACTTCTAATGCATCATCGTCGCTATCTACAGTCTCATGCTCGTCTACGGATTTATTTATTTCATTTTCGGTTCAGCGTAAAATGTTGTCAAAACTGATAGATGTATGGCATGATTGCATCATAAATTGCTGCAAGGCAGGCGATAATCTAGCAATTTTCTTCATAACCGCACCACCATTGCATTATCATTATCAGCCATAAGTGGTGGTAAAAAATTCACCAGAGAGCAGCATATAAATTATATCTTATTAAGATCAGTAGCGATTGATAGAAGAAAACTTGTTTGTAAAATTTTATGATATATTTAAATATATTTTACGTTTGGGGTTAGCGCATCACACTTGAATACTTAAATAAATATACGCTTTTTATTGTTTTTTCGATAAATGGAATATAATAATTAATATGACAAGTAGCTAGTGACTATTTAAAATAAACGAAGTGTTGAAATGGTAAATAAATTAAAAAAATAATTAATAAGTAAAAAATCTTTCTGCTCGGTTAAAATTGCAAAAAGATGCATATAATAAAACTACTAATATTTTAGGTCTGGATCTATCGCATCGCAATCGAATTTTTGAAAGTTATTAAAAACGTAGTAATTTTCTTCCTTTTTTTATAATCAAAATTATCAGTATCCAAACAAGAAATGAAAAAAAAATCCTAAAATTAAAACTTTAATTGAAATTGTATAACGGCTTTAACTAGTGCTCACCGTTGATTATCAGACAGAGCAACAAGAGTCATTGTCCTAAGTGTTTTGCAAGGTTTTGGTATTGTGACCAAATATAATTACAAAAATAAAGTTAAAAGTTGATAAAATATGAAAAGCCGCACTTCACACTTTCAAATGGAAAGCAAGAATAAGCAAAAACAAAAAGCGTAAATAACCATTCACACCTTCGAATGCAGAGCAAGAACAAGAACAATCAACTTTAATGGCTATATTTTGATGAGTAAAAGGATAAAAATCTGTTTTCTGTTGTAAAACTTGATTCAACAGGATTTTGCTATAAGTTGCATTTTTTTAAATTTAAAACAACCAGGCTCTGAGTAAGTCTGAGTAACTATTTTTACAGTGACATCTTCATTTGAAAATGTTTGTTTAGGAAGTCTATCAAGCATCTGTTTTCAAACAAGTGGGCATAATCCAATTTTTCTGAAGCCTGTCTTTATACTTTCGCAATCAGGTTCTTCAATTTTTTTCATGAGACATTTAAGCAATGCTCGAAAGTGGTCTTTTGGAAGGGAAGAGCTTTACGTCCTTTGCCACTTTCCTTCCAAGTTGTTAATATTTTTCTCCACTGAGCTTTCATCGGTCAAAAATATGCAACATCTAATGGCAACATTAAATGCGTTGACTTAGGAGAAAGTGCAATAAACTTGGTGTTGTTTTCTTCATACAAAGTCAGTACATATGTATTTGTATGTGACGACAAATTGTCTCCAATTAGAACATGTTTTCCAGAGGTTTTTTTTAGTTCATATAACAATAAAGATTCAAACTGATCTGTAAAACAACTGGAATCAAACCATCAACTCTTTGAGCGGTTATAACGTGGTCCTTTCGGTCCATTTTTGTCTAAGTGTATACATTAAATCTGCTTTATATACAATATATGGCGAAAGGATAGGCTCTTCTGCATTACCAAAATGCATCAAAAATGAAGCAGACTTTGTTGAACTAATTATCCTCTCAGGATATTTTGATCCTCGCTTTGTTATTAATAGTTTATTAACAGGGTCATCGGTTAAATTAGTTTCATCATAATTCCAAATGTTTGATGGAGGAACCCCTGCCAGTTCAGGAGTGATGTTATCAAAAAAGTTATTATTAATAACAGTACCTACTTCTGCCCTCTTTCTTTTAATGTTACTTGCAGATCTAACACTTATTGTTTATATCTCTTAAGGAATGATTTTACCCATTCAACACCAGACATATTTCCTGCAAATTGCCTAATAAACAATCCTTTACGGTCTGCATAAGACTTCACAATACTATGTAAATCATAACAGTCAACTGGGAATCCAAAAGAAGACATAGTTATGACATATATCTTCTTTTGGATTCCCAGTTATATGTTTGCAAAAATTTCTTCTTCAACTTCACTAAATATTGTGCAACCGCCTGGTTTTTTATTATGCATACCTTTCTATATGTTGTCTATAGATATAATAAAATTATATCTACAGACAACATTTTCTGAAAAATATAATATTGAAAATCAAATTATTAAATTTTTTCTCTCAGGTTAAAGTCACCCTAAATTGTGGCCAAAGCCAACTCATAAATTTTACTTAAAGTTATTTTTAATTAGAAGAGTTATAAATTTGACAACTATTATACAAAACTCGTCATGTTTAAATTTACTATTAGCTATAACATCACATCCCACTCAAATATTAACAGCAGTTTATTGGTTGGAACTCACAATTTTGCAGCATATAAATTTAACAATTTTTATAGACTAATAAACAAAGAAAAAAATATATCAATAGTTCCGCAAACTACAATTAATCTAAGTAATAATTAAGCAGAACAACTTTAATTTTGTTATAAACTTAAAATTGGAAGAAGTCGCAAAAGTACAAAGTAGTTTTTTAAAATTAAAACTATTTTTTATCAATTAGCCAAAGTCATCTACCAGGCCAAAGTTACCTCATTTTACGGTACCATTCCAGAATTTGTTTCAAGCGTTAGGTGGAGAAGCGATTTGGAAAAATCTTACAGATTAGTGGACCTAACGTAACACACAACATAACAAAAGTGAGAAATAGCAAGAGGTAAAACCTCTCTGTGTTGTTTGTGAGAAATATCAAATCGACCACACAATTTTAAGTAAAGATCAGCATTTCTTGTTTAATAATGCTGTTAAATAAAGCAGCTGTTTGGAAGATGTATTTGTTCATGAACCTGGCAAACAATTATACTCAAAGTGTTTAAAAACTTAAAATATCTTTAAATGTATTTGAGTGTTAAAAACCAAACAACAGAGAAACTAATATCATAAGTTCTTTTGTATGAGGACTTTTATATGAGAAGTGGAAAGGAGTGAAATGGCTAAACCAAATAATTCACTTTGTTTTAAAAAATGAATTAGCTAATTATTTGTTTTGTTTTTGCAAACCAACATCCTTAAAATTGTTAGTTAGATTAAAAGATATTAACGTAATATTGTGTGGTCACATAAAGTAAAATCTTAATTAAAAATTAAATTTTTAAAGTCAAATATTCATAAAATAATTTGGTTTATTAACTGGCTTTTTGTGTCCTCGTATGATTCTATATAATTACAAGTAAATACTTTACAAATGGACTAGAACATGTTTTGTTAAAATTAATTAAACCAATATTTAATAGAAACATCCTTTTAGTCTTTCGGGAAAAGTTTATATTAGAGAATTAGGTTTATAATAGTTATAGAAGCAGGAGAGTAAGCTTAATAAAGAAAGTTATTTAGGAAAAAAATATTTTTGTTGCAATACATTGTTGTACTTAAACAGATTCTAGCTACTTAATATAGAATTTATTTTATTCAGTGCGATGTGCAGGTATGTATATATATATATATATATACTTATATATATATATATATACATATATATATATATATATATATATATATATATATATATATATATATATATATATATATATACATATATATATATATATGTATATATATATATATATATATATATATATATATATATATATATATATATATATTCATATATCTATTTATAAATATATTTTTTTATTTTATCTATTTTATTTGCCGTATAATATTATTTACTATAATATTATTTACTATAAGATTTATAATAGCATACGGGCATGACATCAAGAAGATTGTAATGACCTTATCACGAAGTCCTTAACAATATAAAACTCTATTTTCATCTACATTAAAAACATCTATATCCACCAAAAATATTTTTTTTTGAAAAATTAAGTTTTTTATAAATTGTTTTAAAATAGAATAAGTCAATTTAGAAGAAAAAAAAATCAGGCTGAACTGTTTCATTCCAGAGGAAAGGTCCACGATGAGATATACAAAATTGAGCTTGTTTAATTTTGCAAATCAGTTTTTCTAGAATGGTATTATTACGTAGGTTATATTTATTTTGAGGTTTAATTTTGTAAAGGTTTACAAAAACATCGGGGGACGTAAGTTCTTTACATTTGTACGTAAAGCACAAAACATTAAATGCATTTAGTTGATAAACATTTAAGGCGTTCATTTCTTTATAAAGCGGTTCTGAGTTTGAAAAACGATTTTTAAAAATTATTATGCGATTTATTATCTCTGATGCCGATAAAGAGATTTTAGTTGAGTTTTATATGTATTTCCCCATATAATATAAAATAAATTTTACTAAACAGAAATGCAGCAAATACACTCAGTAAAATAACTTAAACCGCTAAACTATTGTCAAGATTTCTTCTCAAAACCATTAAATTTGTGATTTTCATTTTAGATTTAATAGACAATAAAATTTATTGCACAGACTGTTAACTTAATTCAGTTTTTAATATCTTTAAAAATAAAATACCTTCCATTATAATATGCAGTATAATTCTTCTCAGTTGTACCATTTACCATCACATATACTTTGCCACCAGCATTTTCAGCGAACTTAATTTTTTATATCTCACTTATTATTGAGCATTAAAAACATTTAAAAATAAATTTCAATAACACATTAAATTTTGTTTTTATTTAATATAGGAGTATAGTATAGTTAAAAACATAATATTATAGTATAAGTTAGTATATGAAGACGCAGAAAAACAGAATATAAGTAAATGCAGTAAAATAATATATATTTAAACGCAGTAAAATAGTGTTTACCGTTCGTGAAGCACGCGCCCAAAACGAGTCAGTTGCTTTTGTGCAACCCATACAACTATTATAATTGATTCCATCAGGACAGGTTTTACATCCACACCAATTAAGATCGTTAGCAACATACCTAAAATAACCAAATATATTCAACTTAATAAATATAGTTTATAAATACAATTGTTATACTTTTACCCGTTTAGTATAAATCTAATTAAAATAAAGATAAATTAATATACCCATTAAAGGTATCTTCAAGAGTGAAAAATGAATTTTTAATATAGGTATATTCGTGCACAATTTGACGAGTTCCTGACCAAAACATTGCCTAAAAAAATTTGTATATATATATTTGAATGTATAAAAAATAATTTATTCTATGGTACTTTAAACTTCATGTTTATACGGCAGTCATTAGCCATGAAATACAAAATTAAAAACAAAACAAGCGCTAAAGGTTAAAAAACTTGATTGTAGTGAGGTCTTAACGTCGCTGAGAAGACAAATATGGTAACCTACAACAAAAAAAAGCATAAGATTAGCTAATCACGAATAGAAGGAATTTATTCTTCTGACTGCATTTTGAAATCAACTCGTTTCTTTTATTTAATAGATTTTCATCTTTACATGTTGAAATATGCAATTTTTCGTAAATGACGTGATGATGGTCTTGCTTCTAAAGTGTTTTTCATCAATGGCTGTAGAATTATGGGGCTACCTTTTATTGATTGAAGGATAAAAATCAGTTATATTTAAATCAAGAATTTGTATTGAGGTTTTTTGGCTATACAATAAAACCAATGTACAGTCTTATGCATATTTTGCAATTGGTTTATGCTAACGTTTTTTTACGCCTTTAATGGGGCGAAAACTTGTGAATTTGTTCAATTTTTTTTTCAATTCTTTAAATAAAAGCATTTTCATAAAATTCACTCCTTTTTATCAAGGCTATAATTGACCTGCACTTTTCCGTTGTTTACAAACTTTGAAAGATGGCTATGCAATTATGCAAGATACTTAATAGACAACTAAAATAAGTTAAGTGTATGCGAAACGTTAAGTCTATCATTAAGTTGCATAAGTTGAAAACATCAAATAAACCGGATTATAAAGAAAAAAACATATTTTAGCTAATGTAAAACTCCATTTAAATCTTGATTTGCTAATTATCTATAGTCTTTCAACATTATTAAATATAGAAATGAAACTGAGTTGTCTAAAGAAATTAAGGACATAAATGATAAAAAATTTACACTTTCAAGCTAATGTAAAGTTGTGAAACATTGCAAGTCTTCGTCAAAAAATAAATCTTTGCTTACATGAAGAATTTCGTATTTTAAAAAATAAAGATGAAAACTTACTAATTAAAAACAAAAAATAAGTTGATTTCAAAATGCAGTCACTACAACAAGCTCCTCTTATCTTTATTTAACACCGCACAATGGCTCAGAGTGTTTAAATGCCAAGAAATCATAGTCAACATTACAATCGGAAAATTTGTCAAAATGATGACTTGTTTATTAGAGGAAACATTTATTCAAATAAATATAAAATATTAATTAAAATGTTCTTTTATTCGGTTATTGTCACGTACTCAATAACTTAAAAAACGTTTCAAAATGCAATTTTGCATTTTTTAATTATTAACTTTCTGACGCTACTGTTGTTTTATTTTTACTGAGTATTATTTTAAATTATATTGTTTGAACATACTTTGTTTTTTTCTTTTAGACTTTTCAAAACTGTTGAATGTAAGTGTAAACCTTAGTTTTTATTTTTTTTTTCCTAGTTTTTTATGCATCAGTAACACACAGTTTTTAATATTCTTTTTCTGTTAACCTGTACTATTAGGTATCAGGTAAGCCATTCTCCAATATCATAAATATTATGCCACTTTTTTTCATAAATAAAATTGTAACAAATAATTGATGTTTGGTTCGTTATCGGTATTGCAAAAAAAAGTGTTTATAAGTTGTTTAAACTAGAATATTTCAGAATAACTTTCAACTATTTATCTGTTGAACAAATTGTGTAAATACAAATATTTAAATGTTATTTTTTGACCAATAGTTTAAATTTAAATTAAAATTTTTATTGTTTATATAGAGATCGTTACTGATTTTCCCCCTCTCCCCTCTGCCCCCCTCCTGCCACAAAACTTTTTTTTTATTTCTAGCCTTTTCAGTATATCTAATGTTATACACTTCGTTCATGTGCTAAGATTTTTTAAATGTTATACGTTTATAGAACCAAATTAAGATATTTTAAGGCCTTGTAAATATAGGAGAGTTTAATGCGGCGGTTAACTAAAAAACGCTGAGCGGAAACAAAGCTATATTGGGGAGCTTTGGAAAAAATTTTTAAGTCGCGCAATTAAAAGGACTCTATTAGGTAAGCTTGGAGAGCATTTTTTTAAATCATTTTTTACCAACTGATTAGGTACGGTTACACTCCTTTAGTCTAGACACCCATAGAAATGTAAACCGGTCTAGATTCATGAATTTTAGCATTTGTATCGGATTGATAACGTGTTCACTCCTAATAAATGAAGAATATATTACCAAGTGAAAAAATAATAAAAAATTTATTTCTTAAACACTACTTTAAAAACACTACTTCTTTATGTTAAGCACTAATTCTTAATATTTATTACTGTGCACTGACAAATTTCTAAGGCATTTTTGTTTCATCATTTGAATATTTTTGCATATATTTTTCAGAATGAAAATAACTGGACGAAAACAATTTGGGAAACAGAGAAGTGAAGTAGATATATGCGCTAAGTACAGTCTAACATTACTAAAGAACTATTACCAATATTTATTTTATATTGGAATATGATAGGAATTTAGCTGAAGCTAGAATTTTTATACGTTTTTTTTTGAAAATATGAAATTAAAAAAAAAATAAATAGTACGATAACTAATGTACTATTAAGTTAATCAATTAACTATAAAATAGTTTTTATACTTTGTTTTTTATGGCCTTTTCTGAAACAAACTTTTTGGTCACTGCTGTGAAATCTCTTGATCTAACTACGTCACTTTTAATGAATTATAAATTATTTAAGCGATGTTGTCCCAATGTTGATCTAAGTTCATTCTTATTTCTTTTAAGGACAGAAAAACTTCTTTTTCTAGTATAGTCTGTGACCATAAGAGACAAATAAATTCTTTACACAGTGAAGACAATCGGAAAAGTATCTGTCAAACTATTCTTAACTAGAAAAGTAAACAATTGCAGTTCAACACAATCAGTTTCATTGGGCGATGACATTTTGGACAACAGTGAATTGAAGTGAATAAATTCATCATTACAGTTAGCATCTGGAAAATCTTCAAAATATGCTTCGCATACAAATGAAACATGATCTTTTATACTATCATGGGACAACGATCGTATATGTTTAAGAAAACTAAACCTTTTCCTGATTGTGTCATATGCATTAGCTCTTTGTTTATAGGCAAAAAACAATTAATTTTAAACTTATCAGAAGGCAATAACTTTATATCTTCTGAGTCACCATAATACCATAAATGGTTCCTCTTGCGCAATCGCTTTCCTTCATCTACAAACTTCTTTCCTTTTCAATTGCTGTAAATTGGCCCCGAAAAAAATGAACAAAATGTCTTTTTAAACTAAACATATTCAAAATTTTTGACCTTGAAAATTTGAACTAGGACACCTGTTTCACGATAGCTCTTTATATACTTTAATCTTGCCGCTTTAAGCCATGTTTGTGGCTATTGAGACATATCTTGACATATTTCCAGTAGATTTCACTTGTGTATAGCTAACCTTGAGGGAGTTTACATCATCGCAATGTGCTAACTATCTGGTATCAAATCACCTATTAAAAAGAGGCATATTAAGTGGTTTAAAAACCACGATTAAACGTGTTTTTCACATGATGTTGTATTGATCGTTATTGTTTTTTTAAAGAATTTTGTGTATTTTTACATTTTTTTATGCTAAATGTAACATTAACGCCTTTTTTTTTCTAAGTCTTGTGTAACTCCTGCTGCAATTAAATACAATTCAAATTATTATACAGCTAAAGATGTATTATACAGATGAATGATCAATGATCAAATTTTCTGCAGTAGCAGAAGTAAATATAAAATTAAAATTGAAACTTAAATAAATTACTATATATATTTTATTTTTTTTACATTTATTTTGCTGTTTAACAATAAATAATCAACATATATATACAAGAAAGAAAATATATGTCCGTAGAACAAAGAAGACAGTAAAATCTTGTCAACAAGCACCGTTTTTGTATATTCAATAAAAAATATACACTTTTCTTTTTACAATGATCTTTATAAAATAAAGAGTTAAACAGACAGGGGCTGTTTATCAAAGAAGATAAAAATGACAATACGTCATCACAATCTTTTCATAGAGCCCCTTTATACATTTTCAATAGAATATAGATATTAAATTAAAAACCCTAATGGGCATAAAACTGCTGCGCTAATCAGTAAATCAAAAAAAGATCAAATAAAATAAATACTAAAATAATTAAAATTACTTGGTGATCCTTTTAAGCACAAATGATTCTCAAATTTTAAAAATTTTCTTGTTTATTAGAAACTTAAATGAACTTAAAAACTTTGTCATACATATGAATCCTTTTTGATAACTATTCCATATATTTGGTCCTCGATATGCAATGCTATATTCAGCATATTTATTAAATTTTTGAGTCTTAGATAATAGTTTTCATTTATGTTTATTTCAAACTTGTTATTAAAGTTTGCAGGAGAGAGATTATTATTGAAACGATACATAAAAATTTAATGCTTGTAAATATTTATTTCAAAAACATCCATAATTTTCATATCTTTCATTATAGGTTTGGCGTGTTCACGCTTATTTTTAGAGTAGATGATTCTGCTAGCATGTTTTTGGGGACTATAAATTTTTTTAAGCTTTGATAGTTACGTACTCACCCATGTTATGTTTGGAAAGCTGATGAAGCAATGAAATAGTCCAAAATATATTAGTTTGAGACTTTATTTATTTATATGAGCAAGCTCGATGCATCATACCAATTATATTAGTGATTTTAGATTGAATATATCTTATTTGAGGAAGCCAGGATAAATTTTCATCATCAAAAACCCCTAAAAATCTAATACTGGCTTGTTTTTTAATTAAGTTATCATTTAAGATAAGGTCAGGCAACTTAAGAGGAAGGTTTTCTTCTTGTGTTTTTTATGGAATAATATATAATTTTTTCTCTGAATTAAGTGAGAGTTTGATAGCCCTAAACCAATTATTTACTTTATTTAGTTTAATATTCATATCTAAGTATAATTTCTTGATATCATTGTTAGTAAGAAATATATTTGTATCATCAGCGAACATGACTGAATTAAGTTTTAAAGATGCATTGCAAAAATCATTTTCATAAATTAAAAACAGGAATGGACCGAGGATAGATCCTTGTAGGACTCCACATAAAAAATTTAAAACTCCAGATTGTATATTACACACGTATTGTTTTCTAATGGTAAGATAACTTTTAATCCAATTGTAAGTTTTATTAATTATACCATAGTGCTTTAGTTCATCTAATAGGATGCAATAGTCAACTGTGTCAAAAACTTTTAATAAGTCAATAAGTATCCTAAAGTAAATTTGCTTAAAACCATCAGTTATTTAATTAACTAATTCAATGATTGCATGCTCTGTTGAGAGGTTATTTTGAAATCCAAACTGGTTTGGGTAAAATAATTTGTTTTTAGTGACATGGTTATAGATTCTATTATAAATTACACGTTCAAAAAGTTTTGAAAATACGATAAGTATTGATATAGATATTGGTTATGTCTGAATGTTCATTACATTTAAAAATAGGTGTTACTTTTGCTAATTTAAGTACATCAGGGAAAATCCCCGATGTTATTGAGTATATCCCGATATTGAGAAAATCCCCGATGTTATTAATGACAATAAATCCCCGATGTTAATAATGACAATAACAAGAATACTATTATTGTAATTGTTGTTATTTTATCATTATAAATATTATTATTCTTACTGTTGTTAATATTCTCATAATTTTTTGTATATTACTGTTTTTTTTAAATATTATTGTTGTTGCTGTTATTATTGTCATTATTATTGTTGTTGTTATTTTTGTTATTATTATTGTTGTTGTTATTTTTATTGTTATTATTATTAATATAGTATAGTGCATATTTTTTATAATCTTTGCTATTGCTTTTAATCGCTGTTATTACAACAATTTTTTTATTTGTGTTATAATTTTTATTATCATCATTTTATTTATATTATATTTACTTGATTGTCTACTTCATATTAGTACTTAAACAAATATAACTTTTTATATTAAATTTATAAATTTTCTTTTAGACATTGGAGCCTGAAAAAAAAACCATCAGGAATTTAAAATTTTAAAAAATTTCCAAAGTTTGTTATTGAGTTGATTAGAAACGATATAGGAAAATTCTATTGGATGGGAAAACGTACTTCTGCTTGATTTATCAGGACTGTTTATTGATCCATATCAACTTCAGATCAACTCTAGTTTTAGAAGAACTCAAAATGGACAGGCAATTTAAAATTCCACCAATAAAATTTATGGGAGAGATTATTTGAGATTTGAAATTGTAAAAAAAGTGGTCTATATATAAACAGAATTAATAAAGTTCAAGAAGTTAACATCGATGCTCGAATATGGTATGAACTTAAATGTTTTTGATAAAGTCAGATGTAGCAGCAACAAAATCCATCAAATGTTTTTCTTCTTATTCAGAAAGTGTTTAGAGATCATGTACAACTTGCTTCCAAGGTTTCTCATATTGTTTATGGTAAGGAAGCACGTCAAAACATATTAAGGATAAAATTCTGAGCAGAAAGCATCATAAGAGTTTTATGTTTAAATACTTTTTTGTGTCTAAATGAATTTATATTGTAAGAATTTACATAACGAATTTTTGAATAATTCTTTTAGTTATTTAAAATTTAAACTCATTTTTTTAAAAAGTTTATAGTTTATGCAATTTATTTTTTCATCCAATAACAAATATACACAATTTGTATAGATTTTCCTTATTTAAATGAACATAATTTTCTATAGATTTTTGAAGCAAATGGTCTTAGAATTCCAACTACAAAAAGTCTATAAAATTTTGTTATGGGGCAGGGTAAAAAATTAATAACATCTTCATTTCTTTACTTTTAAATTATATTCTTAACAGTTTAAATACTATTTGAACAGTTTTACCTCTCTTGGTTGTCTCTGATTTGCTAAATATTCTGAAGCAACAAACTATTCTTTACTAGATTCGGTCCAAGTCCATGAAAAAACTGGATTTAAAACCTTTAATTTGTTAACTTTGATGTTTCTACATCTTCAACTCAAAAACACTTTATTTTTGACAACCTTTTATGTCTTAAGAATGTTATTAATCCGGACAATAGATTTCTAAGAATAAATTCAGAGCATAGATTTATAACATTGAATTGAAAAACAAGTTTTATAACATTGAATTGAAAAACATTTTACGACTCTAAATTTACGGCTGTAAAAATTCCTTGAGTAAAATTTCTGCCAATAGCATTTTACGCCGGTAAAAAGTTTTATAACATCGACCCTTGGTGTTGTTGAAAATTTTATTTGCGAGAACTCTATATTCTATAACGTAGGAGTCCTCCTTATTTTAATTTAAATTTTAAAAAATAGATCTATGTAGATTCTTAAGGTTTCAGCAATAATATTATTTTTTAATAAACTTTTATGGTTTATATAATTAATTTATAACTATGTTAACAACAAAAACAACCAAAATAACTTTGGCACAAATAATATTGTCCCACTGCTCAGTGGACGAGCAAAATTCAGGGAGACGTCCGTCTAACGTCTTACGGATTCTTGTACGTCCACTGGAAGATGTCCAACAGACGTCCCCCAGACGACGCGTGCCCACTGGGTGTACCGGTACACCCCTTAACTGACTACAAATGTGTTTAAATTGTGTTCTTTTTGAAATGACAGCTGTTATTTGAAAAAGAACACAAATTCATTTACTAAAATTATTATTTTCAAAATAAATAAAGACAAAGTTTTTATAAAAAATATCAATGATGCTAAAGAAACCAAACATAGGAGTAGAAAAGTTAAGTAAATTTCATGGTATATTCTCTTAGCGTTCAAAAAGTATGACAATATAAAGTTTGAACCACCCTTAGTATGAGGGGGTTACTAATTTTATACCCAGTGGGCATACGTTGACCAGGAAACGTCCGTCGGATGTCATATGGACGTCTGGGCAACCTTTAAACGTCCGACGAACGTCCTCCGGACGATGGGTATCCCCTGGGTATGGTCATAGTTTTTGAACCCCAGCGAGCAAAGACGTCCTTGAGACGTCTGTGCCCACTGGGGTTCAAAAACTATACGGCGTCTTATGGACGTCCGTCGGACATTCTATGCCCGCTGCGTATTATCTGAAATTGAAAACTTATCTATGAATATAAATTTAGTTGAGAATAGTAAAAAATAATATTTCATTATATATATATATATATATATATATATATATATATATATATATATATATAATATATATATATATATATATATATTACGGGTGTGTCAAATAATATAGGGGAGACCGGGGCTAGTTGGCCGCCGGGGTAAGTTGACGAACTGCGTTTATCTTTAGAGCCTTCCATCAGAAAGTGACAAAAATTACTCAGAAACTTCCTTATTGACCATTTCATCATTCACTGTAGTATTGTCAGGATTCGCGAATGCGCATGGGAGATATTGAGATTTATGCGTTTTTTGGACAAAAACGTAACTTTTAGAACATCGCTTCCTTTTTACTTTACAAAGAAAATATTTAGTCGTATGAAAAAAAAATTCTTGTAAACGTTCCAGTCACAATTCGTTTACTATAATCAGTCAGACTTTTTTTTTCAAAGCTGCCGTTTTTCAGGATCTATAAACTGTTTATTAAAAAAAAAGCTTTCGGGGTAAGTTGACAAATTTTTCACGGGGTAAGTTGGCTCATAGCATTTACTATGGAAAAAAATATTTATTTTTATAAAATTATTTTTTTAATTTTTTTTTATTTTTAACAATATTGAAAATATTTATTCTTACAAAAAAATTAAAAAAAAATTTTGTTTAGTTTTTTTTTCCACAGATAAAAGGTGGGTTACTGTTTGGCTTTTATACGGACTAATATTTGGTACCAGCTAAAAGTAATATTAAATTTTGGGATAAAATTGTTTCAAAAATTAATTTAAAAAAAATTTCTATTAATTTTGCACTTAATAGTGCATTAATAATCATATTTATAGTTTGCGCCAACTTATCCCGTGGTGGGGTAAGTTGGCGCAAATTTTTATTTTTTTTTGAGGGTCCGGAAAGGCCCCAAGAATTTTTTTTTGTAAATGGATGCAAATTTTATAAGATACCCTAATCCATACTCTTTAAGAATACACTTTAATATTTTTAAAAAAATGAACTGTTAGGGCTACAGAGCTCATAAAGTAAAAACCGAGCCAACTAGCCCCGGTCTCCCCTACTTTTAATTTCATAAACGTAAGAGATTTTGAACCAGCAAAAAAAATAAAATTAAGTAAATATTATGTTTTGCTGATTGGGTCTGCATTTTTTAAAGAGTTTTTTTAAAATGATTAAACTATACTGAATAAAGGATAACATTACAATACATAAAAAAAGTTTTGTTAAATTTTTGATAAATTCATTATTTATTTTATGTCGATTTTTAAAAAAGTTTTATATTTGGTTAAAAAAGTCATAATTATGTTCAGATAAAGTTAGTTTGTGAAAGTTAATTTTAGAAAAATTAGGCCAATTTTCTATTTAGGCCATCAACAAGAAACTTGATTGTAGGGTGCTAACTCTTTTCTACCTTTATTAAATTCTAAAACTAATATTAAAAACTAAAATAAATAAGTTTATTATTCCTTACAATTAGTTATATTTTAGTCTTTTCTCTTTAAAAAAGTCGTATCTTTCAAACCAGACATTCAAGATTATCCCTTTTTTTTTTCAGATTTGAAATCCTCTTAAAAATTCCTTATTTTTAAAGTCTGATAACGACAAGAAGAGTACAACACACCCTCTGGTCGCAATTCATGTTAAAATAAGAAAATCTTGTTTAATCTTTTTTAAAAACATCAAAAAACTTCATGTTGTCATTTATTTATAACTTTCTTAAAAAAATATGAAATTTTCTTTAAATTTGACATAATGACTTTATGAAAATTTTTTGCAAAGAAAGCATTTTTTTAAATTTTAATAGTTTTTTAATTAGTTATATCTTAAATACCTTTCCCTTGAGTTTCTTATATTTTAGACATTTTCTCGTTTAAAGTATAACAGACCCACCCAGTGAGTCATTGTTAAGTTATTTTTTAATCTGTAGACTTGAAATCCTCTTAAAATTCTTAACCAAAACAAAATCCCTACATCTTTAAAATAAAAAATCAAAAAAAAAAAAAAAATCAAATAAAGAAGAATAAGTAATGACACACATAATATATATATATATATATATATATATATATATATATATATATATATATATATATATATATATATATATATATATATATATATATATATATATATATATATATATATATATATATATACAATAAAATTCTGTATTAAACACACTTAAAATACATATATTATATGTAGAGAATACCTGGTCATATAATAAACTGTCACTTTTCGTAAGATTGAATAACAAATCGTAACTACTTTCGTTTATTACACCATTGTTGCAAGAATCTTTAAATGCAAAACTACTGTTAAACAAACTCCAAAATTGCTGACAATCAACGTTAACAAACAATGCTGGGTTTTTGTTTTGAGAACTCACTTGTTGGAATTGGTTGCAACGTCCTATAATGATTTCTTTTATGTTTGGAGTTGTACCGTTAAAATTCCGAGGCACGTAGGAAAATGTTAAAGAAAACTTTAACAGCGAAGCAAGGAAACCAATTTGAAAACTTCTCATCATTTTTTGCTCACCAACTTATTTTGTATAACCGAGAGAAAACATAAGTTTTACATTGAGTCTTTTAATAAATCAGTAATAACCTTGATATTATAAAATCATTCTTAAATATCATTCTAGTATAATTAAAAAAACCAAAGAGAACAGATTCAATAAAAAGATTTAATATTCTAATGATATAATGGTAGCTTTTTGATTATGATAAATTGTTATGTATAGCCCCAATGTTTTATATTTGGGCGGAACGGCATTATAACACCGTTTCAATTGATGATATGTTAAGATCTTTATTTATCTATTATTGTGTATTTATTTATCTATTATTATGACTTAATAAATTTTTAAGACTGCTTTATCTTTTTATCTATGAGAAAATTTTTCTGTTTAAAAAAAAATCCTTTGACATTTTTCTCAGTTATAAAAAAAAAAAAAAAAAAAAAAAATTTTTAAGCTCGCTAATTTTTCGCCATTACACTTTGTCGTGTTTTTGATTGAGTGATAAACTTTTAATATATTTTTAAATTTTGGGACAAGATTAATATCTTGTCCCAAAATTTAAAAATATATTAAAAGTTTATCACACAATCAAAAACACGACAAAGTGTAATGGCGAAAAAATAACGAGCTTAAAAAATCTTTTTTTTTTTTTTTTTGTTATAACTGAGAAAAACGTCAAAGGATTTTTCTTAAACAGAAAAATTTTCTCGTATGTAAAAATTTATTAAAATTAATATATAAAAATTTTCTCATATTCTCAATGGTCGATAGTAATAGTTATGATAAAAAAAAAAAAAAAAGTAATAATAATAGAATCATAACAATAACAATAATAACAATATTAGGTAAAATTAGTTTTAGCATGCTCTTCAATAACTTTTTGACCAATTTAAATTTCTATGAAAAGGAAAACCACGTAATTATGTAATTATGCCCAAACAAGAGCTTCAGATATTATAACTTATTTTGTTTCAGGTTTTTATAATGTTCAAAGAAAATTTTATTTGAATATTATAAAAAGAAAAAACGAATCTTTGGTCTGGGTTTTCTCGCTACAAACATTTTTATTTTATTGTTAACCGAGAACCAAGAGGCGGTGTGTCTACATTTTGTGTTTTTTGTGTTTATTGTCAACAAATATTCAACAATCAATGGCGTATGTGTTCCATAAATCTAGTTTCAAGAATGATGCAACTTTTAAAAAAGTTTAATAAATTAGTCGGAATTCTGGCAAAAAGTTTTTACAAAATAAATTTTAAAACTAAATTTTATCGGAAGCATAAAAAAGGAACATACAACCTCCTGGTGCTGGGCTGACGTTATGTTACAGCAAAATTTTATATCGTTTTTTCATATTTCACAGACCTAATCATTTAACAGAAATATGCAGTGGTCAGAAAAATACCATACAGACGCTGTAATATTAATATATATAATAATATTTGAAATTATTCATATTTAATGTATTTTCAGCAGATCTGGGTATAAAATCAAAAGACGTTCATTCATCAGAGTGATCATTGAATTATAAATTTAGGATTTTTATACCTACATGTTTCCTTAACATTAGTTTCTTCTTTTAACTCACAAACAGGTGAGCTTTATGCTGATCAATTGCTCGTTAAAATCGTCACTCTATAAAAATATACTAATATTTTAATAGAGTGACAGCAATAACGAGCTAAAGAAAAATACTAATTATTTATTATTTATTAGTTATTACTAAATATATATAACTAAGTAAATACTAATTATTCATTAAATATTTATTTAACACTAAATATTTATAACTAAGTTAATACTAACTAACATAAATATAACTAACAAAAGTTAGTACTAACAAAAAAATACTTTATATGAAATAAGTATGATAAAAAGTTTTATAAATTATGTATGTGTATATCTATTGATGTAAAAGTACCCATTATGTATGTGTGTATCTAATAATATAGAGATACCCACTATGCAAAATATCTTCAAAACCGCCAAAACTGATTTTTTTCCATTCTAATATTTGTGTACAATATAAAAATTTGAGCAAGTTTTATCAACTATTCTAGAATCTTTAAACATTTTACAATCCCTAATATAAATACAAAAGTATGTCTGGTTGGGTCTCAAATAAAGCAAAACATTTAAAAAGTTTTTAAAAAATCGACATTTTAAAAATGACAACTTTTTGACAATGTTGATTGATTCTAGTGACAAGAACCATAGATTTAACCAAAAGAATCATTATAGCGTAATATTAAAAAGGAAATCATAAATTATCTCAGGTTTAGCAAGCAATATTTACGTACGAAATAACTTTATATGGTTTACACTTTTTCTGGGCTATCTTTTTACTTATAGGAAATAATGTTTTACCTTTTGTATCTGATTTTATACATTTTAAAAAAGTATTGTGAGTATGAATTGAAAATTAGCGTTTTTTAAAAATCAGCTGTTTATTTTGAGAAGGCTATCAGACTCAGATCATGCAAAATACTGTCCATCGGCAGCTACGACTTTCTCCCACCTTTCAGGTTTATGCGGTATCGGTATAGTGGTAGAGTGCCTGCTTAATAAGCAAAAAGTTCCGAGTTCAATTCCCATCACGTCTCTGGTAGTACCGCGCTCAACTTGTTTCTCCACTGTCGTAGCTCTTTCAACCTTGGGGAGTTTAACAGCATAAAAAAAAAAAGAAGAAAAAAGAAAAAGCCTTGGTCTGTTGAAGCAATCAAGTCATCGACCCATTTTTTGGTTTTGTCATTAGAAAAAAATTGCTACTCAGCCAGGCCATAGGTCGTCGACCGGAAAAAATGGTTGTCAGTGAGAGCAATGTCTGATGAATATGATCGGGTAAGACTTCCCATTTGAGATTCTACAGGTAGATTTTCAAAAAATTTACAACATGGGATCGTGCGTTGTCATGTTAATGAATAAACTTGTCATGTCTTTCAGTATATTGCGGCCTTTCATCCTTCAATGCTTGGCTCAGCTTGACCAATTGTTGTCCTTAAATGTCTGCTGTAATTGTCTTGTTTGGTTTAAGCGGCTCTTAATGTATTACTCCGAGCTGGTACCGCGAGATAAAGAGCCGAGTAACGTGAATATTTGGTTTTTCTGTCAATGTTGATGGGTTGCCAAAATTGATCTTTGCTTTTCTGCGTTTAGGGTTCTCGTAACGTATTCACTTTATATCACCAGTAACAATTCGATGAAAACAATATTTTCTTTTTTGTTGCGCCAGAGGCTGTTTACCGGTTAAAATATCATCTTTTGACGTCCCTCGGTTTCAAATCATACAGCACCCAACTTTCTTGCTTTTGAATTATTCCCAGTTGTTTCAAGCCCCTAGAAATTGTTAATTGATCAAGTCCTAATATTTACGCAAACTCTTCCTGTGTCTGGCATGGATCTTCATCAAATAATGCCTCCAATTTGGTATCTTTAAACTTTTTCTCTGCACAAAGATATTCTTTATCTTCGAAATCAAAATCGCCAGCCTTGAACTGTTGAAATTATCTTGTGCATGTTTGTTCTAAAAGAGCATTGTCGCAGTATGCTTCCGCTAATATTCTAATCATATCAGTTGCTGTTGGTTTACGGTGAAAGTAATATAAAGGAATTCCCCGTAAAAACGATTTCGTTGACACAATCTCAGCCATGTTTAAAATTTTGGACAAAAACGTCTTTAAACTCGGGCGGTCGAAATTGGACTGACATTTTCACTCTAGGGTTTAAGCTTTCAGGTAAAATTTATTTCAGCCCGATCGGAGTCTCAATACAAAATGCTCTTATTGAGTGAATATTCCCAATATTTAAATTAATAAATTTTTATAAAGCGTGTATTTATATACATTTATTTCTATTCTTTATATATCTTATTCTTCATACATGCATTTAAGTAAACACGGAATTTGTTTTAAACAGAAAATATGTTTAACTTACTTCCTGATGAAGCTACTGATGGAGAGCTGTTGCAGAAAAAACAAGAAAAGTTTTTTTACTAATTTATTGCTATGTTCTTTAAGAACATTTAGCGCTTTTTTTATAGAATTCACTAACATAATTTATATATATATAAATTTGGTATATATATATATTTATATTTATATTATAGTTGAACTTAAGTAACCCAAGAAAAGTCAAACCCAGTGACCTTAGTAAACTCGAAGGATTCCATATATCACAGAAATTAAATTTACTTCAAAACTATATTAACCTAGATCTCAAAGAGCCAGAACTTTATATTGTCTGACCACGAGACAGTATTTAAGCATTAACACAAAAAAATTATAAAATTATTTAAAAATTTATCATTATTAAAAAATCATACCATGATTTGAACTTTTAAAAAATGTTATAAAGTTTTTAAATTTGTTTTCAAATGTTTTTACATATTTTCGGAAATGTTTAATTAACAATATTTGTAAACACATCTGAAAAAAAAATTCATATACAAAACAAAAGAAAGTTGTTTAGGTTAAACTTATGTTCCGTTTTACCTGCATTTCCTGTATGATATGTTACGAACTACAAAAACCGAGTTTTTTTTATAAAAACTTCCAAGAGGTAAAATGTATGAAAACTAAATTAAAAAACAAAAAACTTTTTTTTACTTTAATTTTTTTTGAGCTGATATAAAATATTAAAACCCATAACTAATAAAAACCGTTAAGATTCCGTTTTTAACAGCTTTTGATTAAATTTGATTTAGGTTTCATTGCGTGTTGTTAGGGCTCACTCTAGGACCATAAGTAGTGTCAAAGAAATTTTTTTTCCTGCTTTTATTGTGTTTTAGTCTGTAAAAAATTTTAAAATCTGAAATTTTTAAGGAATTTTTTATTATTAGGTTGATAACTTTTAAAAAGGTAAAAAAAAATTTAAGAGCTGAAGAAGTCTCAAAACTACGAAAGAATCTACTAATTGTCCAAAATGCGGAAGCAAAATAGAAAAGTATGTGAAAAAAATACACACACACACACACACACACACACAGACACACACACACATGAATGAATATGAAAAATTTGACGGTTTTTAAAATGACATTGGTAAATTGAATATAAAAGCTTGAGACAATGAATAAAAACAAGACTCCTTTAAAGAAAAACTTATAATATGTCGTTTTATTTAGTTAAACAAAACCAATCAAACATATAATTTAATTTAAAATGAATCATTTCTGACTCAATTCAAATGTAATATAAAAGGAAATATATTAAAAATATCCCGCTTTTGGAAAGTGTATTAAAAAGAGAGGCGGATTATTGGAATATGAAATGAATAGAAAATGTTCATGTTTAAATCGATTAAATAAGTGTTTTCAAAAATTTGTTAAAGATAAAAATAAAATAAATATTAAACTTAAACACCCAAAACTAAAAAAATCAGACATTTTAAAATAGTTTTTATGCTGTTCTACCTCATTGTGGGCCGTAATAATGTCAATGTCCCATTGTGAGCCGGGTAAAGCCCTAGACTACCGAAGATGTAGAATTTGAAGTTTCAAAACGTCATCTGAAATGTTAGTAACAGAAAATCGCCTTATTAAATGATTTCTAAAGATCACTACACACTTTGAGTGTCCTGACTAAATTAAGTTATATTATAATTACAACAAAATTGTTATCTGAAAAGAATTACTTTGTTTTTTCTATTTTACTTTTATTTGTTCATTGCTTTGTTAGTATGTCAGATTTAATTGATAAAGTATTTATCTAGGTTATTTTAAACATAAATTTGTTATATGTATTTACACACAAATTTAATACACAAAAATAAAACTAACATTTTATGCCTAAATTATTATTTTCTTGATTTTATAACAGTATGTTGAATCAATCTACTGTTTTAAAGATAATTACATAGCATTTAGCACTTTTTCATACAATCAAAGTATTTAGGAAGTACGACGTGAAAACTAATATAAAATAATAATATTCTTTACCATAAATTTTTTTAAACTTATAATTAAAATACTTTATATAAACTCTTTTCTAAATATACCCATAATATTTAATATCAACAGTCCGTTTTTGCTATACCCTTATGAATTACCCTAATTTCTCACCATGATCCTCACTGACGCTACTCATGTTTTGGATAAGAAATTTTAGTGTGCATGCATGGATAAGAAATTTTAGTGTGCAGCAGACGAATATTTATGAACATAAGACAACCCAGTTTGTTGAACTTTTCAATAAGCTTAGGTATCGGATGTTCTGTAATTAAATAAACACCAAGCATTTTTTAAAAAACTTTGTGATTGCTCGAGTTTCTCTGTCATTAAAATTGCTTTGTTAGGTTCATCAAACATACAAATTTTATCTTTTCCTCAAATAGCTTTGAAAAAATTAGACAAATTTCTTGTAAAACTTCTCATTTAAAAGTACTTTTACAAACTGTTTTACCAATTTTAGTTTAATATGAATTAGGCGTAATTAGACTTTTTGGGAATCTACAAGAGACTGTTTGAGAAAAATTAACAACCCTGGCTGTAGTTTCGCTACCCTTTATTTTAACTTTTCTGTACTTTGTATTATAAATCATACGAAGTAAAAATCATTGTGATGGTTCTTCGGCTCTCTCCATACTCTCTGGAACGGAAAAAGAGATTGTTTTTCTTCTACCTTGTAACCATTCTGCTAGTGTAATTTAAAAGTTTGCAGCCGTGACGCACTTGCCTCAGAAACGTAAGATCAGTGTTCAAACCCCACCTCTTGGCAAGTTTTGCGACATCGGTTGGGAAAGAGGCGTAAACTTCCTTTTAAATGCGGTGCTCGGTGATAAGACCGTAAGAATTTCTTGGGGCACCAAAAAAAAAAAAAAAAGGATTCCTTACAACACACTGTTTATCTTGATCATCTATGGGTATTTCAAAAAATATTGCGTACGCTATCCACGATATGTAATCTTTTGTGATCTTATGCAATACCTACTTTTTATCAGTATAATATCCACATACGTAGCAAAATATCATCAGAAAAATTTCAATTTTTTGTAGTAGCCATTATGAGAACTGATCTGATTGACACAAATTAGAACAGAATTGATCCAACCAGCACAAACACGTAAATAATGCGTATTGGACATACAAAAAAAGAAACAACAACTTATAAGGTGAAAATAGTTTTCAGATGCCCTATTGAGGCCTAAATATATCCGAAACACATGCTGGAAAAGATGTAGTTTTCAAAGCGAAAAAAAAAAAAAAATTTAGCCAATCAAAAGTAAAGGTTTAAAGAAAAAAGTCCTTTATTTATTTCGATTAACTGAATTTTTAACCTCAAGGTTAAATATTAAGTTAATCGAAATAAATGTTTATGAATTATTATCAACCAAAAATTCAAAGTTTTCGGTTGATAAATTAAAAATATCATATTCTATTATTTTAGAAATAAAAAAATTTAGTTTCAGTTAAAGACCATCGATTATTTAAAAGACAACTTCAATTTTGCATTATTATTGAATTTATTAACAAAACTTTTGTAATAGAAGATGTTTTGACGAGGTTAGTGGGGACTAGGGACTAGTTTTTAGTTACACCTATGTACGATTTAACAACAATAAAAAGAATTGAACAAAAATCAAAAAAACAACAAAAAAGCAAAAAAAAGAAAATAATAATGAAATAGTAACTTTAACTTCTTTATTTTTTATTTTCTTTATTTTTTATTTTCTTTATTTTTTATTTTCTTTATTATGGGCAAACAACAAAAAAATACTCATACAATTTTTACAAATGTATACCCATGGTCCAACTAATATATAAAAAACATAATTTAAAATTAGTTGCACTATTACCACTGAATACCAAACAAGCATTAATATTATAAATGAACATATATATCAATAAGCGATTTTTTAAATATAACATGTATTGAAGAAGTTTTAAAAATTGTTTTGAGTTTCATTTATGATTTATTGATGTGTCTAACTTTTTAAACATTTTAAATGCCTAAAATGAATAATTTATAACAGTAAATGAACGGATATTAATAAACAAACTAAAATAGTGAGGCTCCTGCTCTTTTATAACTACGTTTGACGAAAACGTTAATAAGTCATGCATGTAAGTTGCCATTTAATAAATGTAAGCTGCCTGGTAAAAAAATTGGTTTCAGAAAATTTAATTTACAAGTAATCATAAAATGAAATTTTTATTTGAATTTTTAGTTAAAGTTTTTTGTTTCAACCAACTTGTAGGTATTTTAAATATTTTTTTAAAAATCATGCAAAGGATTTGGACACTCTTTTATTTAAACGAAGACTCTTCCAAAAATTAGCAATTTAAGCCATAAAAAATATAAACAAAACACATACCGTAAAAAACGTTGTTTTCAAAGTCGACAAAAAAATTCTGTCGATCAAAATTACAGGACATTAAAAATTCAATTAATCGAATTAAATGTTAAAGAATTATAGTTCATGCTTTAAATCGATGTAAATATAAAAAGTTCAAAGTTTTCGTTTGATTAACTCAAAATGCCGTATGCTGCTATTTTAGTAATAACAAATTTAGGTTCAGTTATATACCATCCATTATTTAAAAGGCGTTTTCAATTTTGCATTACTATTGAGTTTATTAACAAATTTTTTGTAAAATAAAAATTTTCCAATAAATGCTCTATATTATCGTGATTTGTTAAAAGTTTAAAAATATATAGAAATATGTTTTGTCAAGGTTAGTGGAGATTAGCGACTAGTTTTTAGTTATACCTTTAGCATGTACAATTTGACAACAAAAAAGTACAATTTAACGGTAAAAAGAATTAAACAAAAAATCCAAAAATAGAAAAGGAAAAAAAACAAAAAAAAAAACTTGTCACTTTAACTTCTTCATCATGGGCAAATTGCCAATAAAAAAACAATCTTAGACAACCTTTACAAATGTATACTCATGCCCCAGAAAAAATACAAAAAATATAACTTAAAACTAGTTACAGTAATAACACCGAATACCAAAAAAGGATAAATATTGTATAAAAACATATGTAACAAGCGGTTTTTTTTATATAACATGTATTGAAGAAGTTTTACAAATTATTTTGAGTTTTATTTATAACTTATTTATGTGTAAATAGAACTTTCCGTTCAAATACAGTTATACAAAGTTGGTCTTGAAAAGACGTCTTTTAAACGCTCAAAAGACGTTCTGAACGTTTTCTGAACATTTATAAGACATTTGTTATGCAATAAGCGTATTTTAGCAATCGCAAAATTTGTAGGGTTTTATGGACAAAAATTTAACATTCAGTAATCATAACAGAAATGGCGACCTGTGTGCCTTATTAATTAAAAGAATTACGACACAAAATTAAAACATATTTCAAATTACAGATCTAAAAAATATCATAAAAACTCTCATTGTGGTTTAGTTTTTTGCGGTCACCAACGTCATTTCTATCCGGCGCTCTTTTCAGGATAACTCCAAGGCAATTTTCTGGTTTATTCTCGGCATACTTGGACATGGTCTCTGCAAAAAACAACAACAACAAAAAAATATAAATAAGATTTACAGAATGTACAATAAAGAATATAAGAAAGTTTTAATTAAGTTTTTACATATGTGAAAGCTAACTGAATTATTATTATTATGTAATAAGTAATTATATATCAACAACAACAAAAAAAAGACAACTTATTATTATGTATAATATAATAGTTTGATTTTAACCGTGAAACCAATAAATAATTAATATTATAGTCAATTTTTTAAACTTAAAAAAACCCAACCTTATCATTTAAAATCATATTGAAGAATCTGCAAAATTTTAAGTTTTTCCCACATTCTATATACTGAATTCTATTATATGTTTAGTTTTTTGTCCTAAAATAGGCGAAAGGAATTTTAATTTCTGTTGATGCGCAACTATTAGAAGTTCAGTTTTTCTTTGACTTTTCAAAATCAATTTACTCAGTCTTAGTGCGTTTTGCAAATAGGCTCCTCATATACCAACAATAATCATTATTAGATTTTTCTATGAAATTCGATATCTTATTCGCAATTACATCCAAATTTTCGAAAAATGATAGATATATAATATACTAATGCTATTGCCATAATTTTGGTTATTACTACTTTGAAATTTCTGTGATGCTATTAACTATTTTTGTTCTTTTTTATTTGTGTGTGCTATTTAGAGAAGAAAAAAAAACTATATAGAAAAGATCACAATGTTAGAGATTCGCTTAAGATTTTTTGTAACTACTTTCAATTAAAAGTGAAGTTTAAATGGATGATATTAGGCTAGAAGCAGATATTAGTTTAGAAAATGGAAATGTTAATAGGCAAGTTAATCGTTGCAGAAATGAAAGAGATAATCTTAGGCGAGATGAAATTAATAATCGACAAAATGCTAGAAATGCTGCTCGGCAAGCAGCAAATAGTTCGAACCCAATTGAGGAGAGCTTGGTTAGGCGAATTAAAAATAATTGTCGCAGAATTGAAAGAGATAAAATTAAGCATTTGTTTTTTTGCTTTTTAATTAAAATATTGTAAATCTATTGTGATGTCTTTTAAATTGAACTAAAGTTTACTAAAAGCCAACATGAAATAACGTCACACCGACAATCTGCATCATGAGAGCAACTGAAGTATGACAACAGGTTACCGAAAAGCAGGTTTTCCAGTTTTTTTTTTTCTTTTATGTTTACTTATCTGTTTCAATTTTTATTTTAGGTTTGTCATATGACGCATTAATCTAATATAAAAGATCAAAGTTTACATATTTTTCTGAATCTGTTATTCACATGTTTGATTGTAAATTAAATTTTTTTTGTTTGAAATGTATTTGTACTCAATTGCTTAGTTAATTATAATAAACTTAGTTATTTTTTAATAAATTTATTAAGTTGTGTGCATTTAACGTTTTTAAGACAATTTTCTTTTTTAAAGAAAATGAATCAAGGGGGTACCAAAAAATTAATAACTCCTGTATAATATAAGCTAACTTCATATTAATTTTAATAATTAATTAAATTTCATGTTATAAAAAATATAACAAGAACTTAGTTTAATTTTTCGTCAATTTAAAGCATGATGAAGTCTTATTATTTTGTGTCAGTAACAAAAAACGTATTGTGTTGAACTTAGGAATGTCGAGGAAAATGGCTCTGCCTCACTGATATGACCTATTTCAGTTGTAAATTTCTCAAATAATGAGTTATATACAATTAAAATAGGTCATATCAGTGCGAGGTAGAATAAATCCTCATACTTTTTATGTTAATTTTATAGATGGCCTAATTTTTTCAATTAGAAAGCGTTTTTTTAAAAGTGTATTAGTTAAAGTTTCGCAACTTTAGATTGTGGAAAATAGCCACAATAAATTAATTATGTAACACACCGACCATAACCCGTATTACGGGTTGCTTTCTGCTAGTAGATTTAAAAAATCCGCGATAAATATCGCTCGGTAACGTAAGTAATGTAACGTAATAATTATATAGTATCATTAAAAAGGTTTATTTTCCTTAGCCGGTCACCTCTGATAAAATTTTATATATTTTTCAAGTTGGTATAGAATTCTTAACATCTTTTGAAAGATGTTAAGAATTCTATACCAATTTTATTAATACAAACCGCTTTACTGATTGAATCTACTATTGAGAAGGACTATCGTTCAACCGATCCTTGAAAGTGGGGCAATTTTAATAAAGATGACGTCAGTTTTTGGATTAACCGTGGTTCACATGAGTGTCAAAATCATTCTGGATAGTTTAAGTGTTTTTGTAGATTTTATAAAACAGAGTCTAGGACACGGTATTGTTCACATTTTGGAGAGCACATTTATGGGAAAAAAGCAAATGGCGAAAGGTTTTTGCGAGAGTGGCTCATTCATTCCCCCAACAACTGGTTGTGTGTACAGTTTCCCTTGTAAACTTTTTGTGTCTAAAGAAAAATCAAACAAACTCACTATTGATGGGTTTGATGATTGGAAGAATATTTTTCAAATACATTAACATGAAAATGAATCTCTTCACAGAGAATGGATGTTGACATATATTCGGAGAAAACAAAGCTCTGTTGTGTTTGACACCCTTCAACTTTAATTCTAAACGGAGCAAAATTACTAGAAACAAATATTGAAACATCTTATACCAGTCATTATAACGTTATCTGAACGATATAATGATTTCCTTTTTCACGGAACAAACGAGCATTTTGGTGTTCTAGATAATGGGAATTATTTGGGTTTGCTAGAACTTGTGACTCAGTTTGACCCATTTTTGAAAAATCACATCGCAACATATGTGGATAAAGGTAAAAGAAATCCATCTTGCTTATCAAAAAAAATATGCGAGGAGTTGAATAATAGAATGGCAGAAAAAGTGCGATTTCACATTATACATAAGATTTTAGTCGCTCGCTTTTTTAGTGTTTTAGTCAATTCAACTCCAGACATTGATCACTTTAACCAACAGAGTGTAGTTGTTTGATACGTTTCGCCATGTACAGAAAGTCAGTTGAACGATTTTCAACATTATTAATTATAAAAAGTCACGTCCGTGCGGTAATGGTAGAACAAGTTTTAAAGTATTTAGACGAGACTTATGGCTTAGGATTTAAATATTGTTGAATTTAGTCGTACGACAATGCCACAAATGTGTCGAGATTATACAGAGGGATGCAAGCGATAATGTCTAATTTCAATGAGCATGCGGTATATATAATGTGTGCTACGCATTTGTTGAACTTAATTGGACTTCTGTACAATGCTGCTTGTTTGCATCTAATTTTTTTCTATCGTGCAACTATTGCATACATATTTTTCAAATTCGATGCATCGCTGGGATGTCTTAAAATAACACATCAGAAACAAAAAAATACTCAAATCATTATCAAAAACGCGTTGGCAGGCTCAAGCAAATGCCACCGAAACAGTTCTCAATTATTTTAAAGCAATTTTGATCGCATTGAATAAGATTGCTGAAGATCCCTCTCAAAAGTGTGAAACCAGGCAGAAGCTAAATGTATTGTAAATAAAGTGAGAACTTTTAAATTTGTCTTCATGCTCGTATTGCGGAGCAATATTCTTATAGTCTTAGCAATAAAAATTATCTTACACTTCAACACCTTATCTTACACTTCAACACCTTATCTTACACTTCAACACCTTATCTTACACTTTAACACCTTATCTTACACTTCAACACCTTATCTTACACTTCAACACCTTATCTTACACTTCAACACCTTATCTTACACTTCAACACCTTATCTTACACTTCAACACCTTATCTTACACTTCAACACCTTATCTTACACTTCAACACCTTATCTTACACTTCAACACCTTATTTTACACTTCAACACTTTATCTTACACTTCAACACCTTATCTTACACTTTAACAAAAGCAAAAATTCGAACTACCAATACTATATCTTGACTCCTTAAGGGATGCAGCTTCTCAATTCCTTTTACAACAAACGAGATATTGACATTTGCATTTCACACAACCTTAAATGGGGCATGAATGTCAAAATAATATCATCAAATGCTAATTCTGTCCTCTGTCAACTAAAGAAAGTTTCTATCTATAAAATCTCACAAGTCTTGAAGAGACTTTACACATCGCTGGTCAGACTTTATCTCAAGTATGCTGCTCCCGAATGGAATTCTTTTTCGTAAAAATCGTATTGGCAAACACTTTGGTAGGTACTAGTATTATAATTACCCACCAAAATGCTGCGACAGCTCATCGTCTACTGACATGGAGCTTGAGAGAGATTGCTACTCCTTTCTAAACATTTTTACTTTGTGCTAAATTTAGTACTTTTATTTAGTTTAGTTCTTATTTAATATTTTCTTTCCGCAGCTTACCATTATCATTGTTATATGGACGCGAAGCTAATATGAAGAACATTATTTTATTAGATTTTGCTAAAAAAAGGGAACAATAATAATAACGTTACCGTCTCATACTGCACATAAGTTGCAGTCATATGTGATTAATTTGACTGGTGGTAGTATGTTTGATTAATGTAATAGAGTTGTTGAACATACTTATTATAAAAACAATTTATCTTCTTATCTAATATACACAATCTTCTCCTTAAATAATACGCATAAGATACTGATCTTTTCATAGAGTTTATAAAACATTTTGCAAAACACACAAGTGCTACAGAAATAAAATTTAGATAAGCACAAAACCCATACAAACAACATGAGTTTAATGGATTCTGCCAAAATAATGGAATGGTAATTATAACGTTACCACCTTTTTTTTAATTTTATTTTTATAGGTAGAGAAGGTCACTACAGATGAGGAGGCTTATTGCATACTTATTTGTGGTTTTATCCCTCTTCTAACTCTTTAACTCCGAAATAGGAACCTTTACAAACAAGGCCGCTGCGCCTAGAAACAAGTTGAGCGCTGTACTACCAGAGACTTGGTGGTTATTGGAATCGTAACCTCTCGCTTATGAAGCAAGCGCTCTACCACTACACCACTACCGCGTATTTACCTCATATTAGTTGCAGCCAAAATTGATTTAGAAGACTGGTGCAGTTTGCTTGATTTATATAGAACCAATAGAGTTGTAGAATGTATTTTTTATAGAAACAATTTATCTCCCTTATCCTTTTTAAAATCTGTTTTTTTTACGTTAGATTTGTTCTTAAATATATATATATATATAAATATATATAAATATATATAAATATACAGGGTTACTCAAAAGTTTTGTCTCCCCCACTGGTCTAACAATTTCAACTTTAATACAAAAACAAGTAATGATTTGCAAGAAATACATATTTATTAAACACAGCAATACATAAACCAATAAAATAAAAATATAATTCATGCTTAGTACTTAGTATGTCCTCCATTTGCAGCTCGAACAGCCGCAACACGACTCGGCAGAGAATCCGCCAGAGCCTTCAGATAATCACAATCCATCGATTTCCAAGTTTTTTGAACACGGCGTACCAGTTCTTCGCTATTTTTTGGCCGTGGTTCAAGCAGCACACTGTCTTGAAGTTTTGCACACAAGTGTTCGATACAGGTAATGTCAGGGCTGTTACCTGGCCACCGACCTTTTGGGATAAAGGCGGCAAAATTTTTACGACAAAATTCCTTGGTCTTCTTCGCAGAATGTGCTGGAGCACGATCTTGCTGAAATAACACATGTTGAGGGCTAAACAAAAGTTGGCGACAGTTAGCATCATTACCGGCTTGTTTTCCTACACAAGCTTCTTTATAAACTGGAAGAATATTATTTATGTAATAATCAGCATCGATCGTAACTTTTTCTGGGAAAATTATTAATTTTGTCAAACCATACCCTGACATTCCACCAGCAACCATAATTTTAAGTCCATTTTTTGGCTTCTGCGCCGGGATAATTTTAGTTTTGTCGTCAGTGCGAATGCAGACATTTTGTCGGTTCGGAGTCGGGAAAAGTTCAATGAGCGACTCATCCGTCCAAAGAATGTGACTCCTCTTGATACGCCCCAAATGGTTATCGTCCAGATACCCATTTTTGTCTAACCACTGGCACAGCTTTAAGCGATCGTCTTTATTTTTTGCAGTTAGTAGGGGTTTTATTGGCTGTTTATAAGCAATTTTACCCCACGGTTGTTCGCGAACGAATCTTCGTACAGTTGACTCTGATACGATTTTATTTTTTTCCCGATATCGATGCGACATGTTCAGCTTTCTTGCGCAAGCACCTGGAGATGAACCCCACTTATTTTTTATAGTTTCGGTGATGATTTTTTTTGACGCTGGTGACAAAGCCTTCGGACGACCAGAACGAAACTTGTCGTTAAACTTTGACGATGGTGATTTTGTCCAGTACCGCTGAACCGTTCGTGGATGACACCCCAACACTTTGGCAATTTGTGTCTTCGTCATGCCGGCTATCTGCAGTTCCGCCATTCTTTTTCTTATAGCAGGAGCTGTATTTGTGACACCAGCTATTCTTCCCATCTAAAATAATAATACAAAACATAAGTTTTCCAGAATACTTCGCTTGTAATTGAAATTTAATTTTAGGGTGGGGGGAGACAAAACTTTTGACATGCATGATGAAAATTTCACCTTTAAAATTTTGAACACTAAACTAAACCCTAATAATCCGTGTTTTCATTTTATAATAATATAGACAAAATACTATCTATTAATCATGCTCATTATAAAATAACTACGTTTATTTAATAACAGCACCTTATTAAATATTCTTACCTTCCTGCTTTATAATAAAATCTTCGTATATTAAATTAAATAGTTTTTATGTCAAAAACATATTTTTAAAAATAACATCAGTAAACAACAGTATTAAGGTCAAGGTTAGATACTGAAAATAATTATCTATAAATTACAACGCTGACAAGAGATAAAATGTACTTCAAAAAAAGTGCCACTAAGGGGAGACAAAACTTTTGACTAACCCTGTATATATATATATATATATATATATATATATATATATATATATATATATATATATATATATATATATATATATATATATATATATATATATACAGTTTCAGTTAAAACATCTAAGAACCATTGTCAGGACTCCTTAGATCAATTATTTCTGAGCTATTAAGCATCCTTTGTAAACTGTCGTTCATTATATTGTTGTTTTAAGTTATTCACATTTATTTTATTCAGTGTAGAAAACGCAATTTTGAAGCTTTTTTTTTATTGTTGATCAAGTAAGAATCAACTTCATTCATGGTTGCTCAATTCAATCAATGTTTAATATGTGTAATACGACGTTCGATTATTATTAAGCAATGGTCATAATGTAAATTAAAAAAAACATTTTCTATAAATTATGGTACTACACCCAATGACGCCAGACCGCAATCGGCTAATAATGACACAAGTTTCTTTTCGATTTTTCAATATTAAGGTTATGTATATGTGTGTTGAGATTGTGCTCAAAGCGTCATCAAGCCTGTAGTTTACTAGTAGTAACTGTTGTAGTTTACTAGTAGTAACTGTTGTAATTTATTGTGAATGTTTAAAAAATGAAACAATAATAAAAGAAATTATTTAGATTGTTAAAGAAAAAGTTTATTTAAGTAATAACCGCGCTAATTGCATCAAGGTAAACATTAAACATATGATTACGGAACAATTTATGTCTAGGAAATATTTTTTGTATGACTCTGAAAGGATATATTACTAAAGGAAGATCTTTCTATTTTTTTTTGCGTAATTTTAACCAACACCGATTACCAAAAGAAGCTTTACTGATTTTCGAAGGAGATTGCAGTCATTTGGATATTGCCGTAATTGAGGAAGCTGAAAAGTTAAACATCCATATGCCCATTGCAGTCATGAACTTTAACCTCCGGACAAAAAGTGTTTTCAAACCATTGAAAACTTACTGGAATGATGAGATTGACAAACTCAATAGAAAATTTCCCATGCAATAACTGTGAAAACTGCAGTTTCCGCAATTATTTACTGAAGCATCGATGCGTATCACTACACCAGTAAATGGCTTATTAGAATTTAAATCAAAAAGAATCTATCTTTTCAACTCTAATAATATCCTGAAAGTAGTTTTTTTTTACGAGTGAAGTTTTAAATTGAATAAACGTCAAATAATCCTGATTTTCATAAGTCTAGTACCTTTGAACCTGGATCTTCAGAGCATGCACTAAGTATACGTACAATAGTTCAATCGCATAAAACAGTTAGAAAAGTAACAATTAGAATCCCTTAAACATGCAAACTGGTCTTGTTGATTGAGTTTTAGCAGAGGATAAAATGATTAAAAAAGCTAGAGTAAAGTCGCATAAAATTGATTACGAAACATAAACCTAAAAATACTCAAAAAACATCACAAAAAAAAATCTTTCTTGAGCTAAACAATCTTTAACCAAAAAAAGACTTTTATAAAAATATAGTATTACCATAATAATCAACAAAATATAGGGTCGCGTTATTACTTTACCCAATAGATCTAAAAACGCAAAAATTTGAATAAAACTGTATGAATTAAACTGCCCCGTTTCGGTCAAATTCTGCAAGACTTTATCTATAATGTTTTATTTTAAGTTTGTCTAAAATGATTAATAAAATAAAATGGTAGCTCAAATGATAACTTGTCATAAAAAATATTTCGCTAATGCATGATAACATGCATCATTAAACAAAAATGACATAGAAACACAATAAAAAAAATATTCAGAATAAGAACAGAACATATTTTTCTAAAGGTAAAAAGTACTCAAATAAAACAAAAACTTTCACTCATTCGGGTCCAGGTAATAAATTTGTATTACTTTGATTTTTAATAAAGTTTTTAATCACATTTTATAACGAATTTTTTTTAATGTTTATCTCCGGAATCAGTGCAAAAATTTGCTAACCACTCAAAGTTCAAAAAAGCATTATAGCTTTATGATTTTTTTTATTCATAGCTCTATGATTAAAATTAATCTATTTATTCAAAAACAATTTTTTTCTTTCTCAAATTGATAAATTTATAATGCTTTTATATTCCTATCGTAAAAAAAAAACTCAAAATTTTAAATATCTAACCCATTTTTAATAAAAAACAAAATCATAATGTGTAAATATTTTTGTTAAAAACGCAAAAATTACTTTATTTCTTAACGCATATAGATTTTAATGGTCTAAACAAAATTCATGGGTTTAATGGTCTAAACAAAATTCTGGGTTTAATGGTCTAAACAAAATTCAAGGGTTTTAACAATTTTTTTTTCTGTTACAAGACAAAGTTAGTTTAAAAAACCAATTATTATCACCCTTCCACACCAAACATCTATTTTTCAAGTTTTGAAAAAATTTGTTAAATAAATAATTGCTAAAGCGTTAAAATAAGAAATTAATAATGTGTAAATTTAATAATCTCTAAGAAACAAAATTGGAAATAGCCAAGCAGATAAAAAAAAATGTTATTTGACTTCTCTGTTAGCCACTTTTTTGTGAGTGTGTTCTGGTTTATAACGTCATCCAGCCATTTGCCTTATTACCGCCCATCTCATAATATTACAAGACGGTAAACGTATAAATAGAAATTATAAAAATGTACTCAAAAATTTAGTATACAAAAATGTCATAGGGACCTGTGAAATTCAGAAACAACTAGAAAACGAAATTATGGTAAAAAATTTAAAAAAAGAAAAAAGAATAAAAGACAATTACCGCTTCTCTATTTATTTCTATTTAGTTATATAAATCATAAAATGAATGCATTCAAGTTTTTTGAGTTATTCTCAACTTTGTCACTTGTACTTGGATTAACACCATGGGATTTTAACGGTACTACTCCAGGCATTAAGGATATTATTATAGGACGTTGCACTCAATTTCAGCAGCTAAATTCTCAAAACCGAAACCCAGCGTTGTATACTGATGTTGATTGCACAAAAGTTTGGAACTTATTTTCTAATAGCTTTTCATTTAAAGATACCTGTCGTAGTGGCGAAGTTACTGAAAAAAATTATGAACCACTATTTAATTTGATTGGAAGCAAAGTCCCATTAACTAATCAGGTACAATTACTTTAGGTCGTTAGAGAAGTTCATAGAACTTCATCTATAAAGATCCATTGAAACACGAAATAGTTAAATATTTAAATATCATTTTAAACTGTGTTTAATTATGAACATTTTAAGTACTTGTTGAAATATTTTGAATGTTTATTAAAAAGTTATTTAAATTTTTTTCTATACGTTTAAAAGAAAAAATTTAAAAATGGAAAAATTTGAATATCGAGCATTAAAACCCGTACTCTACTTGGAGTTTCAGCACAAGCCATAACCGATGAATTGGTTTTAGCTCATGGTGACCAAGCTTCAAAATATAGTACAGTTGCCAAATGAGCTACATTATTTAAAGATGGTTCAAAGATGATCATTACTCAGGGCAACCTCAAACTACGTATACAGGTGAGAATATTGAACGTGTGCGAGCCATTATTGAAGAAAATCCGCATGCAACACATGGAATAATTGAAGCCATGACATCGAATAATCTCTTTATACGTTGGACACCCCACGAGTTAACCAATCAAAATCGTAAGAATAGAGTTGAGGCATATAAGGAAAATTTAGCCCTTTTCAGAAATGGCCCATGGAGACTATGTGATATTATTACAGGGGATGAGTTGCGGTTTTATTTGAGACAAGTTGGACACAAGTCGGCTAACGCTAGTTGGGTCGGTGAAGGTGAAAGTCCAAGAACTATAGTATGATGCAACAGGATTCAGCCGAAAAACATGTTCTACATCTTCTTCAAAACAACAGATGTTGTTCATTTGGGTTATTTTGAAAAGGACACCATTACTAGCAAATATTATATAAATTATTGTTTGAAACCTCTTATATGCGAAAAAAATAAGCAAAGACCTAACACAGGCGCTCAAAATTTCAAATTTCTCCATGAAAACGCTCAACCCTATGTGACTCAAACCGTCACAAATTGTCTAAACCAAGCTGGAATTACAATAATTCACCACCCACCATACTCACCAGACTTAGCTCCATCCGATTATTGGATACTCAACTTGATAAAAAAAAATCTTGATGACGATACTGACGTCGAAAGTCAAAAAACTCGCATAACAAAGCTACTTTGGGTAAACTGAAGTTTACCCAAAGAAGAATATAAAAAAACGTTTGACAAATGACAAGATGCAACTTTGTATAGATAATGATGGACATTATTTTGAACATTTAATAAAATAAAATTTTAAAAAAATTCTTTTTTTATTTTTTTATAGGGGAGTTCTACGAACTTTCCTAACGACCTAAGTACTTATTATGGTTTATATATGTATACATGTATATATATATATATATATATATATATATATATATATATATATATATATATATATATATATACATATATATATATATATAACTGTTAAAAATAAATTTATGTATATATATATACATATATACATATATAACTGTTATATATGTATATATGTATATATGTATATATGTATATATATATATATATATATATATATATATATATATCTGTTAAAAATAAAATTATGTATATATATATACATATATACATATATAACTGTTATATATGTATATATGTATATATGTATATATGTATATATGTATATATATATATATATATATATATATATATATATAACTGTTAAAAATAAATTTATGTATATATATATACATACATAAATTATGTATATATATATAATATATATATATATACTTTTATTCTACTTTCCAGGCTTTGTTTTGGTCTGGAACCCGCCACATTGTGCATGAGTACACTTCCGTAGAGAGCAACTACTTTACACTTGAAGATACATTTCCAGGGTAAATATGTATATACTAATTATAATAGGGGAACCCATGGCGCCTGTTTTTACAAATCATTTATATTTAAATTTTATTTATTTCGAGAAGTGAAGTAAAATCGGGTAAATTAAAGAAAGATATATTACGCTTAATCAATAAATAATAAAACTATAAGCGCCCGTGGCGCCAGTTTTATTAAATATTTACGTAAATGATTTTTTTCAATCTAAAATTTAAGAAACTTTCAAAATCCTGAAAAGGTCTTTATTCTATTTTCTCCTCATTTAAACAGAATAGAATAGAATAGCATTAATGTAGAACTTTAGTCTAAATCAGTCAAAAAATTTAACAATGATTGAAACAATATTCAAGATCTAAAAAGTGATGTTTAAAATTTAAAATGTTTATCGGTGTGGTTCTTAAATTGATTAACATTTGTTGACTCAATGGTTCTTGTGTTAGTACATTCCAGTCATTTACAAATCTATGAGAAAAAAAATTGTATCTGATTTAGACTGTTAAACTTGCAGTTATTGTGTACTTTTATTGATTAATTGGGGTTACAAACAACTGCTCGTTACTCGAGTTGGGGATGCACTAATGACTTATATAATAAGTTGATAATGCTTTCCCATATATAATCAAATGCATGTTTAATTCTTTCCATTTGTTTATTTTTCTATTTGTTTATTAATTGCATAACATATATGGTGACTCCAATTAATATCATTCGAGATAAAAATACAAAGATCTTTTTTGACTTTTACTTCCTCTTGTATAATTTCATCAATTTTGTATTTGTATTTAGAATTGCTATTTCCGAAAAGCATTTCTTTACATTTTGCGTGTTAAATTTTATCTACCCGTCATCTGTCCATTCTTTTAAAATATTAGGATAGTTTTGTAAACTAATGTTACCTAATTCTGATTTAACGACTGCTAAAAATTTAGTATCGTCAGCGAATAGTTTGTCTTCATTTTTGATTCTAATTAATAAATTATTTATATAAATCACGAAGAATAGTGGACCTAAAACTGAGTCTTAAGGGACTCCACTCTCTATTTTCTACCATTCTGACACAAATCTCCAACTATTTCTCTTTGAAAATTTTTGCTTAGAAAACTTTTACACCACCTGACGCGGATGCAGCTTTTTTTAACGTTTGAGATGCAAAAAATGCTGCATAACGCTTGACCACTATAATAAATTATTATAGTGGTCAAGCTCGTATGCAGAATTTTTTGATGTTTGAGATACCTAATTTCCAGACATGGAACAAACTCCAAATATTTATATGTTTACACTTATAAAAAATAAAGATGCTTTACAAAAACTTTATAAAAACTGTACAAAAACAAAAAAGTCCTAAAATTTTAGCCACACTCTCCCCAATCGTAAGAGCAACAAGTTGATAAAATAATTTTTATACTATTCTTAATTAAATCTTTATTCATCGATAAATTTTAAAATTCACATAAAAATCTTTTTTCAAAAACTATGACCATAAAAAATTTGAAACTTTTTTTTTGATATAAGCATAAAACATATAAGTTTTTGGAGTTTGCTGCAGGTCTGGAAGTTAGGTACCTCAAACATCAAAAAATGCTGCATACGCGCTTGACCACTATAATAATTTATTTCTAATCCCGAGCCAATCGAGTTTTACTAATATCCTCAACATTAAGTCAATAAAATGTCTATTCAAAATTTAATAATAACTCATCTATATTTTATCCATAGGAAGTACCTTTGTGATAAAATCAATTGATTCAAGCAAGTTAGTAATGCAATTTTTTTAATTAACGAAGCGATGTTGTTGTTTTGTTATCGAATTGTGCACCACTAAATGATTCATTATATCATCACGTATAATACGCTCCACTAATTTACATACAACTCAAGTTAGTGAAATTGAGCGATAAATAGATGCTTCTAGTTTACTTCCCTTTTTAAACAAGGGTATAATGTTTGCTTTTTACGAAAGGTCTGGAACAACATTTGATTTGTAAGACTTGTTTAACAATATTAATAAAGCCTTGCAGAGTGATTTAGAACACATTTTGAAAACTATTGGGTGAACGTTGCCTTCTCCAACAGTTTTTTATACATAAAATTTGTTGATATGAGCTTTAATAACTGTTTCTGTAAAGCTTGGGTTTGGGCAATCAAAATTAAATATATCACTAAGTTTTGGAATGTTTGTGAAAAATGCTTACGTGAAAATTGAAACGAAATACACTTAATGTACTCGCTATTATAGCTCCATGTGTAATAGTTTGTTTAACTGCTCCTTGAGTTCCATCAGTCCAATATATGCATTTCTTAATTCCCTTGTAGATGTTTGGTGTTAATAAATGCACATAATAATTTAGGATTTAGTTTGTAATTCAGTGTTAACTTTATTTTAAAATCCCGGATACTTTTTTTACATTTTTTTAAAACTCCGAATTCAAATGTTTGTACGCTGTGGCCAACAAAATTACTAAATTTTGTATTGCGTCCCAAAAAACACATATTAGGCCGGGTGAATAAAAATGAGCAATTGCTTTTACTAAGTAATTGGTCAGCTTTACGTGAATAAAAACTTTAGCAGTTTTGGTCAAATTTTTTTCACGTAAAGTTAGCCAACTTACTAAGTAATTGTTCAGCTTTACGTGAATGAGAAATTAAGCAAAATTGCTAAAGGTTTTATTCACGTAAAGCTGACCAGTTACTGAGTAAAAGCAATTGCTCATTTTTATTCACCCGGCCTATTGAGCTTTCCTTTACACACGCGTTTTAGTTAAATGTGCATCCAAAGAGAATCTTTTATTCTATTTTTGCTATTCATTTTTAACCTTGGAATAAAAATATTGCACCCATAACTAAAAATTGATAACCAAATGTTGTCAAATCAATTGCGTTTAAATTCAGAAATTTATCAGACTAACTAATTTTGTTAAAATAATCATTAAATTTCTCGTAATCTCCTTTGTTATATAGTTTACTTATTGGTGCTTCTTTATCATTCCAGTTTTCAGAATATGAATAGTTGGCCTTGAGTAAGTGGTGGTAGTGTACAATCGCCCTTAAAGGAGGAAGATGAGTGACTCTAAATACTCTGTTTTCTCATTTGGTTGTTATCAAATCTAGCACATTACTATCCGAAAAATTTTTACTTGTAATATTGGATAGATAACATTTTGGAACAAAAAATTATCATTTAGATAGTCCATTAACTTTTTGCTTGAACATCCTAGTTACATTAAAGTAAAATTGTAACTTTCATACCAACTTATTGATGAATAATTATATCATGCACCCAAGCAATTATTTTTTTGATACAAAATGCTAATTTGTTTAATTGAGCGGATTATAGATTTTTTTACTACCTGAACCTGGACATACAGATAGATACAGCCACAAGTAATCTTTTCTAAGCCAACTTGAATAAAACACCAAATTTGCTCTATTATTGTAGAATTTAGTATATTGTTGTCTATAACGTAGGATTTGATGTTGTTTTTAATACAAATACCTACTACACCTCCTCTACCATTGCTGTCTTTTCTAAATAGATTAAAACCTGTAATAATTGTTGATGATGTATCTGACATCAAGTTTCAATCAAGTATCAATCAAGTTTCACTTATAATTACAACTGAAGCATCATGTTGAATACTTTCAATTGCTAGATCGTTTAGCTTGTTGTTTAAAGACATTTTTAAAGACGTTTTGTTGTTTAAAGACATTTCTATATAAGCATTTAAGTAAGTTAAATAAATTTGTTTTCTCAAGTCGGTTGAATGTTCTTTTTATAAACCTATATCTGACTTTGGCTGAGATTACTAATAAAGAGTAACTGTATTTCGATCTTTTGAATTGTGCTATTCCTGATACCATTAACGAAAAGGAGATTCTTCTGACAGATTGGAAAATCATAATCTTACTTGGCTTGTGCCAAGTTAGATGATAATTTTCCAACCTTTTTCAATTTTTTTGCTGCAGATATTACAGAAACTCTTTGTTGCGCTGATGATAACTTGACAAGTATTGCTCTTATTGTTTAAATCGTTTTATGTATATAATTTTATTGGCATCCATATTTATATCGGTAAAGATATGTTTAACTTTTGCAAAATCAGCTTTTTCCTTTTCTTTATCAGTTCCGGTTAATTCAGAAACACCAGGAATACTAACAATTTTTTTTCTTTAACTCTTCTTCTACTGAAGTCACAATAATGATACTTATTTGCGCAATAATAAGTTATTAACTTACTTCTTACGCCAGCTGTTACAAAATTACTCCATGTTTTGTGATTAGAAGTTTTTTATTTGCAACTTCGATTTGTAATTCTAAAAAAACTTCTTCCAAAATTGCTGTTGTTAGTTTTCCATTTTTACTAGGATCGTCTTTGTCGTCATTGATCGTCTTTGAGAAATAGTATTTGTAGATTGATAATTCGATTATGATTTCGGAAGCTGCATTTTAGTTTTGTATTGTTAAAAATTTTTATTTAAACTCTTTTGTAATTTTTTCTTTTTAAAAACATTTTTTTAAATTTTTATTAAACTTTTGTTTTTCTATTAACATTTTTTTTCCGGTTATCGATCTTAGTTTTTAATGATTTGTTTCTTGGGAGCTGACGATGACGTACGCAATACGGTCTATTGTGAACTAGTTTAAAAATATATATTTGCAAATAAACTGAAAACCAAATGAAAGCTATGAACTTCGGAAGTCGATTTAAATCCCGCCACTGTTCGTTTAAAGAACATAATAAATAAATCCTAAAAACAACGACCTATCCAAACAGATTTTGCAACAAATAATAACAATAAATTTGATAAAATTATGGATGTTAATAAATAATTGAAGCCCGTCTATACACTATGCGGCATAGTTTCAAGACGTCTATGCTAACAGCATAATGCTATAGAGTGTGTCCGTAAAGTCTCTTTACATTTTAAAGAAGTTATTACAAAGGCAGGCAGTAAAATATTTTACCAAGAATTTTTTGACTGTGTTTAGTGATTATTAAAGTTTTTTTTATACAAGTATTTTTTTGTTTCAGATACTCTGTTGATAGACAGGAACATTTTAACTTAATCCCTATATAATGGCTACAGCTCAAGAAAAGGTTAAATGTGTAGCCTAGTTTATTGAGACCAAATCCGGTATCCAGACTCAACAAAACTTCGAAACGAATTATAGAAGAAAAGTCCACCATCATGTCATTCAAATTCATACCTGGTACAAGAAACTTATAAAGACAGGGACAGTATAAAATAAAGGGAGGAGCAGGCGATCAAGAAAATTTACAGCAAACATCAATCGAGTTTCACAAGCCTTTACTCGTTCTCCTACAAAGTCCATCCGTAAGGATGTCAGACAGTTGCAATTACCACGTTCAACAGTGCACAAGGTCCTCCACAAGAACTTACGGTTGTATGCTTATAAAATGGAGCTGTTACAGGCACTCAAGCCAAATGACGCGTCAAAATAAACAGAATTTGCATTTGATAACCTAGAACGTATTTCTGAAGATAACATTCCTAAAACGGGTCTATTTTAGTGAAGAACCAATTTTTCATGTTTCAGGTAAGTTAAATAGAAGCATTGTTAAAAACTAAGGATTAGAACAGCCCCATGTGACTAGAAAGCTTCACCGGGGTAGTCTAAAAGTGAATGTATGGTGAATAATTGATCCACTTTCCTTCAATGAGACAACAGTTTTGCAGATGTTTAACTCAAATATGGTTGCCACCTCTAGCAAGGTTAAATCCAGGAGATCGGATTGGGTAGGGCATGGTGAGCGGTGAGTGAGGCTCTGCTGGGGATTTGAGGGCTGGCCATTATGTTTTATTTAAGTTATATGCAATACAACAATGCCTGTGTACTTAATTGAATAAATTTATTACACTCGTACTTTGAAGTTCTGAATTCTGGAAGTTGTACCATTTATCTAAGTAATTTCAGCATTTGGTGTAGAATTCGTCAATGTCTCTATCAAACTTTTGTTTTTTCTTTTGTGGTATACTTTTCAGGAATTTAGCAGATGCTAGTCCATAAAATTTGTCTCGTTTGCGATCTGCAATTTTCTTTCTTATTACGACCATAATTCCATGTAACTCGGAACTAGTAGTTCCAACTAAAGTTAGAACACCACTTTGAAAGACCTGCATAACATTATGTAAGAAACAGCAATACAAATTAGGAATGGACTCAATTTCGTCATCTTGAAATGCATCCCATATTACATTGTGGCATTCTTTTTCTCCCTTTGATACAAAATATTACCGCAATGCAGACCATACCAGAAGTATTCTTTCCAGTGCTGGAAGTAAGGATAACCATCTTGTTGGTACGTGTTTTGCTAGAGAATCGTGTTTTTAATGCGTAAAACATGTACATCATCTGCAAAAAATATAAAGTATTAGGACATTTTTACATTCCGGAAGAATTCGATGTTTTTTCAAATTACTTCCGGGAGTTGATATCAAAATCCGGGAGACTCTTGTGCAATTCGGGAGAGGTGGCAACCCTAACTTCAAACTTTCGACATATGTGAATATGTGGCATCACAAGTGGTTAACTTACAACTAACCATCAGTTTCCAGCAATATGGCGCCCCAACACATTGGGACGGCATGTTTGTCAGCTCCTTTATCAAACATTTCTAGACCGATGGATTGAAAGGGATGGGCCTATTTCAGAGCCACCACGTTCCCCCAATATCACTCCCTTAGATTTCTTTGTATATGGCTATATAAAAGATGTCGTGTATCAAGCACAGTACGGAACATTGCTGACTTAAGGCAAAGGATTTGTAATGTCATTGCCATCATCAAAAACACTATGTTACAGAGAACATGGCAAGAAACCGATTACTGTCTTGATGTACTTTGTGCAACAAAAAGTTCCTATATAGAGGTCTATTAAATACAGTTTAAAAGTCTCTAACAAGCACTGAATACAATAAAATAATTCTTGTTAAAAAATTTCAACAACTGTCTTTGTAAAAAAAATGTTAAAATTTAAAGAGCTTAATGGACATCCTATATACTTGTTTGGAGATATTAAAAAAAAATGATGTTACAAGTACATTAGCAGAATGTAAATTATGCCACAAAAATGTTAAACGTGGTAGCACCCCCAAAAACTTTTAGCACAATACCACCCCATATGCATTTAAAAAAGTATTATTTGGATACATACGATGAAGCTAAACAAAAAGAACAGAAAAGGAAAAAATAAAAAGCTGAAACACCAGGAGAGTATGTTAAAAGCAATTAAGTTGCAGACACAAACTAGCATAAACAATGTTGTTCTTCAAATAGTTTGAAATATAAAGAACTCGTGCTACTCCAAAGTTAGTTAAAGAGTAATAAATTTTATTGAGATGGACAATCAACCTTTACTGTAGTTGAAGATCAGGGGTTCATTGATTTGATTGCTTAATTGCAACCACAATACTTAATTTCGAGGAGAATAGAGTTTTTTAAGGAAACAATGCTATCATATCATATGAAAAATTAACTGTAGTATTTTATTTTTTATTTTTTTTAATGCAGTGCCGTTGCTAGTGGGTGGGAGAGACCTTCCAAAAAAGAAACAATCATGGCCATATAAAAAAAAAGCACTTTATATTTGAAAAAAGGGCCCCTAAATTTCCAAATGGACCCCCTAAAATTGCAGCCCCTCCCCCCCCCCCCCCTATAATTTGGGAGATGTGGGGAAGCAGTCACAGCTCTGATTTAATTACACTTCTGCAGCTTATCATTTTTCATTTACAACAGGTACTTGGACAAACACCCATAATAATGATGCATTTGTATAACTGACTGCGCATTGGATCACAGATAATTTTATTACAAAGGATTGTATTCTACACTGTAAGCATTTTCCAGGGTCTCACACCAAAATAACTATTTCAAATTTGTTTAATGTGGTAATAGTTGATTTGGATACTTCCAAAAAGAAAATACATATAGTCTTTCGAGACGAATTGCAAGTTGCATGTTATTACATTGAACTTGGAATTAGCACGACAGAATCCTCAGGCATCTCATGTTTTATTCATCAACTTCAGCTAGTGATTAAAGACCTTATTTATTTCTTTATTATAGTAATTACTGTGACTAATGGTCATGTAATATAAAATTTAAATGTTATATTTTTATAATTTAATGATTTTATTTTAAATCATTATACTTTCATCAGTTTTGTATATTATTATTAACTATATATAAAGTTATTATATTATTAATTGTTCATATTTTTTTAATTAAATAAAATCTTAAATAATTCTTATCAATTTTTTTGTTAGCTACATTGCTAATGACTTAAAATGGTGCGGTTGTGAGAATTGTTTATATGGAATTGATTATAACAGCTGCAATAAGTCTTGCTCATTAAGTACATTAGATTCTTACTGGTCATATGCGTCAAGATTGGTTTGTTTTTTTTGTTTTTTTTCAATAATCTTGAATTTTAATAATCTACTTTACAATTTATTATTTAGTTCGCCCAAAATGCTAAAGGAACAGCATATGTTATGGTAAACGGAACTACAAGTTCTGGTTTTACTGCATATTATAATATGAGGTTTGTTGTGTGTGTCCTTATAAATTTATAATATATTCCTTCTAAATTTATAATTGTTTTGGTGTATAATAATTAAAAAAAAATTATACCTTTAATAGCATATGATTTTAATTGTATAACAATTATAAAAGTTTAATATGTTTTTTATATTTCAAGTTATTTTGGAAAAATAGAGTTACCAACTATGGGTAAAATGAAGCAAGTAAGCCGATTAGTAGTAGTTGTGGTAAATGACCTTGATACAGAGTTAAAGTAGGATATATTTTATTTTTTGTTTGTAGTTTAGTTTTTTTCTTATGACTTTTGATAGTTTTTTTGGTATGAGTATAAACTACAATTGAACTCATATAATTTGAATCTCAAAGTATATTCAAGTAACAAGTGTTTTTGAACTATTTTGAACTATAAGAGTTTATTATACAATAATAAAAGGTGCCAAAGAATTTATTCATTACAAATGATCTTTTGAAATATATGAATTTAAATTTTCAAGTGTATAAAAATTTTGAAGTATTAAAACTATTCTGAATTGGTCAAGCTTAACAAATTTAGACAAATTTGTCAACATTGTTTATAATATATACAAACAACTTATAAACTTTAAAAAAAAATCAAACATAACTTTTATTGTCTGTATAATCTAAATATTAGATATTTAGTTGTCAAACTCTAGAGCGCTGCATAAAGTTTCTAGTCACAACTGTATTGAGAAAAAAAGTGTACATATTCTGAAACACGTTCTCAGTGTTTTGACAGCAAATGCAGTTGCTTTTTTGCTCGTCACGTTAGAATAAAAATAAAAATATTTATTGTTAATTGAACAATAAAATATTATTATTTGAAGTTCAAAATATGTTAATGAACATAAATTATAGAATAGTATAAAACTCAGATATGTTAATAGTTTTTTGATTGACATAAATCATCAAAAGCCTATCATCAAAAAAATAAGCTTTATACTTTCTAAGAAATAAAACAATTTTTTATCTTGTACCTATGAATTATAGTAATAAACAGTGGAGATTTAAATAAATTTTCAATACCATGCATATATGCTGTTGCAGGCAGAAAGATGTGTCTTACATTTGTCCAATGTAAGGACATCTGCATCTGCATTGGATTGCATTTAATATTATGTAGCTAATATTCTTTTTCTTTTCTTTTTTACTTTAAGCACTGTTGAATTTTTTTCTGTTTTCTTGAATCTTTGAAAATTCTTTGAACAAAATGAAGGTTTTTCTTGATAAACATTCCTCTTGTTTTGCGAAACACTTAGTGTTCATACCACTTATGCAAATATCACAAATATTTTATTTTTGAATAAATAAGTCTTTAAGAATTAGAATAAGTCTTTGGAATAAATAAGTCTTTAAGAAATTTATTATCCATTTGGTTTTAGTTTTTAGTTATCCATTTGGTTTTTTTTGTTTTTTTGTTTTTTTGTTATTCACCTCAAGGCCGAGAAGGCCACTACAGATGAGGAGGCTACTTAATAGTGGTTATAACCCTCTATCAACTCTATAACTCCGAAACACGAATCTTGACGAACAAGGCTGCTGCGCAGAGAAAAAAGTCAAGCGCGGTACTACTAGGGACGTGGTGGGGATCGAACTCGGAACCTCTTGCTTCTGAAGTTTAGTTCATGGCATCATGCAGAGTAATATCAAACGAAAAAGTTGTAGAAATAATATAGTCAAATGTTAGCTTGTTGAGCTGATTTGATACAAATCTTATTTTGAAAAATAATCTTGTGTTTATTAAATTACTTTTTAAACAACCTCGTAAACAATCATTCTTTTATTAGCAAATTCACAAATTTTCTAAACAAGGTATTCTATGGGTTTCTGTTGAATGTTTTCCTTTTTATGGCAAAAGGAAAAAAATTTCAAAATTTTCTTTATTTTGGGCTAAAATCTGACTTTAAATTGAGCCTAGTTATGCAGAATGCTACCAACCCACTCATACTTGGATTTAAGATAAATGAGTTAAAAATTATTTTGAATGTTTTAAGTTTTGCATTTGCAACAAAATAAATAAAATTTTTTAACTAATTTATCTGCATAATATGGACATATTGTTGTTGCGGTTCTTTAAAGAGTTAAAAGGATTTAGCTTTTGTTTGAGCCATATTGTTGAAAAATGCTTAACTTCATTGTTCTTTTTCAACATCAAGCTTGTAAAACCATGAAATGTTAAAATGTGTTTTGCCATTAATTTAGCTATTTGAATACAGAATTCTGTTAAACAAAATTGCATTAAAAAACAAACAAAAAATAAACAATAAAATACTAGACACAAAATTTTACAATAGATTTATAACATATTTAAAAAATTAAATAAAAATTTTAAATATTATCATTTAACTTTTTTTGAGGTTTTGTTGGATTTCTTGATAATGTTAAATTTAAATTTAAAGTTTATGTTTTGAATTTTTAATGATAATCTACATTAATAAACAGTTTAAAGTTTTCATAAAACATGAAAGATAATAAAATAAAAATATGAAAGGCAAGTAATATAAAATGATTTCAAATTTAGTAGAATAACTTATTTAAAAAAAATGTTTTTATTTGCCAAATTACTCAATCTAATAAAACTAAAAATAAAGTAAAAATATGTAGTTACAGATATATGTACTTCAAAATAAAAATAAGAAACTAAAAATACATTTTTTAAGTGTGTAAACCAAGCCAATATTGCTATTGCCTTTAGAGAGAAGTGTGGCGAAGGTTCTCTAGTAAACTTGGTTGAGGATGCTATTAAAGCTGGAATTAAAAAAGTTGAATGTATTGATCAACCAAGGTATGGTTGAATTAAGTTTTTTTGAAATAGTTATTTAAATTATTTGTATTTAAAACATTGTGTTTAAATTATTTGTATTTAAAACAAAAAAAAATTGTTACTTTAACAGACTACTATATCACATATACTAGTGTGTTTATAATCATCAAGTGTGTTTACAACCATCTAATATGTTTATAACCATCTAGTGTGTTTATAACTATCTAGTTTTAAAGGAAATACTTGTATTGTTTTGTTTTACCAAAAATATGTCACCTTAGGTGGTTATATTTTTTTAGGATTTTATAAACCAGAGACTATACTAAAAGAATACTGCTGTTTTCTCAAGGTTCACTTTCTCAATCATCCTCAGGGTCAGCCGGTATAGAGTATCTGGCATGAACCTTAAAAATAAATAATTGTTAAGTTTATAAATAAAAATTTGAAAACTTACTTTTATAAACATATTCATAAACATACTAAAAATAAAATTATTAAATATACACTACCGTCAGAATTATTCGAATAGTCGTTCTTTTGGATATAGATATCAAAGTTTTACCTACTATTGGGAGAAAAACTGAAAACAAAATCAACCTGAATTATGTGTTATCTTCCTATTTACTAGGTCTACAAAAAAACTAATATAAGTTTGCATTAGTTTATAATTTACTTACCTATTAATCACTCTTAGCAACAACAACTGCCGTATATATTTTTGGCTTTCTACTTAACGACTTATCCAATTTGTCAAAGTTAATTTTATTCCTCTAAATAATAAGTTTTTCCACATCTTATTCATCACAAGGCATTAGTTTTTGACATTTAATTCATCCTTTTAAATCATTCTTTTAATTCATTATATAAAAATTTGATAGGAGAGAGATAGTAGGATTGGGGTGGCTAAATTATTCTATTCAATATTTGACCATTCTCGCACTCAGACAATTGAATTATACAATGTTTTTAAGAATATGTTTTGGATTTAAGTTTTAAGCCATTTTCTTCTAAAAAAAGAAATGGCCCAACTTTCTAAGAGTTTTTAAGTGTCCAAGAAAACTACTTTTGCTATTATTCCCTCTATTTTTACATATCACCTGTATCATTCCAACTACCCCCAATTTTTACATATCACCTGTATCATTCCAACTACCCCCAATTTCGAACAGCTCCACACTTTAACATCATATCCAACATGCTTTACAGTTGATAAGACTCATTATTTTATCATACATTTAATTTTTTTTTCAGACAAGCAACCTCTCTTGAAACCAAACATTCAGTACTTTGACACGTCGGTCCACGTTTACAGTCATTGATGGTTCATCTTTTATGTAGTTTTGTCAACTTCAACATCTTTATTATTCTTAAGATTTTTATCAAAGTATTTCAATAAAAATATTTTAATGTTTTTTAAATTATTTAATAGTTAAAAAGTTAACACAAAAAATAATTAAATAAAAAATTGCATTTAAAAAAAAGTTAATGTCGTTTGAATAAATATGCACGTTAGTTTCAATTGTATCTAACTCCATGGAATGCTTCAGATTAATAAAAATGAAATGCTGGCACATCTCAGTAAAAGTAAAAGTAGTTCATAAAACATTTTGTATTGTATAATATTTCATATTGGCAACTTCAGAATCTTCCTTGCGATGTTATACAAGTATGATTCAATCTGTAGCTTATTCCTACCAATTCTGATCTCCATCTAATTCATTTCCTTCTTGATATTTGGTCAACTTTTATGCAGTGTTTTGCAGTTTTCTAAATTGAAAGATATGTACCTCAAAAATGTGTCGCCTGCAGAAAAACCAAAACATTGAAGTGTAGACGATGTTTGTGAGGAGCATTTTATTTTCAATATTTTTTTTCTTTCTTACCTAGATCTTCAGTTTGCCTAAATCATTTTTGGTAACAGAATTTTTGAAGATAGACACATCCTCAACACCCACATCTTTTTTTTTTTTACAGATTGCTGGAATAATTGCGGGTTGATTGGTTTCTGACCCTGATACTGCAGAAATACAACCCACCAGATCCTTTCTTGTCCACTTCTGTAAATTTTATATTTACTACTCTCTGTCGCAGATGTCTATTTTTAACATATTTTTCAAAATCCTGTTTGCCATGTGAAGAATTTTCTGTATCTTTGTGAATGTATCTATGCTAAAACCTTAGTTTAGATTTCTCAGATTGATTAGTTTGCAATACTTGGTGTGGAGTTGAATCTTATAAAATTTTATTTAAAATTTTATTAATTCCCTAAGTTTTGGTTATATTTAGTTATTCATTTGTTTGTTTGTTGATCTTTACATTTTTTTATTTATCTAATTAAAAATTAAATTATTTATGAACTGGTTCAGTAGCTCTAGAAATAAGCATCAGCAAAAATGAAGAATTTTTCAAAACTATCATTGTTTCACACATCTATCATAAATAAAGACAACCATTGTTGGAGTTTTTACAGGATCTACACTTGCAGATAAGGTTTTTGTCTGGAAGCCTTTTAAGGCAGGCTTCATTTTAAATTTTAAAGTCCAGTGAGACTTGGCAAACTCTATATCTGAGCACATTTTCTATGCTTGGTAGCTGGTTTACAAGCAACTGTTCGATAGAGCAATTGTGAAAAACAGGATCTTTTTGTGTTTGCTTGTATCTTCCTTATTTCTTCTTTAATCTTGTTTATCCTGCAAGGAAGACCCATTTTAGAAACTACTATAACATATTAAATTATATAAAATACATTTATTGTTACACACTTTTACCAAAATTTATATTTTCAATTGACCAAGTACAACTTAAACTGGCTACCATACTAATAGTAATAACTTTCAACTTACAAATTTTCAATAAGTTTGTTGAAATATAACATCAGAAAAATTTTAATATAAAATAACTAGATACTGACAAAGCAGACAATTTTTTTCAGTTAAGTTTTTGAAAATATTTTAAGTGATATATTATATATACCACTTTTTATTCTGTATTTATATTTAACCTTAGAGGTATTTCAGAGAATGAGAAAAACTTGAAAAATACCCTGAAAAAAATAAAATGTATGTTTCTAGGGCACCCTAATGTATATTGCCCAAAAAATGTACAAAAATACCCACTCTAATGTACTATACTCAAAAATATATTGAAAAACCTAACTCAATGGATTTTTTAAGGTCGGAGGTTGCTTTTTATGTCTATTATCTTTCAATCTAGGTATTAATAATTTTTTTGTACGAATTACAACGTTGTTACGACGTTGTAACATTGATACAAGATTGTATCGGATTTCTTTAACTCTCATTTTGTTAAAATTAACATTTTATAAATTTATATTTTTTAAAATAATATAAGGTTCATTTATGAATTTTTTAAAATTTTTGTAATTTAATTTTTCATAGTACTCTAGAGATTATTTTTATTGCATTGATGATAATTAATATTTTTAAAACATTTACATTTATTTATAACATTACAGGGTTACAATATTTTTGTTATGTGCTAAATATCCAAATTCAAAGCAATGTCTTTCAATGCTAAATTAAGAAAAATATCAAGTAAATATCTACATTTAAAAGTAAGAACCTTTTTTAACTAATAGTTTCTATTTGTAGTTGTAACTTATGTATCATGTATTATGTATGTATTTCGCCATAAAGAATTTTTTTTTACAAAATTTGACTTTTACAAAATGTATATACACGGCGGGGGCAAGAAGAAGACAAAATCAGTCTTATCACCAAACCCCTTCAAAACAAGAATATAAATAACAAAAAAAAAAAGTATTACCGTTATCACAATGTAATATATGCATAAAATACATATAAATGCAAATTTAAAAAATACTTTTTATATATATAAAATTTTATTTTTTTTCAAACTTTTGTTTGTTAAGATTTCGAATTTAAAAATAAATAAAAATGAGATAAAAGATGAACATGAAAGAAAGGTAAAGATTCAGATTAAAATCAAAAATAAATATGATCAAAAATAAAGTAAATAACAAGTAAATAAAACGAGTGATAACTCTTATTCAAAAGTTTCAGAAGAAGTCTAGTTCGTTATCAATTATCAAAAGTTTATTTTTTATTTTATTTTTAAATTGATCAAAGAAGGAAATTTTTTTAACCCATTATCGAATAACGTGTTCCATAATTTAGGTCCTCTAATTGAAATCGAGAACTTAGTAGCAGAATAATATGCTTTCGGTTGAATATAATTGTTATTTGAAAATCTTGTGGGGGTATAAATGATTTATTTTTTCAAAAAATGAGTTAAATAAAAAGGGTGCCATTTTATTATCTACTTTGAACATAAATATAAGTATATGATATAAATTAAGTTAAAATACGTTGAGTATTTTGAATTTATTATAAAGAAATTTAGTGTGCGAGAAGCATTTCCAATAATTCTTACAGCGTGTTTTTATTTAATTAAAAGCTTTTTATTTTTGGATACATTAGTGCTGCACCAAGCAACGTTAGCGTAATTTAGATAACAATGAATAAAAGAAAAATAAATAAATTTCAAATAAGTTTGGTTTAACAACTGTTTGACTTTATATAAGAGGCCTATATTCTTTGAGATTTTATTATGGATTAAATGTATGTGCTCTTTCCACGTTACATTTTCATCTAAAACTACACCTAGAAATAACAAAGAACGCTCTCTTTTGACATAAGAGTTATTAATAAAATGCTTAGGAAGTTTTAAGGGAACGTTGTCTTTATCATAAAGACGATGGAAGAAAGTATAGTTTATTTTTTTAATATTTATGGATAATTTATTCGATATAAACCATCTTTGATCATTGTTGCAAATAAAATATTAATATCTTTATAAGAATAAAATATATTAGCATTTTTGGCAATTAAAATTGAGTTTAAGATATTGGAAAATTTACTCAAGTTATTTATACAAATGAGAAATAAAAGCGGTCCTAGAATTGATCCTTGGGGGACTCCGCAGTTAATTGTCATTAAATCTGTTTTTTCGCCATCATATAAAATGCATTGATTTCTATTCTTCAAATAACTCTTAAACCAATCTAAGTTAGAACTTATGATACAATAATTTTTAAGTTTGTATAGAAGAATATTATGATCTACGGTATCAAACGCTTTGCTTAGATCAATAAAGACACCTAAAGTAAATTTTTGTTCGTCAAAACCTTTATATATTTCTTGTACAAGATTAATTATTGCATGATCGGTCGAATGACCGGATTTAAAACTAAATTGTTTATTGTAAAGAATATTATTTACATTTAAGAAGGAATAAAGTCTATTATACGTTAAACGCTCCAAAATCTTGGAAAAACTATTAAGAACTGAGATCGGTCTGTAGTTGGAAACATCAGAAGGATCACCTGTTTTAAAAATTGGTGTAATCTTTGCACTTTTTAGTTTTTTAGGGAAAACTCCATGTTTTAAAGATAAATTAAAAATATGTAAAAGTGGTATTGTTGTATATTTTAGTGAGTCAATAACGACATTATTGCTGACATAATCTAAACCTGAGCTTTTGTTAGGTTTTAACATGGATACTGAATTTAATAATTCTTCCTTCGTAAGTTCATTATTTTGATGTCAAGTATGATTTAAAGCTTATTTTAGATGGTTCAATTTTAGCGGCTAAACTTTTACCAAAATTAACAAAAAAGTTATTAAGCGTTTCTGCTATGATAGATTTATCAACAACTAATTTATTATTGAATTTGAGATTATTTGGCAGAGCATTTCTGTCTAAACTTTTCTTGCCAATTACTTCCTTAATAATATACCATGTGTTTTGTGAACCATTACTTTTTATTATTTGATCTAAATAGCAATTAGTTTTTGAACGTCTCAAAATTAACTCAAATAAACGTTTATAATTTTTATAGTTAGTTTCATTTTCTAGTGTTCTTTTTTTTAAGATATTTGCAATATAATTGCTGTTTTATTTTTGAAGATTTAATAATTCCCTTTGTTATCCAAGGGCTTAAAAAGCTTTTTTCTTTTAATAATTTTATAACTTTGGGAAATGCTTTATTATAATATTTAAGAAACTTAGCTAAGAAGATATCATAGGCTTCATTAGCATTTAAATTTAATAAAGTTTCGTTCCATTTTTCAAATGATATAATATCATGAAAAGATTTAATTAATTTATTTTTTTAATGTGGTCTTTAAATGCATTAATTTTTCCTGTAGGCGGTCTATATAATACATGCACAATAATATTTATTGCAAACGATTTCCACGCATAATGATTCGTAGTCATTAGTGGTTGAGCTAAAATTTTGCATAAATTTTTATTATAATGAGTTAATAATAAATATACATAAACCCCCACCTTCCTTACCCCAACCTTTAACTTGGTGTACCGCATTGTAATTAGGCATTTGGAAACTTAAATCGCTTTCAATATTTTTATCATGACACCATGTTTCGCTATTTCAGGAATTTTCCTTAATTTTTTACTCACGTAAGGGGTCGTCCATAAAGTACGTACGCCAAAAATTTTGAAATTTGACCCCCCTCCCCCCTGTTGCCATGCGTACTTTTATGTCCCCAACCCCCCTTAAAAGTACGTACGTTTCTCAAATACCCCCCTCCTCAAATACCCCCCTCCCTCACTCCCATATTTTTTTTCCTCAATAAAAAAATTTATTTAAAAAAAAAAATGGTGGAGGGTACCATAGATACTTTATACGACCCCAAATCCCTTTGTTTGCGCATTCATAAAACTTCTTTAAATTTATGCAAATTTAAATTTAAATAAATTTAAATTACAATTAAACTTTGTGTGTGTTTAGTCGAGAGGATAACGCGGAGGGAACGGTCGGCAAAGACCCAAGTTCGATTTCCGCAGAAATCCTACTGAGCTTTTTTGTTTTGTTTCAATAAAGAATCAAATAAAAATAAACTGTACTTAAGGCGGGCGTTTTTTTCAGGCACCCCTCTTTAGTAAGTAAAAAACGAGTCTTACGCGAGATCAGTAATATTGAAAACAATGGCTAAAACCCAGTGCCGAGGGTAGGCTACCTATACCCCTTAATTGGAGGGGGAGGGGAAACAGCAAATTTTGTGCTCTTTTGCTAATTTAAGAAGCTTTTTAATTTAGCAAAACCTAGCGGTCAAATTTGGAAGATTTTGAGACGCTAATGACACGTTTTTTTGGGGAGGATTCCGATCCATCAACCACGGCCCTGCTAAAACCTGTTTTTTGTCTACTCAAAAAATAGGCCTTACTCAGGGCCAGTATAAAAGGGGTGGCATGTGTGCATGGGCCCCCGCAGGATTTTTTGATGTTCCAGATAGAACACCTTCACACATCGTGCAAACTCCAAATTTATATGCCAAATGAGGTGACCTTGTAAAAAGTTAGAATGGCGGAGGCCTAGGAACAAAAAGCCCTAAAACGTTTGCCTCCCACCTTCCCTGCCCAAACGTGAGGGAAATATGTAGCAAAATTTTCAACTATAGGATCTAAAACTTAATTTAAATTTATCGACAGATTTTAACTTTTGTAGAAAAGTATTGTAAATTACAAAAGTTATTGACCTTTTTTTTACAAAAGTTAGTGACCTTTTTTAGTGCCCTCACGTATGGGCAGGAGAGAGCAAGCGTTTTAGGGCTATTTGTTCACAGACCTCCACCATCCCGATATATTGCAAGGCCTTCTCATTTGGCATAGGTAAAAACAAACTTAAGCTAGGAGATTGCACGATGTGTGAAAGTGTCCTATCTGGAATATCAAAAAATTCTGAGGGCGCCCATACATGTGTGTGCATAGAGGGAAATTATACCCTCTACTCCATATACCATACATCTTTTTATGTTGGCAAACTAGAACCTTTAGTCAGAATGTAACTTTTCTACTGATTAGCTGGTTAATTGTGATAAATTAAAAAATCGAAGTACGTACTTTTAAATTAAACCCTTTCCCCCCAATACGCTTTCGTACGCTTTTTGAAGACCTCCCTCCTCCCCTCTATGAGCGTACGTACTTTATGGACGACCCCTAAAGCTAAGCAATTACTAAGCAAATAGCGTAACTCTACGTGAATAAAAATTTGTGCAAAACTGCTGAAGTTTTTATTCACGTAAAACTGACCAGTTAATGAGTAAAAGCAATTGCTTTTTTTTATTCACCTGGCCTAATATGTTTAATTACTTCATCGTTATTATAAAAATTAATATCAGGATCCGAACTTTGATTTAAAAGTGTTGAATTATTAACTTCCAACGTTTTAAACTCAAAATCGGATCTGTCAGTTTCGGCAGCCATATTAAAAAAGAGTAATTTTAATAACAAATAAAATAATTCAAATATTTAATTTTTTAATATCCTTTACAATTAATTTATCATAACAATACAATACTTACCATTGTTCTTTTGTAACTTTCTTCGAATAATATTTTTCGTATTAACGATGTTTCGACATAAAAATCCTCGTTTATAAATATTCCAGAACGTTTAAGTTTGTTTGTATTTTTCAGAATTTTTATCTTATCTTAATAATCGAGTAACTTAAATTGTTCTTGACTTATTGGTTTTAGGCTTACCTGTCCGATGAGCTCTTTCTATTTTCACTCCATTTACATTTAGATTATTTTCAAGAATATTTACGATTTTATTTCCGAACTTATTAAAACTTATTGTTAAAGCATGTTTTTTAACTTCTTTATAAGTTCAGGTTTAAGAGGCTCATTAATTATGTTAATCTAAAAATATCCTACATATGTAAAAAACGTAAATATTATTTATATACTATAAAAATGTCTTCCATATAAAATGAAATGCCCCAGTTAAATAAAAAGTCTTGTTCCTTTAAGTAACACTTTTTTATAGGTTAGTATTAATTATTAAAATGGTATTAACCTATAAAATAATATAAAAATCACTCTTATAAAAAACCTTAATTTAATTTTAGTGAACGATAGTTAGAGCTTGTAAACCTTGGGTGGTAACCCTCCTAGTATCACCATAAAATACTCATTCTTTATCCGTAAAACAGATAAACCCAAGAAGGAGCATCCAGTAGTAAAATATTGCTTTATATTTAAGGAAAAATTGCTTTATATATAATATAAAAAACCTAAATGTGAAACATTAAACTTAAATAAAAACAGAAAAAATAATTACTTTTTTTATTTAATGCATTTACTTTCCCAAGGATGAATATATTTGAGAAAATTTTTTTTTCTTGTTTGTTTTTTTAAATCAAGTTTTTTAAGTTGTTGCTATTAGCATCTGTCTTTAAACTCAAAGTTTTAAGTAACTGCATGATGTTTAAAACACCCTTAAACGCGTTATATACACAATGGGTTGGGTTAAAGTTACCTAATTTGACAAGCGCGTTTTTTGAGAATTGTAGGATTGTATAGATACTACTAAAATTTTGGCGGTTTATATTGATAATACATTAAAAAATGAATGAATTATCATGTATGAATAAAGGTATGAAGCATCTATTTGTTTTTGAATACATCGCTATAAATATTCTCAAAAGTAATGCAAATGACAATTGCAACTTTGTTGTTTTCAAAATTTCTTTCGCGGGTTGTTGCAGCTCAGTTCAAGATAGACGAAAATGCTGTATTTTACTTGCTAAACTAAATATGCATCAAGGGCAACATTCAAGTTAGTGATGCAAATGGAAATGGTTATGACGCAGCAATTGATAGAACCCCATGTCAATTCTGTGAAATTTTATTACATGAGTCAACTGATTCATGTGTGATGGATTTAAAAAAATTAATTTTGTGATAATTGCAAAAAAAATTTTATCTCAAAACGGATTAATTTTAACGAAGGCAAACAATCTTTTGCAGAGGCACTTATTAACAATTTTTTTTTACTATAACGCTTGGAAGCAATATTATGTGTTATCAATTGGCACCTAATATAGGCTGCCCATTCCCAAGTTAAGTATCTATTCCCCAGTAAGACACTTAAGGTCTTCATATTTTCATAACTACTGATTTATTTAATTATTTCTTTTAAAGTTTGACGAAATATTTTCAATGGCAAGTGTTTATACAAATCAAAAACATTTAAAACTGAACGTAAATTTTTAGTTATATATATCCGTTTATATCTAAAGGTGTACATTTCAGGGGTTCCTATCCTGTATAATTATATGTTAAAAACAATATGAAAAGGCTATTAATTAAAGCTTAATAATTGTTGTATTATTTATAAATAATACAACAATTATTAAGATCATATTGCTTAAAGTGTTAATTTTATATTGTCAATCTGGTATATTTTTAACAAAAATAGTTATATTTTCTACATTTTAAACATGAATAGCTTTTCTTAAAAACCATTTTGCTTTTCAATAGAAAAATGTGTGTGAAATGTGTTATGGGGTACAGATCAATAACACTACCAACATATAGATGGCATCATGTACACAAGTGCAAAGTAAAAGTTAGTGAATTATTCAGCGAAGCACTTTTAAAGTTTAACTACTAAATAAATTATCATAATCTACGGTGGTCTACGTTGAAAATTGAATAGTGTATAACTTCGTAAATTTATGTGTTCATTTGAAATACTGTCTTTAACAGATTAACTTATTCTAATACATTATGGATCTTTACACTAGTTTAATAGAAGTTTTTTAACTACCCCAAGACATATAAGGTGCATATAGTCCAATGGGAATCCAGTTACCATTGCGAAATTTAACTGAACAAGCAGAGAAAGACTCTCAAGTTGGTGACCTTCTTTATACAAATTATTTTTAAAAGCCACGTCAGTACAAAGTAAAGCAGTTGTTTTCAATAATCTTACACCATCTTTTTGTGTGCCAACTGCCATACATCTTTCACAGCTAGGGTAGCCACTATGCCCTATAATGCATTTAACAAATGCTCTTGCAGGCGCATCACAAACAAAAGCTTTAATAGTCACTTGCAGCTGTTTATACCCATTAGTTTGCAATTTTTTTATTTCAAGAATAATATCTTCAAAGTACTTATCCAAATTGTTTGGTTTTCCCTGACCATACCAAATTGCTTTTTACTATTGTACATAGGTGCACCATCAATACTTACAATTAGATCAAGCTTTTCCTTATTTCCAACTGTTGATATATAATAATCAATTGCACTTTCAACTCCAAGACTTATATAATCGCCTCCACTGACATATAAAACATTAACTTTTTGAAGAAATTATTGTAATGTCTGCCTGCATTTCTGTATAAATGGAGTAAATTTAATTAAGTGAAATAAAAGTGCATTTAAAGCATTATCTTTTATACAGTATTTTAATGATCACTCATATAAAAAATCTTTTGTTGAAGTTAGAGTATCAATACTACTGTATAAACTATTTTCAACAGCAATGTCGTCAACATCACCATAATTAGATTCAACTTTACTTAAACAAAATTTATTTTCAGGCGAAGAACAAAAAAAAAAAATAATAAATAAACGAATTATTATTCTTATACACAAAAAACCAATTTAAATTTCATTTTGTACTATATGATTTAAGTTTGCAGTCAGAATTTATCAGGCAAATACTTGCAGTCATAAACATTACTAATTTGCTATGATAATAGTAATGTTATTATAATAAGCATTAATAAGCCAAATTGCTGCTAAGTTGTGACGTTTTCATGTTAAATTGTTAAAATATTTATATTACGATGTTCTATTATCCTCAAATAGTTAAAGAACTACCCTAATTTCATAAGAATAATCTTTATTCAAAAACTGAAGATATAATTACTTAATAAAATATATGTTTTCAATAAAGTTTATATTCATTTCATACTGTAATATAATTAAAATTTGAACAAACGTTTTATTACCACCAAAAATAAAAAAAAAATCCCAGCAGAACATACTGTTTGCTCAGCAAATTACTGTTAGTAAACGGCTCAATAAATTTGTTTTTTCTCAACAGAAAATCAACGAAAGCTCAGTGTTTGTAAATACACGTTGATTTGCTGTTGATAATATTGCCGTTGCTACAACATCCATTTTTAGTTGATCGCCGTTAATCGCTCATGTTAACGCAAAATCAACGTTGATCAACATCAAATCAACGCTTCATTTTTTAGAGGGTATGAAACTAGAACTTTTAAAAATGACACGTGTGTCTTCTCCCTGTTACGCCGACTTAATTAATTAGTCCAATATCAAAACCATATTAGATCAGAGTTTATATAAAATTATTTAAGTTTTTTTTTTTTTTTTAGGTATGAAGACTTAAAAATTGGAAAAGTTAAAAAAAAGAAAAGAAAATGTCGCAGCATGTTAGGAAAATTTGATAGACGATACATTTCCAAAAGAAATAAATTATTTTTAGACTACATATACGTACAAATAGAGAAAAAGATATTTTTAAAAAAATTGATGTTTATAAAAATGAAAAATTAACAATGTTAAATAATTTTCTTTTTTTCTCCATTTTTTTTGAACTTTTTTTAATTGTATTTAATTCATGTTTTAACTGTTGAAAATCTATTGTTATTAAAAGCGATTGTGCACGACAATTGCTTTTAATAACAATAGATTTATTTTACAGAGAAACTCGTGTTGTACAGATTGGAGTCCATATTTTATTTAAAACGCAGTAGTAAAGGAGTGTTTTTAGCAGGTCAACACATGTTATCGCAAAGGTTTGAGTAGGTCAACTTTATTACAAAAGATTATAGAGTTCATATACAGCTATAAGTTAGGTGGGAAGTTGTCTATCGAAAAATCAATCTTTAAAAATATCTATTAGTTGTTCCTAATATTTTCTAAGATTTTTTCTACTTTATTGGCATTAAATTGGATATTTTTTAAAATATTAAAACAGTGAGTTAATTTTGACTAAAATATACCTATCGAAAAAATTGCATTGTCGTGCGAACTTCTTTAGCTGAATGACTTTTTTTTCTAGAAGACATGTTATAAGTAAATGCCTCCATCTTTAACGTAAAAATTTCTTTTCAAAGTGATTTTAGATTTAAATTTACTTTGCCTGTCAGAGCCAAATGCCCTTTAGTCCTTAGGGTCTCACCAGAGTTAATTGCATAAATTACATCAATATATTTTGTGTTATACTGTGTGGACTAATCTGTCAAGTTTTACTTTCTTTGAATTTATTTAAAGAATTTAATTAAAGTAAAACTTGACAAATTAGTAAAATAATTAAAAAATGTAAGGAGTATCCTTCATCAAAAATACGCTAAAAATGTTGGACTCTATCTAGCTTGCATATTAATCCAGAGACTTTATCTCTGTAAACTCAATTATTTGCCATATCATTAGATATTGACTTTATTGTTACCTTAAGTTTTGCATGTTTGGATGTAGAAACTTAAGGTAACGCTATATGAAAAAAGATTACATATAATGAACTTAACAAGACTAGAAAAGTGTCGTTTACAATGAGATCTAATTTTTTTAACATAAAATAAAGAAAGGGTATGAAGAGAAAAATTAGACCAACAACTAAATCTATAGTTCAATTAAAATATTAAAATTTTCATAGTCATAACCGAAAGATAACAAGGCATACTTTGAGAGCAATGTTAGATACAAATTTTTCTCAAATACGCACTAAAAAAATTATTTCTACCTTTAGGGTATATCACATACCGTACTTCTTTAAGATAAATAGTTATACCTTTAAGATAAAAATTAAACTAATATTGGTCATTTGTGGTGTAATTTGCTGCCTTCTTAAAGGAGTAGGATATGCGAGATACCTAATAAAGTAGAATACTTGATATAACCTTAGGGTTATTTCTACCATTCTTTTTAGAATGTAGAATTGTAGATGTTTGGAATGGTTTACCACCTCAATGAGTCAATAACAATTGATGAATTTAAAACAAACCTAACACATCAGAATTTTGCAAAAATTATTTATTACATCACGTTAAATGTACACATTATATAGCTGTCATAGCACAACATTTGTTACTATGCAACCTACCTTTTTAGGCAGTTGTCAGCTTACTGAGTTATCATTATTATCATAGAAAAACAGTCAGATTGAAGTGCTTTGAGGTTTTCAGTTATGCATAAGGAAAATAAACAAGCAGTTACAAGAAATAAAATTTCTGTACCTGCTACTAACACAACTTCAATAAAATAGATATTAAACATATTTACAAAGCAACTTGAAAATAAGACCAAGAGGTCAATTATGTTCCTATATTCAAACTTTTGGAAGCAATAGAAAATTCTTTTTTTGTTTATATCTACTTCAAATGCTTTTTTTTTTGCTCTTTTTTTTTTGAATCTTAGTAATGGAATTTTTTTTTTCGAAAGAAGGAGATTTTGACTGATCAAGGAAAGAGATTTTGACTAATCAAGTCATTAGTTTCAATAAAGTTTGAGCCTTTAGATACGACTCTTAAGATATGAAGTTCTTAACATTAATGAGCTTATTAAATAGAAACTACTTTTTTTTGTCTTTTTTTTTAATGATAATACAATTCTTTATAAGCTTGTGAAACAGAATTTCCCGAAATTCAAAATTATATTTCACAAGAAGTTTTATTTATTTCAAATGTAGGGCTAAAAGAACAGCTTCAAAATATTTCGGAAAAATTTTTAGGCTTTTTCAAACTTTTTTAAAATAGTTTAAAAAAGTTCTAAAACAAAAACTGAAAAATCTGAAATAAAGGGAACAAGTTAAGTAGGGAAACACTATGATACATGGGGCACCATGAGATTGTAATCGTAGAGGCATATTAAGAGTTGTGACAACCACTTTCATACGGTGAAAAAGTTACTACTATAGCTGTTTTGACAAAAAAATTATATTATTTTACAGTATACGGCCTGCAAAGGGTCAAAAATTATGTTTTTTGATGACAAAGTAGATTATTAGTTTTTAAAGTTGTTAAGTTTTAAGGTATCTTAATCAATGTGTCTTTCGGTAAGTAACAATATTTTCCAAACTACAATCCAAAGGCTCTTTACTTCATTAAACAAAATCATTTGAAAAACAAGTTAATACTAAAAAAAAGCAAAAAAGGAATTGTTTTCTAATAGTAAGTATGGGGGCTCCAAGGTATGTATGCTCTGAGGTTAGTATAGGATAACTTGATACAGCAGTTGTGGGGAGTCATAAAAGTATAAAATTATACAACTTGTGTCAAAAACAATTCTAAAAATCATTTCTTTTAACAATTACAGTCACTTTTCAATAAAAATTTATGCAAATATTATACTAAGAGATTGATACAAAGCTATTATTTATTGACGCCTAAGAATGACATTTTACACAATATATTTTCATGATTTTAGAAATTTGGACAATTGGATGCATTATTTGAGTTACAATTATTAATTTGTCTTTAAACTAATAATAATAATAACTAGAGTAAAAAAATTCATTTTTTAACTAAATATATTTATTAAATCAAGAAACATGTTATCTTTATTATGTGAATTATTGCTAAGAAAATTACCTTAAAAATAAGAAAAACATTATGTTTTATGGTTCTAAAATGTGACATTAGGTAGCACAACGCGTTCAAAGTTCAATAATTACGAATTTTTGTACGGAATAGTCTATCGGAAGTAAATATCTGCTAAGCCTTGACGCTTGTTGGTTTTACGGTCTTTAGAAATAAGTAGCTTTTTTTTAAATAATTACAAAGTGTCAGTCAAAACTACTATTTCAATTAGTGTCATTATGTTTTTTTATTTTTGATAACAACTTCTCGTATCTAACTGGTTGTATCGGTGATTTTCCTTCGTTAATAATGTAGTCTAGTTCTTTTACAATAAGTAAAGGAATAGTTATGAACTCAAGTACCTTTTCAGGTTCTTTTGTCAAATTCAGTGAATCAGACTCAAATAATGGTAGTGCTAATGGAAAAATTTAATCCTTTGAGCTGTTGAATCTAAAGTTTTTGACATTAGAATAAACAAGAAACTGTAAATATTTCTTCTTTGACTTAAACCGAGTTTCGACTGTTACGCAGGTTTTACAGAAGTCCACTCATATCAGTTCGTGTGTATCAGTTCGTCAGCTGTGCCCATTTTCTTGTTTGTGTTATTGTCAGTGTCTTTTAATTTGGTAAAATAGTTTTAATTTAGTAGACATTAATAGTAATAAAAAAAGAATACCAACGAAAAAGTACTGCAACCGTTGCTTTTATGCGGACTAGAGTTGTAATAATCACTGATAATATTGTCACTTCATCATGTGACAGAGCTATAGAGTTATATTGGATTTGGTAAATATAAATTAGTGATTTCTGTATGCAATTTCTTACTTTTTAAAATTGTTTTAGCATTAACAGAAGGCTGCTTTTTTAATGCTAAAACGACCTTGTCTTGCAATCTAATATTAAAGACAGTGGTTTTCCTAATTCAGCCTTGATATATTTTTTGTAAGATGTTGTTCTTGATAAGTGATTGTCTAAATATTTTTATCATTTTGCGTACCTTTTTAATAACAAATAATTAACTTCAGTAAGTTTAATTTAAGTTCTTGCATTTTCATGATTGTAGTTCAGTAAATCTTCCTCCATTTTCTCATTCATAGATGAACCACTGTCAGATAACTCTTATTCAATTTCTACCTGGTTCATAGCGAGTTCTTTCTTTTTATAAAAAACATCAATTACAGCAAGTTGTATGTCGTGTAAAAACATAATAATTGATTAGCAACCAGAAACTTTCCAACCTTTTTCATAACACTAGCTCTGTCGGTAATATAGCCACAATATCGTTGTTCTTCGCTCTAAACCTATACAGAACTGAGAAATTTGGCCATAATATTTATTTAACGATGATTTCGAAACGACGTCCATTCGTCAAAAGACAATAAAAATCTTTTTCGTACCCCGATTTCCATGTTCTCATTTGCTTCAGGATAAGGTATAAAAGATTAATTTTTTATCTAATTTTTTTGCCGTTGTCCACCATGATTACAAATTGTGTTAACTGACGTTGACAAATATCTGAATCCCACGACACTTACAGCGTCACGTAAATCTGTTAAAGGACAAATTACACTAAATGAAAACCCGTTAGAAGCCGTTTTTTTATAATCAAACCTTTTATTTTTTAAGAAGACATAGTTTTATAACCAAACCTTTTTTGGTTATAAAACTATGTTTTCAAAAAAAATTAGTATTTGTAATTTTTTTTATCACTTCACATAATCTCTTCCCAAGTTTTATACATCTTATAGTAACAAACCATGAAGTTGCACCCCGCAAATAATTATTGAATTGCGAGCTTTTGAAAAACTTAACTCCTACGAATATTTGAAAAGTTTATTTGTAAATAACTTTTTACAAATACCATAAATTTGTATTATATAACGAATTATCATAATATAAATATAAACCGTATTTCATAATGAAACAAAGTTTGGCTTTATACTTTAGTATTTAGTACCGAGAATATGTTAAAATAATATTTTTCATTATTCCTATAAACCTAGTTTTAAAAGAAGAGAGCGTATTATACTTTTAAGATGTCTATATGCTCATCAAAACGACATCACCTTTTTCATAGTACAACTATCAACTAACAAACGACATCACCTTTTTTATAGTACAGCTAAAAACATACAACTTCTTTCTGAAATGTTATAATAAAGAAACTTTTTTTTATTGCAAAGTATAATTTCTTGTTATTTTTATTAATTTTTTTATTATGCTTTGTTTTGTTTGACCTTACTCAGTGGGCACGGCATATGAAAAAAGACGTTTTTTAAACTTTTTCATAACGTTTTGGACGTCCTTTGAACGTTCTAAACACGTATTTTTTTTTACCTGTGCCTACGAGTACAGGGAATCCCAGGATTGATATTGAACAATTGATATTGATAAAAAACAGCCCGTTTCTTTGTGAGTATAAAAAAGCACCTGAATGCACGTTAAAAAAAAGTTAAAAATCTTTGGTTAATTTGAATAACTATTGTTTTAAATGTTTAGTATCAATAAATTCTCTTTGATATTACTAAACAATAAAATTATAATAAATGACATATACTTTCGTTTTAAGTAACAATATCTCAACATAACAGCATTTTTCTGTATGCAATGAGGTTCACAAGCTTCTGTGTCCAATAATGTCTTTAGCACATTTTGATGGTTAAACGCCAAACTAGCCAATACTACAAAGTTCAAAAAAATAAGTTTTACATTAAAAAATTATTTAAGTGCACTGAACTGCATTTGTTTTTAACTTTTTTGGTTTAGTGGCTTTTGTTAAAAATTTTTAAATTTTCGTCTAATTATCTCATTTCAACATAACGTTGTATAGGCTGGTTTGGCGCTAAGTTATCTATTTGTTTACGTCACAATGACGTTTGAAAAAATTTCTTATAAAAGAAGTACTTTAAATGTCTTCTTGCAAGTTCTCATCCAAATCTCTGTTTACTTAGCAAACTTCTGTTTTACTTACCAAACTTCTATTTTACTTACCAAACTTCTGCTTTACTTACTAAACTCTGTTTTACTTACAAAACCTCTGTTTGGTAAGTAAAACAGTTTTGAGTTTTGAGTTTGGTAAGTACAAAACTCAAAACGAGAAATTAAAGCAGGAATAACTTTCCGCCCAATCTTTTTTTTCGAAATTTTATTATGAAAACAACTCTACTTGTGGTTACCAAAAATCAAGTTTCATACTTTTTTTGTTACATCAGCTTATCATGCAACAAAAAGTGGCCGATTTGGATTGCACATCTTAATTCTTGCAACCTTTAAATAGAGAGAACAGTATTTAACTAAAAAGCCTAATATTAACAGGAAAACCTTTATACAGTGAATTACATTCGAGTTGTTAAATTTTAGATTTTTATTTAAAAACGATTTTTTTGGAAATTTTTTAATCTTGATTCAGCTTTAACGACTTTTTTGAATGTCAAACTTGAGTTAAAAAAATAAGTTTTAATCAGCATATATACTTAGCAGTAGAACACCAAAAAAAAAAAAAAAAAATTATTAGCGGAGCACCAAATAGCAGTTAGCAAGCATTTTATAAATATTTTTTACATTTTTTAAAAAACAATGAAAATATGTTTTAAACACTATTATTTAAAAAGGTGTACCAAATTTACTTTGTTTTACACTGTTATTTAGTAAGGTGTAATACAAATTTACTCTGTTTTACACCATTATTTAAAAAGATGTTATGCAAATTTACTCTTCTTTAAGCCATTGCTTAAAATGGTGTAAATGTAGAAAAACTTTTAGCATAACAAACTTTAAACTTAATTTCAAACAACTCAGTGAATAAAAAAAGCGCTATTTTACAGTATTTTTTTAAAAATTTAACTTTATATTGTCCAAAACACACACGCTAATGTAAATTGATCTTTTTTTTTTTAACCTTTTAATACCTTTTTAATACCTTTTGAAGGTATATTGAAACTAAAATGGCACTATTTTACACCTTTTAATTAAGTTGTATTTAAAAACTTAAGTTCTACTCTTTCTCAGAATGTTTGTTTTAGTGCATTTAATAACTGTATTACTTAGCAAGTTCAAACAAAACAATAGCAAAAATATTTTATGGAGTTCCTTATCCAAAAGTTCTTTGTTTTTCTTTATTTTTATGTTTCTTTATCAGATATGATAAAGATATGTATATAAACAATAACAATATACTTGTTCGAGTAAAGCTTAACAATTTACAATACCTTTAATTTGTTCACACGGCTTAATAATTTAATTTTTAAAGAAGGACGTGGTTGTTCAAGAGCAGGAGGCTATCATACGCAAGCGCAGTATCAATTACAAAATATTTAAAATTTTAAAGATGGTTATGCTCTTTTTTTTTATTAGTTATTTAGGTGCTCCAAGAAGTCCTAACGGTCTTATCACAGAGCACCGCGGAATAGTATTTAATCAGGAAGTTCACGTCTCCTTCTTTAACAATGATGCATATATGGCCAGAGCTGGCTTCGAATTAGAGACCTTCAGCTCTGAAGCTACTGCACCACGGCTGCACCACTGCACTTTAACCAGAGAAGGTTCTACGAATAAACTAAGGGAGGGAGGAGGGGGTTATAATTCTTAAAAAGTACCAACTGGTTGCTAAAAAAGAAACAACCTTGAAACAAAAATTCACTTAACTGAATTGTTTCAAATACCCGATTACACGACTGTATTTGTCAAAAAACAGACTATAACTTGGTTATCTAATTGACAAAGTTAAAAATAACATATTGTTCAAAAGTTTTTTATTCTAAATTTCAAGGTCTCCCCAAGACCGAGAAAGCCACTACAGTCGAGAAGGCTACTTTGAATACTAGTTGTGTTTATAGGTTACAACCCTCTCTCAACTTTATTACTCTAAAACACAAACCTTGACGAACAAGGCCGCTGCGCGGAGTAACCTGTTGAGCGCGGTACTACCAGGGTGGTGGTGGAAATCGAACTTGGAACTTTTTGTTTTCCTCACGGTCGTATTTTAGTATACGTCCGTGAGGGAAGGTCACCCCTTCTAAAGCGCATTATTTTTGTCATCAATAAAAAACATTTATTTTAGTATTTATTCAAACAAATTGCACGTGTTTTAATAAAACGGCATGTTCACAAAGATTTTTGAAGTAGTAAATAATTCCCATGTAATTAATAAATATCCTTTAACAATGTAACAGCATTGGAAAGCATCATGAAATACAAACAAATTTGTTCAAATAATTGAACGATAACAATTAAATGTAGTTTAGTTGTACAAATTTATTCACCTTTATATTATGCTGTTAGAACTTTAGGGTCTGTGAAACCCACAACCTTTTCTATATGAGGTAAAATTGACAGCATAACAGCACGTTCATGAGTTAACTTGGTTTTTGCATTAATTGTAGTAAAATGATTTATAAAAAATATTTGGATAAATAAGAATAAATTTTATGAATAAACAATATATATATATATATATATATATATATATATATATATATATATATATATATATATATATATATATATATATATATATATATATATAAATATATATATATATATAAATTCCTACAGAACATAAAACAAAATTGCATTAGATTCTTTATTATTCACAAAATTTGCTTATTTAATTATCATTAGTTTTTATTTCATATATTTGTTAATTATTGAATTTGGGTGTAAGTAACACTTTTTTTTTTTACTAAGTAAAATTAATTTGAGCAACAATGACTAAAATAATAGTTAAAAAAATATTTTTATGTAATTTTTATTGATGATTTTTTTGTTAATTATTTAACCAAAAGGAACGTTTTTTATTTTGGTTTTTTATTATTATCGAATAATACTAAGTGTTTTATCAATGTTCCATGGATTATTTAAACTCAAATAACTTATAAAATGACAAATATTTTAAAAATAAAAATTAACGATTCATTTTTTAAAATGCGACACACTACGAGCTCTAGGCATTATCTACTCGGTTTACTTATAGAAATTTTAATTACTGAACGAAAGGAAGCATTGTTTAAAAAATTGTTTAAAATGTTTAAAAAATTGAAAGAAAAATTGAACATTAATGCAAACTTTACTTAGTTTCCGGTCGACCATTTTTAATGTTTTTTAGGGCTTAATGTCGGCTAATTTAGGCTTAATGTCAAAAGGATTCAAAAGAATTGATGTACGGCAAAAGGATTAAATAAAGAAAGTTTTAAAATTCCCCACTTGTTTTAAAACTTTTTAAAAATAATTACATATAACTCAACTTTATTATCAATATAATTTTATTAATCGCCCTCTGTAAATATGTTTACAAGTTAAAAATGCATACAAAAATAGTTGAAATCAAGCAAGAATAAAAGAAGCTAAAAATGAAATAACAAAAGATTATTAAGGCATGTTTTTTCAAGAGAATATTAAAAATTTGAACGCTGTTGAATTGTATTTCAACATTTATCTGCTTGCATCAAGTTGTAATTGGTGCATGAAAAGTTGCACATCTCCTATAAGCGCCTCTAAAAATAAAACAGCAAACAATAATAATTGCGTGCACTACCGGATGCAGTGAAGCAAACTGTTTACATTTAAGTAAATAAAATCCAGAAAGTAAAACAGATGTTTATAAACAACAAATGAAGCGATAAAAATCGGGATGATCTACAATATATTATACTAATGTTGTTGAGTGTTTATACATAATATAGTAAATCAATGTATATCAATTATATCAATGGTGTTGAGTGTTTTTGTTTGTTTGTACCTGTTTTGATTTTTCAAATGTTTTAAAATGTAAAAAAAGCGTTAGTTTGGTTATAAGTTTACTTTGGTCTATCAACAAACTATTAATTAATATAAAGGTAAGAAAATATAAAAAAAGAGGTTTCTAAAGTACAACGAGGGGTTGGTTAATCAAGGTGAGAAGTCGGTGAAAACTCAAAGAAAAGGATTTAGATCTAAAAAATACTCTTAGCATTACTTTATATATTGGTATAAAGCTACTAAGACATTAGCAAAAAATCTAATGTTTGCTGCAGTGTAAGTTAAATACAATTTATTAAATATAATGTAATAAGTTGATACTTTACAATGACTTAAAAGAGTTAAACAGTGATTATCTTTCAAACTTTGCACGATATAAATGCAAATTGAAAGTATTTGATGAGTTACTTGCATAGTTTAGTTTTTTTCGTATTCTGTCAGGTAATTAATGTGCTCCAAAAAAAACAAATGATCTTGTCATAGAACATCGCGAAAAGCAGGATGTTTACGTCTTTTATTTTACAATGTTGCTAATTAGGCTAGAGCTGGTTTGAACCTGGGACCTCTCAATTCTGAAGCAATTGCTCTAACCACAGAGCCAAGGCTGCTTAATTTTAAGTTCAAGTGTCACCACGATGACGTTGATAACGTCGTTATTATCGTTATTGAGTCATCATTGTTTAGTCACTATTTATCAATAATAACTATCAACGATGATAAAAAGATGATAACTAAAAATTTTCTTAAAAGTAAAGTCAAAAAAAAATTTCAAAAAAAACATCATTAAAATTGTTTACGTGTTCATCAACCTGAGAGCTTGATATCTGTATAGTGGTAAAACAAAATAATGTAGGAACTTCTAAATACCCTGCAAATGATAATTATTGGTACGTGTTTGTTTATAAACAAGTGTTTCCATATTTTTTCAATATGCAAGTATTTTCTAAAATGGTTGAAGATTGTATTTGTAATGGCGCGTATTTATAACAGGTATTTGTTTTGACAAAAAAAAGGAAGAGTTTAAACAATTTTATTTATTTTTCTTTTTATGTTTTAGTTATATAAATATAAATATGAAAGCATTAGAGCGTTTTTCCTTTTTCTTAACATTATCAATTGTATGTGGAATGAAACCATGGGAGTATAAAGGTTCCACTCCAGGTATTAAAGAAATCATTTTAGGACGCTGCGCTCAATTTGAGGAAATAAAACCTCAAAATCATAATCAGGCATTATATATTGACGTCGATTGCGCAAAAGTTTGGAGCTCGTTTTCTAATAGTTTTGCTTCAAAAGATACCTGTAAAGGTAATGAAATTACAGAAAAAAGCTATGAACCATTCTTTAAGTTAGCTGCAAGCAAAAAGCCATTGACTGATCAGGTAAATTTATTATACCTAAGTTTTTGTTTCTAAAAATGCTTTAAAAATTCTCAATTTTTTTTTTTAAAATGAGATAAAAGTATAACAATTCTTTTTAATTCATATTAGGCTTTATTTTGGTCAGGAACTCGATACATTGCACACGAATACACTGCCGTTCAAAGCAATTTATATACATTAGAGGACACATTTCCTGGGTGATTATTTTAAATGCTATGATTATAAACAGACAAAACTCTGTCTTTGGCTTAAAAAAAGTTCTAAAGAATTTCTGCCACAAAAAATCTTTTTTTGGTTTATACTTTTTAAAATATTTTCGATTTTTGATTATATTTTTTTCTAAAAGTTGTATTCTTTTGTCTTACAGATTTTTTTCAGATAAGTTAATTTTTCTATTGAAAATACTTTGTTTTATTACTAAATGATAAACAAAACAAAAAAACAATCAAAAAAAGAAAAAGATTTCTATTGAGAGTAATTTTTTTAAAAATTAATAAAATTTTCATAGAAATTCAATAAAATTTTTATAGAACCACCTATTTCAAAAGCCTATTGACGCTTTATAGTACTTTCATTCGTGGGACTTAATAAATGTTAGTTAAATGAAAGTACCTTATGTGTTATAAAACGATTTTTAAACTGTCATTACCTAATCAAATTTCACATTCCTAAAATTAAAAACCAGTTTTTTTATTTGCTAAAATATCTTGTCTAAAATATTGAGTATAACAATAACGTAGCGTTGTGTTTTTCGTCGACTATTTGAAGCAAAAAATTTATTTCCAGTTTATAATTTTACTTTGGTTATTGCATTTTGAGTTTTTAACTTTTTTAGTTATCTGGCAAACGATCTAAAGTGGTGTGGTTGTAAAAACTGTAAAGACGGGATCGACTATAACAACTGCGATAATGATTGTGCATTTAAGAACCGAGATCCGTTTTGGGCAAGTGCATCAAGATTAGTAAGCCCTTTTAAAGAAATTAGTATTGTCTTTGACTGTTTTTCAAAAGTCTTCATTTTTCTTATTTACCAATTTTTATTTTTAAGTTTGCTGAAAATGCTAAAGGAACGGCTTATGTTATGGTAAATGGGACCACAAGTTCTGGTTTCACTGCATATTACGATAAGAGGTATGCAATGCAACAATTAGTTTATTTGATAACTGTTTTGACTATTATAATCTATTTAAAATAAAAGTAATTTTTATAAAAAAATCTTTTAGTAATATTTACTTTTATTTCAAGTTATTTTGGAAGAATAGAGTTACCAACAATGGGTAAAATGAAACAAGTAAACCGATTAGTAGTGGTTGTGGTTAATGACCTTGATGTAAAACCAAAGTAAGAATTTTTCATCTGTTGTTTTTTTATAGAATAAAAAAAGTAAAAAAGTTAATAGTATGGGAGAGTGGGGAGAATTAGTACGCGGGAGAAGTGGGAAAGCCTGAAATTTCTAATTAGAAGTGTTGCCTAAGTACTACTATTTAATGTAAACAATTAAATTTCTTCCCCTCTATTTAGCAGAAATTGTTTTGTTTCCCTGCGTGCGCTAGAAACCCTAATTTTGAAATGTATCTTAAAAAAGTGTTTATATTGGGGTGAAGTGGGACAGAAAAAAGAAATATTAATGCTTCGCTTGTACCTGTCGACATTTGATTATTTCGATTGGTGAAAGCTCTTGAACATTTCTATGTCGATAAGGTGATTTTATGATTTTATCAGTTTCTATTTAATAATTTGTGTTAAAATGTTGTTTTAAATTTATTTGCCCCACTTCTACTCACACTTGTCCCACTTTACCCCAATGGCATAGTTTCTCTAAAAGCAGAAAATTATAATCGTCTGGAAACCTAAGGGGATTGAATCGGTGCCTAAAAAGAAGGTTTATTCGTAAAAACTCGTTTGGTTCAGTTTATACATCAAATAAAAAAGATATTGCAATTAAAAACCCTAAAAAAAAGTTCATCAAATAAAAAAGATATTACCCTAAAAAAAAGTTCACGTGTCCAATTTCTCCCCACGCTCTTCTATATTTAAATAAAGTAAAAAAATACTTTTTTTCTTTTTTGCTTATTATCTAGAAAATAAAGTTATTATTGAGGTAGAATGTACCAGCTCTAACGGTACTATTTAGTTACAGTAAATGATAAAGAAATAAAATCACAGCTTACAACTCTTTATACCGTTTAATAGGTTTTTTAAAAAATAAAAAAATGTATTTAAGATGTTGAGGCATCAATAATTGACCCACTTAAAAATCACTTGTAAATTTAAGGCCGTATAGAAAGTAAGGCTATTTAAAATTTTAAAACAGCATAAAAATGTTTTGCTTATTTTTTATTTTTACATTTATTTTGCTGTTTTACAATAAATAATCAACATATATTTACAAGAAATGTCCGTAGAACAAAGAAGATAGTAAAATCTTGTCAACATGCACCGTTTTTGTATATACAACAAAAAATATACACTTTTCTTTTTTTACAGTGATCTTTATAAAATAAAAAGTTAAACAGGCAGGGGCTCAAAGAAGATGAAAATGACAATACGTCATCGCAATCTTTTCATAGAGCCCCTTTATACATTTTCAATAGAATATAGATATTAAATTAAAAACCCTAATGGGCATAAAACTGCTGCGCTAATCAGTAAATCAAAAAAAGATCAAATAAAATAAATACTAAAATAATTAAAATTACTTGGTATCCCTTTAAGCACAAATGCTTCTCAAATTTTAAAAATTTTCTTGTTTATTAGAAACTTAAATGAACTTAATGACTTTGTCATACATATGAATCCTTTTTGATAACTATTCCATAAATTTGGTCCTCGATATGCAATGCTATATTCAGCATATTTATTAAATTTTTTGAGGCAGTTTATATGAGTTACTTATATTTGGTTTTAGATAATAGTTTTCATTTATGTTTATTTCAAACTTGTTATTAAAGTTTGCAGGAGAGTGATTATTACTGAATCGATACATAAAAGTGTAATGCTGATAGACTATTATTTCAAAAACATCCATCATTTTCATATCTTTCATTATAGATTTGGCGTAATCACTCTTATTTTTAGAGTAAATGATTCTGCTAGCATTTCTTTTGTAGACTATAAATTTGACATAACAAGTATAGAATCAAAGAAGTAAGAGGGGTTTAAAACAATCTTAAATCTTAAATGCTGATTTTATTTTTAAAGTAAAAAGAGTTTATCTTAACTCAAACAAGTAAGTTGTCTTTCTTGTTTTCTTATAGTTACATAGCTTGATCTAGGTTTTAATTAAATTTGTTTTATGATCTTGCTCAAAAAACACGCTATATCAACTAAACATGTAAAAGGAAATGAAAAATAATTTTATGAAAAGTACCTAATTAAAGTTAAATTGTAATTTAATTAATTAATGTTAGCCTTAAACTTTTTTACCCTGTAAATTCAAAAAAACTAAAAGTTAGATAATTGATGACAATATCATTATCACTAATCGTTTTTTGTTTTTTTTTCAAACTTTTTTGTTTTTTTCCTTTCTTATTTATTATTATTAGTTGTAAATTATTATTTTTAGTTATAAATTTATGTAGGTTGTACTCTTTATTTAACGGGAAAATATAAGGTTAAAAACAAAAAAAAGTTAATAGCTGGTTTCGAAAAATCTTTATAACCATGATTTTTACATAAAACAACTATATAGTAAATGATATCAAAGATTAAACTTAACAGAATTTTAGAATGACCTATTTTCTTGTGTTATTAAATTGAAGAAACAGCAACAAAAAAATCAAAAAATTTGAACAATAGAAAAAAAATTGATGTTACTTTTGCATTTTTAATGTAATTTATCTTAAATATGACCTGATTTAAGCGAGAGATTAAAAATATAAAATAATTAGGTTTCATAATAAGTCTAGAGTTCAAAATATTAGTTTCATCATCAGATTTGAAAATATTTTTACTTTTGCAAATTTTAGTTTATCTGAAATACAAGCTGATTAAAGTGAAATATTAAAAGTGTGGAATAACGTTCGATAATATCAAAAACAGATTCAATTGCAATAATATTAATTTAATTTATATTTTATTATAGTAATATTAATTTACTCTTATAATCCTTACAAAGTTTACTTTTGTTCAAAATAGGCTCGTTCATAATTATATAAGTCGTTGTAAGATATGAATCAAATCTTTTTTGACTAAACGGAATTTGTGAAGCTAGGTTTGGATCAATATCAAGGAAAAACTTGGTTAATTTCTCAATGAAAAGCTCTTTATTATAAAAGTTGCCTATGGCAGTTTCTTTCCATATTAATTCCTGAATGATATCCCATGCCTATATCAGGTAACCAATATTGCAGGTGATTGCATTGATATTGGTTATTATTGCCGGTTATTGCATTGATATTAATTATTGTTTTCAAACCAATATCATAACAAAATATACATAACAAAAATTTCTCTCAATCTCCACGCGTAAAAACTAGATAAGTTGTAACTCTTTTCTTGGCTGACCATCCTTTAGCCAATCTGCTCACTAAAGAAATAATTCTTTTTTTACTTTAAAACAACTGTTTTATAATTAAAATCTTACCCGCATTTAAAACTAGAACCTTCAAAAAAGTCAAGATCTTCGTGAAAGTCCATTGTTTGGCTTCTTCCAACTGTTAAAAATCACTTTCTTATAGTGGCGCAAAATGAGCGATGTTAGATGTTTGAAACAGACGTTTTGCTTTTCAAAAAAATAATGATTTCCAATTTTATACAAAATAAATAGGCAGGACTTACTTTAAAGCTTTACACAACGTACAGTTTACGTTTAACGTACGCGTTTAACGTACGCATTAAGCAATTTTAGTAACGCTTAAAGTGGTTTAAGTAAAGCAACTTTTTATCATTTTTTTAATATCTAAATTAGTCTAAGGAGGAGTTCATATAAATAAAAATCAAGATAAAAAACTACGTAAATCTCGCCTCTTCTTTAAAACTCTTAAAATTTTAAAATTGAGTTTACAGTTAAAAATACTTACACCGCCTAGGCAAGATCTCATCTATTAACTACCGGGTAGGAGGGATGAAAATTCTTCATGTGAACGGAAGCTGAAAATCAGCTCTATAAGACTGACCTGCCTTGTCACGAAATTTAAATTGCGTTTACTTTGTTTTTATGTTCAACTACGTGTGCAAAAAAAGTCTAACTATCATTAAGTTATTTACCCCGCAATATTACCACGCAATATTACCACGCTTTTTCATATGCATAAAGTTATAATAAAAGCTTGTAAGATTATTTGTAGCAAATTGAATTAAATTTTTGTAAACTTCAATTCTTAGTTTTAATTTTGAAATTGCTGAACTATATTTATAAAACTAAAAATATTATTTAGCTTAATTGAGTTTAATAGTAATTTTAATTTTATTATAATTTATTTCAAAAATTCAAGTTGGCTGTCAAAGCCATACCATATGGCTCTGACAGCCAACTTGAATTTTTGAAAATTTAATGAATTTGGACAATTTTTATACAACTTTAATTTTATTTTCAATGCATCCTTAAAAATTGATATTTTTGTTATTGTAGATTGCATATATTTATAAATTAAAATAAGATTGTTTCATTTAGAGAAAAATGCGGCGAAGGAACATTAATCAACTTAGTCCAGGATGCAACCAAAGCTGGAATTAAGAAAGTTGAATGCATTGATCAACCAAGGTAAGAACTAAATCTATATGTAGGTATGTGACATGAAATATTTCAATTTATTTTATACTAGATTGTTATATATCATTAGAAAGGGCTTCAATACAGTATTTTAAAGATGAAATAATTACCTAAATCCAGCATACCTTCCAAAATTAATAAGGTTTTAAGTACCAATTTTTCGATATATGGATTTGTTAAAGAAACTGTGGTCAAAATATAATTATCCTTTAGTAAAATTGTTATGACTTTGTCAATACTGATCTAAAAATCTATATCTTGGTATCAAAGATAGGTGTATGAAAGAACTATGTGTTTGTGTGGGTAACTAGTCAACAGGTATTTTTAATGAGTTTAAAGGGTGCACTTAACCACCACCTTTACCATCCAATAAATGCAAATTTCATCCATAAAAGTGTGTATTTAAATAAAGTAGCAGCTTTTTTTTACACAAAAAGTTGTTATTATTTCATTTTACATCCCAAGGAAGCATTAGTAGTGTGTCTTATAGTTAGAGTGGATGTGGTGGTGATGGTTTAATACAAACTTGTATAAAAATAAATTATTTTTGTTAAAATTTTTTTAATAAAAACTATTATAACAAATTGAATTTACATTCTACTTGATTACAAGATATACCAGTGGTGCATAGGTTGATATATAGGGGGAGGGGCATATGGTCCTCCCGCTCTGCCTTTAACCTAACCCCTGAAAAAGAAACTTTAATACTTTTATTGTGCGCTAAAGTTACTAAAACAAAATTTAAATGCAACTATGATACCTTGTATTGCATGGCATAACCAGAGTGGTAGCTGCTCCACCATCTTAACTATTCAAAAAAATATATTTTATCTAAGCTAAAATAAAAGAATGATTCAATTTTATAATTATTTGTATTGTTATAAAATTTGAAAAAGTTATTACTAAAAACATGCTAAAAATTACCTATTCATCTGTGTTGCGTTCATTTCCTTTTGGATTAGGGTATTTGCACCCTTTCAACCAAATTTAAAAAAAATGTTTGAAATCAAAATTGCAATAAATTTGCGTTACCAAGATAATATTATACATTACAACAAAATAATACAACACAACCTTATAAAGTAATATTATACAATTGCTATTGATGGAATACTATGACTGTTTTAAAATAAAGAAGTAATAAAAATTTCTTTAACAAGAAATAATTTTTAATTAAACAGAGGATGTATTTAGTTACTCAGTTTTGTCTTTTAGCAAATGATTAAAAATTAAAATTCCAATAATTAAACTGTTATATAAACTGTAAAATAATTATTTTTAACGATACACACCATGTAAAGGTAAGCCAGAGCCGCCTATCAACAATTTTATGCAAGTTTCATCATTTGCAATACCTTTTTGCAAGTTGCAACACCTGTTGTATCTATTTTTCAAGTTTCATCACTTATGGTACCTTTTTACAAGTCACAACACCTGCGGTATCTGTTTTGGCATAATTAAACATAAAAACTATGAAAATAGTACACATTATGACTATCAAAGAATAACGCACATTAACATTAAGAAAACATTAATTTTCCTAAAACAACATCAGCAGTAAGCCGGAATTTTTTTATGCAATAATCAATAGCTTCAGAATCTGTTTCATTTTGTTGCCAGTTAGAAATAGTATAAATTCTGTCTTGCAATCTTTTCTTTACTTTTTCTACTCTGCCATTATACATGATGGACTTAGATTGTTCAGTATCATACCATTCATGACATATCTCTCTAGAAACAATTCTCTCAGACATAACATCATCTAAGTCATCAAATTGTTTTGAAGTCAGTTGCTGAAAGTCAAAAACTTCAGTTTTCGTTCTAACTTTCTTTTTCTTTTTTATCTAATATTTGGCGTTTGTAGGTCTGTCTTTTAAAAACAACTGAAAAGGTTAAATACAGACAGGTTCAGATAACTACTACCAGACTACCTAGCAATTAATTACCTTAATTGACTACGTTACTGTAGCTGTCTAGTCAAATATCTATAAATGATAGAGTTAAAAATACCACTTACGTAGCAATTGGTTCACAATACCTTCAACTAAAAATAAATAAATCTATAATTAAAATAATAGCTAAATTTATTTTACAATTAAATTCATTGAAATTAATTTTCAACAATAGAAATAATAAAGACCTTTTTCCATATCAAAACCCATCGTTTAATAATTTTAAAAACATTGCTGTTATGTTAATATTATAAATATTATCACTATTAATACTATTATTAAAGTTAATCGAATTAATACAAATTAATAACTTGTTCTTATTATCAAACAACATTACAATTGTAAGTTGTATTTATAATCATTATAATTACAACTTACAATTGTAATTTTTGGTCCATCATCATAATTCACCATTAAATTGTGTATAAGTAATAATGTATACATTATTACTTATACACATTTATTAGTAATAATATTACTAATAAGTTATTAGTAATAATGTATAATATTGTTATACACAATGTATTATATTATAATAATGTATTTTAATAATGTACAATATTTAATATTAATAGAATTAAATAATGTGCATAATTAAAATACAATATATTATTAATTATTATTATTAATAATATTTTTATTAATAATAATGATTATTAAATAATTACTAACACATTATTATTAATAATAGATATTTATTAGATTTAATAATTGCAATGTTTTATAATATTAAATACAGTAATAATAATATCAAAATTTACATTATCATTAATATGATTATATAGGAGTTAAGTCAATAACAATCTCTTTGGTCCAAAATAGTCACACGAGGTTCTTAATCTAATAATGCCCACTACCCAAATACAGAATTCGGAAAAAGGTATTTTAGGAACCAAAACTGCGGCACTTTTTATGGTATCTGCAACTAAATATTTTTTTCTGAAATTTGGCACGTGCTTAGTATGTATAAAAAATTATCCTGATAGTTTTGAAAAAAATCCCAACATTCCTTCAACATTAATTTGACACGAGAACAGCAACTAAATTTTCAACATCTATAAAGTCAAATCTAAATATGTCAACCATACATAAATACTACATTAAAATCAAGCTTCATCTTTCTATTTTTTAAAAATGGTCTAAGTCGATATACATTTAAAAAAAAAATGCCAAAACGCTACTTAAAAAAATAGTTCAAAAAATGTGGCACAGAATTTTATCACTTTTTTTAGCTCTGTAAAACGAGTTACTCGTGTACCTACTAATAAGCAAAGGCCATCAATTTTTTTGTTCCAGTTTTTCTGTGATTTTTAAAATGGGAACGGTGTGTTAATAGTTAAAGTTGGATAAATTTTACAACACACTTTGCAAAACTTACTGCTCAAACATTTTTATGAACCAAAATTTCGAGTTTTTTTTACTTTTTTGGGAGTGAAGCTAATTCATTTCTAACAAAACTGCAAGCAACCACTAATAAGTTGAGAGTTACTAGAAAACAAAGAATAGTGTTAAAGAGAAAGGAAACGTTTGACAGATGACTTGAAAAGCTATAGGTTATATGACTTATTCCATTTTTCTACCTTCTTACTCTCAATTTTGTTAAAAACGAAATTTAGCGGACGCGGTGCAATAGTCAGCATGCTTGCATCACAAGCAAGCGGTCTAGGGTTCAATCCAAGCTTTCGGTATGTTTTCCTTCATTGGTAAAGAAGGAAGCGTGAACTTATTAGTTAAATGCTATCCCTTAGTATTTCGTAACAAGATCGTTAAGACTTGGGGCACCCAAAATAAAAGTTAAAAAAATTTTTGTAAGTTAAAATAAGTCACCTTAAAGGGGATTTTAAATTATTTCAAGTCATAGGATTCAAACCAGAATTCAAAATAGTTAGGTAAATTCATACGTAAATCTATACCTTACCCAAGCATTTGACTATTAGAGTATTTGAAAATCAAAGGATAACAGCCTTCAACACTGAGATCCAAAGATGAAATATTTGTATAAGATTAAAACAATTAGGTGGTATTGATGGGTTTTTATTTTAAATAATTTGAGGTCCCTTAGCCATGTTTTAAGTTGTTAAAGAACTTGAACACTTTGAACAACCAATCATTATTAGTGCTTAGGACTCAAAGAAATAAGCTATGCTTTCCACTAATTTTCACTTGTTAACCCAAAATCGTAACGAAGGGCTTCTCATAAGGCCTGAACAATGAATGCCAAAAACACTAACAGGGACACCATTGAACCGCTGCATAGCACTGTTAATACATGAGTTTTTAAGTTCTACTTTCCATAAAAGGTAAAGACAGAGTTAGCCACTATCAGGGAGGGCCAAGAAAAAATATGAGTAGATTAATTGAGATCTAGCATTCACTATTCTATGCAATCAACAATGTAACTAAGTTTACATCTAAGCCAGTCAAATAGATGAAGAAGGGGGCTACGATTGGTCAACTTAATGTTTCTTATGATCTCTGAAGTTATTTCCTAGGAAATCTTCTACAAGACAATAGAAAGTTGAAAGCTAGTTTCTTGTAGAAAGCACAATTTATATAGATGCTAACATCTGCCAAAACTAATATTATTATTGACACACTATCTCCAGCTTTTACTTAAATAAGCTTTTCTTTAAAAATGTATTTTTGTAGAATATAAAGTATTTCAGTAAAAAGTTACCAAATTTACTTTTTTTTACGATGTTTTTATAAAGTTAATGTTATAATTAGGTTTTATGTGTTATTATTAATGCACTTTTTGTTTTTATCACAGAGACACGCTGTTTTTGTTATGTGCTAAGTATCCCAATGCTAGGCAATGTGTTTCAATGTCAAATGCAAAAACTATTAGGTAAAATTTTTATAAAAGTGTAAATCTGTTTTTTATTTTATATTGATGCAGTTCAAATAAATAACTTTTACATAACTTAACAATGTCGTTAAAATAATATCACATAATAAGGTTCTAATAATTTTCCTCAAAACATATTTGTACAGGTTTTTTAGCTTTTATACAAACACAAATTACAACATTTAACAACATCCTAAAACATTATCTTTTGGGGTCTTCCACAAATTACGTCACGCAGTATTTGACGATTTTAGATCCCTTACGCCCCCCTCCCTTGTCACAACATTGTAACACTTTAGTAACAAGATCCGTATGCGTTGATAAAAAATCCACTTTGTCCTATCCCACCCCCATTCCCCCTCCCTTCCCCAAAAGCGTGACGCAAATTATGGACGACGCCTTATGTACTTTTTTGGATTATACTAAAACATAATTGTTTTGCGTGTTTTTTAATGTACAAGTATATCTTAATTAATAAAACGCACAAAAGTTTTTTCAATATTTGTTGAATATTTATATTATATATTACATAGACACAGTTCATATTACACAATACATATTTTAAATATTGCGTTATCAAGCATATATTGTCTGTTGTTTCTTTATTTAGATAAAGTTACCAATTTTAAATTAGTACTTTTTACAGTAACATTGAACTTATTTTGAAATAATTACTCTTAACATATGGTTGTTCATCAAAATACCAGATATTGTTTTAAATAAAATAATTTTTCTTCTGAAAAAAATTAAATACTTTTAATTATTGCTCAAAAATTATCTTTCGAAATTTCAGCAAAATACAAAGTTTTCAACTTAGAAGAGTTCCTTTTTTAGTGTTAGGCATTTAGAACAAAGCATGTATAACATGCTTTGTTCCAATACTTATGCGGAACCACCAGCATCCTGTTTTTTTTTTTTAACCATCTAGACAATGTTTGCTTTATAACCCAGTAACTGCTTAGTATGAATACTGATGACTTATAATAGAAAACTTCATTTAGTACTTTTTATTTTTTAGCTACAGTCTTGTTTTTTTTGTTTTTTTCAGAAACAAAAAAAACAAGACGTTGTTATTTTGTTTTAGTAAATAAAGTTTAATCAATGTTGAGCAAAAATTAATGGTATCTGTGAAAATGATTAGTTTGTTAACAGAATCGCATTTATTTAATTTTCAAACGTTCAAAATTTTGAACTTTTGTTAAAATTTTAAATTTTATTATATGCAATTTGAAATAAAAGTCCTATATAAGTGAGTGTTTTGAAGGGATTACTCACTTCCACCCCCTCCATCCCCTCCTCGTCTTAAAAAAAATTTAAAAAAAAAAAAGTTCTAACTAACAAATGGTTTACCTTTGTCAGGATGAAAAACTCACGCGGACTTGAAAGTTTATTATATTTACTAAAAGTCAAATTAATCCAAATTCCGAATGCAAAGATTCTGCTGTATGTTGAAAACGTTTTCAATGTTATGTTTAAAATATTTATTTGAATTATGTTTTGAAAATAAACTGTTCTTTGTTTGAATTGTTTTGTTTCGTCAACTTTTTTTAACTTTGAAATTGTTATTTAAATTTAAAAAAAATCGTTAATGAGAAAGTTTTTTAAAAACTTTCCTTGAACAAGTCCGAAATTTTTTTAGAGTTGGCCTAACGATAATCTTATCGAGGCCAAAAAATTAATTTCAAGATAAAAATAGTAACTTTTTTACAAACCTAAATTTTACTTAAAAATTATATAGATAATTCTATTTGAACTCTAAATGTTCATAAAATTGTTCAAAGATTTATTTCATATTTTGATTTTTATTGATTTTTTCATATTTCATTTTTTCATATTTTCAGTTTTTTATATTTTTATATTTTTAATAAAGTTTGTTTTTAGCATTATTGCCTAAAATAGTTGATTCCGATTATGCAACTAAAATTCATGTTAAAAATAACATTTTGCAACGATTTTTTTTATCATGCGACAATGATTAAAATTGGAAATTTCGGAAGCATAAAAATGACTTAAATAAATTAATTTTAGCTCTAAAGGTATATTTTAAATAAACTTTCATGTATCTACATCAATATTCATTTGCTAAAAGCTGACGGAAATACGATAAAATTTGACTGCATTTCATTTTCCGCCGTGGAATACACGGATTTATAACCATTTCTAGAATTTGAGAAGATTTGAGAAAAAATTTGAGAAGCAGAATATAACATATTGATATTACTTTGATATAAAATCTTTGATATAAAATTTTTTTAACCAAAAATTTTTTTTGTCCTAACCAAATTTATCACTAACTTAAGTTCGAAATATTTATCTTGCTAAAAGATTTTGTGATAATTTACGGAACAGAACTGAGACCATAAATCCGCGTTTTGCCCATATACTTTAGTAAAGTAATATTGTTTGCTAAATTTTCAAAATTTGGTCAAGTAGACGTTTGGCAACATGCCGCAACCGGGGAAGCAAGAGGGGCAGAAAATCACTTTATAAATTGTTAGTTAAAGTAAAAAAAGTATGCACTTAAACTAATTTCATTTTAGCGTATCTTAAGGTGCGGTAAATCCAGTACCGCAAAGTTTTTGTTTACATGAAAAATCGTAAAAAACATGTCTTAATGTAAAAAAACCTACTAAAAATTTAAAATCTCTGTTTTTTTTAACAAATAATTATAAAATTATAGAAAAAAATGTATAAATATTTTGAAATTCACAAGGATAGCATATTTTTAAATGTCACAGATATATTGCTAGTATTTACATGTTTTTCATGTTTTTCACACGTATTTTAACAACCTTTTGACTTTAAAGCATCCTAAAGGGTTTACAAAATTGATCAAGTGCATTATAAAATAAACATTCATTGTCATTAATATATGCATGTCCACTGCAAATTAACTCAATTGAAAACTCAATAAATGACCTTTCGTTTTGACCTTTTTGCTAAAATCTGGCCCATTGTGTGTTCATTGAACTTTAATTTCAGAATAGTGACAAAAAAACCCTCTTTTTTTGGAATTATTTATATAGATATAATATTTTTTTCGCAAAAAATCATATAAGACTAATTACAATAAATGATCTTTATTTTTAACCGCATTTCATTTTATGTATTGATATGTAGTTTTTTAAAGACTTTGATATAAGTATCTATATACTATGATATAAGTATGTATATACGACATATTACATGCATTTTTCCGAGACAATATTATTTTTGATAAAAAATTTAATTTCTTCCTAAACTTTTGTTTTCCTTATTTATTTTTTTCGTATTTATTATATATTTTTTATTATTTATTATAAAGCCTTTATTTATACTATTATTTTTTTTGTGTGTTGTATTTAATCTTTTTTTAAACCTTTTCTTAAATTTTGAAATAAAATTCTTTAGGTCTGCAATTTCTTTATTTTATCAGAGCTTGCATTATATATATATATATATATATATATATATATATATATATATATATATATATATATATATATATATATATATATTTTTTTTTTTTTTTTCGTTTTTAGTTTTTTGCAAAATTCTCTTATTAATCATTATTCTCTTATTAATCTTATTAATCTTATTATTAAGCCTCTCATTACAAAAAAGATACAGGTCTATTTATCAAAACTCGAAATAAATGAAATGACAGGTTCAATTTCTCAATCACCAAAAATATCTCATTGCTTTTATAATTTTTTTTTAAAGAATCAACTGAAACAGTTCGATTGTTTATGTTTTTGCTACAAAGTATCTAATTTTAAAGTAGGACGTTTACGTTTTCAAACTTATTAATAAAACAAGAAATAATAACTTTATTCTTGCATTATTTTTAACAACGAAAAAAATATTTTAAAACATTTTAAATGTTTAATGCCTCATATGCTTAATTGTTTTATATCTTTATGTGTTTACCAATTTATATATTTAAATAATTATGTTTAGGAATGAAGCTCAAAAACAAAGAAAAATTCGCAAAGTGAGGAAAGTTCAAAAACCGGTTAATTAACGACAATTTTTAAATTCAAAGAAAAATTAATTTTATTGAATAATTTTGCTTTTTTATTGAAAACTTACAAACAAAAGTTGTTTATTTTTTATATATAAAAAAAAATTAATACAGATGGTTTATGTTAAAACATTAATGCAACGGTCTAAAACCCAAATTTACTCTACCACGCACATACACATTGCTAAATTAGCATTGCTAAGGTTGCTTCTCTTTATCGTGCTCGCCATTTTTTCTCTCCTGATTTTATTCTCTACCTTCCACAAACCCCTTTTTTTTTCCCTGTATGGAATACTATTGTCATATTTGGGCTGGTTCTTCTAATGATGCTCTTTCTCTCCTAGACAAGGCCCAAAAACGCATTGTTACAAATCGTACCCTCTTTCCCATTGTCGTAAAGTTACTTCTCTTTCTCTTTTCTATAAATACTATAACGGTCGCTGCCCAAAGGAGCTATCATTTCTATTTCCATCAACTAAAACTCATTCTTGCTTGACTTGTCATTCAACAAGGTCTCATTCTTTTACTATATCTGTCCTTGCACGCTTTAAAAACTTTTATTTGTCTAGTTTTTTTGCCCGCAACTCAACCTTTTTGAACTCTCTGCCATCTTCATGTTTTCCTGACACAGACAACCTTCAACTTTTTAAGCCTACTGTCATCCGTGTCCTTGCTTTATAACTCTATTCCTTTTCAAGTAACTCCCAACTTAATAGTGGTTGCTTTCAGCCTTGTTGGGAGTGAATTAGAATAAACTATCCACATAGGTGATCCTGAGAAAGGGTCAATCGAAGGTAGTTTTCGAAATTTTCAATTTAGAAAAGCTCCTTTCTTTGCTAGTCTCTAATACCGGGAGCAAAAGCAAAATTTTCAATGCTACATATACATTAAGAATGATGTCAATCAAAAACTTTTAACAATGTTAGCAATGACAATGTTGTTTTGAGCAATACCTTTTGGCAACATTGGAGTTAAGATTACAATTTTACCAAACAAAATTTAAATACACCAAAATTTGACGTCACTCTTGCTATCAGCTGTCAAAAGGGAATGCAGATTTTCGCACTTTTTTTTAACTGCATCTGTTTCAAATTTTTTATTTTGTTATATTATAGAGGTTTTGAATATGTTTGTTGTGATTTTCCATCTATTCAAATTTTTCTAAAAATGAATTAAGGTAACGGTACCAGTAATTAACCGTTTAAGAGAAAAGATTCCGTATGACCGTCATACCTTTAAGATTGTTTGCCATAATCTTTACTTTTTAAACGATACAACGCAAATATAACATTTTATAAAAAATAAAATATTGAGTAAACGGTAATTTTTTGTATAAGGTATGACCCACGTCGGGAACACAACAAAGAAAACTTGACTTTTATATATAAGATTTTTAATGTCAACAAATACTAAATTTTATTACATATGAAATGACGAATAAACGTTCTTTTCCGGTATAAGATATGATCCACGTCGAGAACATAAGTTTGGAGGACGGATTTTCCTTTATATTTGCTCCCTTAAATATACAAGTTTATCCTTATCTGGCCAACGATAAGAAGAAATTCCACTCTGAACCATTGTGGCATCTCGTAGCCATTAGCCACTACTTTCACTACTTTTCCCAGAAAATGACTCCCTTCATGCTCTAAAATTACAAAGTCATCCGTTTTAAGCGTAATTAAATCTTCATCTGAAAAATATTTATACCATTCAGAATCTTCACCATCACTTAGCTCAGAAGTAGAAACATATGAGTCTGAATCAGGCTCATCATACAGTTTCCTCTTTTTTTAATTTTTTTTCCCTCTTATTCATATTCATTTCCTCTTCTTTCTTTCTTTCCCTCTTTCTTGTTTCAGTCTTTAGATTTCTTTTTTTTTTCAATTTTCATTTAGAAATACAATTGGTTAGGTTCCCCAGACACTATACCGGGTATTCTTTCTTTTGGGTTTTTCATCTGTGGCTTTTTCTTACCAACAACAAGGGAGACAGAATCTATATTTTTTAAACGGAAATAATATACTTGACTTTTATATCTTTCAACTATGGGAAATAATACATTTGATTGTCCTGCGATTGTTATATCTTCATTGCCTTCAACTATAGGAGTTAGCAGTTTAAGTTCTAACTCAGTTTTCTTCCACGACAAGAAAAGTGATCTGTCAGATGGATCCTTTTCCCAATTAATTGTAGATTGCTCAAACAATTCCAATTTTTATTTCCTACACTCTTATCTAAAAATTACAATCCCTGCTTAACATGCTTCAAACGTGAATGTACATTTTCATTTGGCACCGCATTCTGCACAGTAATTTTTATTTCCTGGAACCCTCGATACAATTGGATCTTAAGGATAGAGTCGGAAACCGTTGGCCAATACCAATTGAGTAACATGCTTATCCACTATTTTATTTAGCAGTGTAGCAAAATCTTTTTCCTTCAAGATGGAGTCATCTAAGTGATTGCTGCGTCGCTCATGAACATGTTGCTTCCAATTCTTTTTTAATGTGCAAAACACAGCAACATCCATAAACTGTAAAATGTAAATGATATAAAACCACCAAAATAATCCCATTTTGATTGCAGAACTGATTTGTTTGCATACTTAAATGAGAAACATGGCTATCAACAAATAAAATAACAGGAAGAGTTATATTATTTGCTTTAAGCCAAAGGTGAAAAAAGTTTTCCAAGAATTCATTATATAGTTCCGACTGCATCCAACTGGAATCACTTTTTTCTAGTGCCTCACTGGAAAGAAAATTTAGTATTATTTCCATAGGCAGCCGCTCATATTTGTAGATCACAAATGGTGTTACAAAACTGGGATGGCATTGCCAGTAATCATTGCTGCGAGACACTTCCTATCATCTGAATTAGTTTTTTGATGCATTGTCATATCTCCCTCTCTTGAAAGGACTTTAGTTTTTTTTGGGTTAGGAAAAAAGGCGGTCTCATTGGTCTCATTAAATTTTTTTTTTTTTTAAGTATTCCTTAACTTTGGCGAACCACCTTAAAATATTGTCCTGTGTCACTGATGCACGCGAAACTGTTAAGTTTTGGTTTATACGTTTAGATAAACTTTCATTTCTTCTTAAAAACCCGTGAATCAATGTCCTCCCAGGACAATTGTTAGTAAAAGGATTGTCTCTACTAAGATCATTCACCAACTGTTGTACGCTTGAAGATGTTTTACAGTTACAAGGAATCCTGCTTCTGGCATTTTTAGGATTCGGTTTGAAATAACTATTTCCTCTTCATAGCTTAGGACTGTTTGAGGTCCCATTTTTCTTTCAATGGGTGACTTGCCTTCCAATTTATATTTTAAAGTAATTCTTGGTACACCATGTTTTTCAGCAGCTGCCCGGAGTATTTTCGAAATTGACCTTTTATAGCAGGCATAATGAATCTAAAACAATACAAAAATGGATTCAGAAATTGGCGCATCATTGTTCTAGTACTTTACCACTTTGTCATCAATTATATAAATCTAACTATTATGTTAAAAACAGAAAAACAATTATAGTTTGCTTAAAAAAATACGAAACATGTGTGTTACGATGGGTTAAGATAAACAAAGGCACAACTGAGTAATTAACCACCCCTGGTCAATTAACTTTATTTGCGGCTTCTCCTTAAAAAATTGCGGAAGAAAACTCAAAAAAATAGATAAGAACATAGCATATTAACATCGACTGTAAGGCATTTTTGTTCAAAGCTGTCAAATGTTTGCCGCGTTTAAGTATGTACAACCAAATGGTAGAAGAGTATTTTTCCGCTGTTTTTTAAATTTTTCTATTATAGTAGGGCTTATTTTAACAATTTTTCCTTTAAATAGTCAATTACTGGCACATGGTCAATTTCTGGTACCGTTACCTTAATTGCAGTGTCAAAAACTACAAAAAAGAAATTTACTTTAAAGGACTTCATTGCCGACATCACAGATTCATCTTTACCTTCATAGTAAAATTACTTTTTGATTTTTCATGGCCTAAGGAGGTATAATAGAATGGAGGGAGAACAAAGCCAAAAATAATTTAAAATTGTAGTACAGTCTTTGTTGTATAATTATTCCAGTGTCAAGTCAAAATGGCGCCTTTGCGTTGAAAAAGGAAAGTTTTGAAATGTAGTTTGTTACCTTTGTAAGCTGTAATCAAAATGGATTACTCTCTTAAAAGTTAAGTAGATTTTTAACAACTGTTCCAACTATCAAGTAGTAATCACAACAAAAATCATGATCTACTTAAAGTAATCGTTTTCGAATTTATCGATACTAGGTATAAATTCCAAAGTTTCAGACTACTTTTTGGTTGAATTCTCAACTTCTTGGTTGAACCTTATCTTTTGCTTCCCCGTTTAGCTATAGGTTTATTACGTTCTTAAAGAACGTTTTTTTGCAAGGAACTTATTATATCTCTCCAGGAATTTTATTTTACCTTGTAGTATTTTTGCTGGATTTAAAAACAAATAGCTATATTCTAAATATAAGAGATATAAAATACCTAATTGTAAATCCGGCAAAAACACTACCAATTTATATTTAGACATTTATTAACTCAATTATCGTCTACAAATTTATTATTAGTCGTTCAAAAAGCAAAACATAAACAAATAACAATAAACTAACTCTAAATATTGTTAACGAACTTTTTAAACTTTTATCTTTTATTTGCAAAGCTTTAATTGCTTAGGACGTTTTGAAACAATATTGGATAACTTTTGTTAAAAGCGGAATGTGATTGGTTAACTTTAAACTATGATAGTTACGCGGTATTTAATAAATGATAATGTTACTAGTAATATTTTTCCTTGAAAATTGACGTATTTTAACTTCGTTCTCTATCCATCTCTTATATCTCCTTGCTTGGTCTGACTACAATTTCATCAAAGTTCTTTAGCTCAATGTTCAGTTTTTTGGACAGTTTCATGATATCTGTAATAACACTATACAGCCCATTTTCCGATTTCATGTTCTCCAAAAAAGTCTCAGCACTTTCAATGAAGTTCAAAGTACACTGCAGGTTAACAGTTTTTATCTTTAGTGTTTTGCTTATTAAATTAAATTTGAAGAAGATATCATACCAAAAGACCAAAGAGCAGAAGAATTTCTGAAGAAATCTATAATTTCCTTGGCAATTCCCAGTGCGGTACTTTTTCCTAAAGCATTAATTTTGGGTTCTAACGTGGATTCATAAACCTCGTCAATGTGGTATTGAAAAGATTCAAGGGCGCCTCTTAAAGTTAGAAACCTCCTGAATGTTGCTGAAAAAGTTAAAAGCTAGGAAAATTCTGCATTTTCGACAACAAGGCTTAGTAAATGGTTTTTATAAGGAACAAAATAAGCTCTTGGGTTAAGGTTAAGGACCTTTTTTTGTATGTGGACATTCTTTCCCTATATATGTGATCCATTATCATAACCTCAGCCACCCATATTTTGTAATGATGTTTCTTTTTTTAAAAGCTCGTCTAACAAGCAAACTTTCAACCTTTGCCGAGAAGTATCTAAGACCTGAACGAATCCGAAAAAATGTTCCTTCATGTACGATTAAAGAGAGGAAATAAAAATAAAGCTTTTGTTTCAAAACAAGACATCGTACTGTATTTTTGTACAACTTATTTTTTCAAGAAAAGGCTAAACCTTAAATCAAAATGAAATTGACGTACTGGTGTTTGGTTGTAAATTAAAGCGCTCTTGTAGAGAAAAAGATTCAGCTTCAACAATACTTCATCAATTTTGCTTTTTAAATTTTAAGACTGAATTTTCTCCTGACGTCTTTTGCTCCTAGAGTACAAGTTGTTTTATTTTCTATTTCATATAGAAAATAAAACAGCTAAAAAATTTAAAATCATAAAGAAACTCTAAAATCATAAAGAAACTTTAAAATCATAACAAATAGCATTTGTTATCATTTTAAATATTGTTAAAAGTGCGCCCAACACCCAACATCAACAAAAGAAATTCATAAAAATAATACACAATAATTATTAAAACTTAAATAAAGGGTAATCTATTATCTTTTTAACTTATTATTATTTTGTATTTATTAACAAACTTGATAGTAATAAATGCACTCTTACATTCAAAGTCAATAGTTTAAAATAAAAACTTTAGCGCCCCATATGTAAGTTTACGATCACAATAAACATTTACCATACAAAAAAACATAATTTAAACAAACACTTAACTCACAACATATTCTTTAATTAATAAACTCACAAACGTATTCTTTCGAATAATTACCTGACTACTATCCTCTCTTTAATTAATTGTAAAAAATAGTTTATTTCTTATATATATATATATATATATATATATATATATATATACATATATATATATATATATATATATATATATATATATATATATATATATATATATATATATACATATATATATATATATATGAAGTTGACATATACTTATGAGATTGAATGTAACATCAAAAAAGTTTAAAATTTTCAAGTTGATTTTTATTGTAAGTTTTAGATTAAATTTCTCCTTAAAAAGATGAACAATGTTTTTCCTTATTCTCTCGGATTGTAGTATATTAATTCTATGAAAACAGCATAGATCATCATCTCTATGTGATCCAACGGATTCAAACCCATAGTTGACTTGTATGTAGAATAAAGAAGTCAACTAACTCATATACTTCAGCCCCACCTGAATTTTAAAGTAATTTTTTAGAGATAGAAGAATGGAACTCTATGATATCAAACTGGATGAAAGAACAGTTGTGTTAATCTTTAATATTGCGGAACCAGTTTATTACGTCATCCATATAATGCCATTGATTTACAAGGGTAGCTTTTCTCACTTTATTGTGGGTGTTTTCCAGTAAAATTTTACTAACTTTCCAAAATCTGGTTTGATTGGATTAATTAATTGACATTTAGTTTTGTTGGCAAAATAATCTTTGTAATCCTTTACTGTTAAAAACGTGGTATTCATTGCATCATGCAATCTTGCAATTTGCAAGACACTTCATTCTGTTGTTAATGCCTAAGTCTTTGTTGTAAGAAGATTTTTCAAACTCATGAATATTATGTGATTTATCCGCAAAAAGAAATATTTTTTCGGATGATTTAATTTTTCAAATGTCATTATTTAGTTGTTTTTAAAACTGGTCGTAGGTATTAGTAAAAGAAATATTTTGTATCATTTTAAGTAGATCGTTTTCGAAATTTACTTGATTAGGATGTTGTGGTCGACATTTTCTCGTTTTAAAATTATAGTGGTAACCTGGTTTTTGGTTAAGATTTTTTTCCCAAATTAGAGCTTTCCATCTCATTTATTTAATTACTAATTTATTTAATTACTTTTTCAGTTAAGTATTTAAGGTATAATTTCTTTGTTGGTATTGGTATGTTCTTCATTGAATAGTTAAAGAAATATTGTTTCATATTTCAAAATTGCTTATAGAGTTATTATCATTTAAAAGCATCGAAAATAATTAGAATGCTCTACAACAATGGAGCATTAATATAGCAATAATAAAAACAATTTTTCGGTAGACAGTGCTCAATACGATTCTTGATTAGAATGATAATTTCCAACTGTTTAGACTTTTTAACGCAAAATCACAATGTCAGAAGTTAGATCTCTCAGGTCAGATCGCTATAGAATAAAAATGAACAAAACTGCAAATTCCAATAGGCTGGATTTCTTAACCCAAGATTATGATGTTAAGAGGTGCCATTTTTAAATAAAACGACAAACTCCTACTGGTTAGACTTTTTTAACGCAATGTATTCAATTAAACACGAATCTACATAATACAAAAGACTATACTTAGACAGTTGTAAACAGATGTACAATAGAAAGGAATATGTGTACCTACTTCTTCTACATAAGTTTTAATTTTTTACTGGACATCTGTCTAATTTTAATAATCTGATACTAAGACTTAATCTTACTAGTTAAATCTTCCTTACTTCTTTTAGGCTATTACGGCTTAAAGTGTTCCAACCAGTACACGAACCCTGTTCGTATACGAAATTACGTTTAAGTTACAGATAAAAAAATTATTTTTGTGGCAATATTTTGATATTAATTCATATCGTTTATTCAATATTTTCAATGATGACGTAGCAATATGGTACTTTTTGGTTGAACAAAAGTTACATAACTCACTTCCAGGTTTGAATAGTTCCGCCCTATCAATAATCTTTCACGTAAGAAAAAATTTTACAATCTATTTGTTTTTCATTTCCCAGATATATTTAGAAAGTTCTGTGGTTTTAGCTTTTCTTTCGTATTGAATGGAGTTTTTATGTTTGCACCAGCATTTTTTAAAGGTGTGCTCCGTTAAACAATTTAATTTAAACCACTATCCTGCGGTGATGTTTTTACATTACAGATGTAAATAATATTTTTACAATGACACATACAAAGGACATTGTAAAGGTTGCCGGCAGATACACGTTGGAACAATTATGTTGTAAACTGTTAACTGTAAACTTTCTCAATGTTACCTTCAATTTATTAGAAAAAACTTTCCAGTCATACACAAAACCAGGTGACCACCGCTCAAACAAAATTATTCGTATAGAATACGTATTTATTTGTATTTTTTTTTCGTATCAATTAGGTACTTTTGGCCGCTGGTAGGGTATTAAATACGTATCTTTAAAACGTATTTATACGCTTTTTTTGCTGTCATTTTTTCCTATTAAATGCGTATCTTCGCAATATTATATGGACTTAATACGTAGGTAATCGTATTTTTTTTTGTGCTATTTCCGGTACCTTAAATATATTCATATATATATATATATATATATATAAACATATATATATATATATATATACATATATATATATATATATATATATATATATATATATATATATATATATATATATATATATATATATATATATATATATATATATATATATATATATATATATATATATATATGAATATCTGTGTATGTATGTATCCGGACTTAAGCAAGATCTTTAAAACTTTAAAGTCTTATTAACAATAAAAAAGACATTTTATATTTTAACAATTTATTTTAAAATCAATAAAATAATCGGTTTTTATTAAAACTTTGGGTGCAGTTATTACAGCTGTTTTAGGTTTAGAATTACGATTTCTTTAATTGAGCCTCTTTAATTGTTCCGAAATCGCAACATTTATTTGGACAACCTACACACCTTTATGAACTTTCAAAACAACATCAAAATTAAACGTTTTCAAAAATTTTTGACTAATCATATTCAAAAGACATTTAAAAAGGTCTCTTAAAAATTATATATATATATATATATATATATATATATATATATATATATATATATATATATATATATATATATATATATATATATATATATATATATATATATATATATATATATATATAAATTAGTAAAAACACTTATCTAATTTATAATTGTCTTCTACACGTTGTTTTGCCATCAGTTGGCTTATCAGGAAGCCTGATGATGGCAAAACAACGTGTCGAAGACAACAAAAATTTAGATAAGTGTTTTTACTAATTTATTATTGCTCTGTTTTTTAAGAACATTGAGTACTCTCTTTGTAGAGTACACTAACATAATTTATATATATATATATATATATATATATATATATATATATATATATATATATATATATATATATATATATATATATATATATATATATATATATATATATATATATATATAACGTCTGTTCACAAAAAATCCGGAATGAATAATTGTTCTTAATTGAATACAAAATTAATCGATTTTTGACAAAAATTTTAACTAAAATGAGAGACTGGACATTGTTAACTATTTTATAACCGAAAGTGGTCCTAAATCAGCGGCTTTTCGAACTTTAGTTTTGACTGAATCCATTAGGTTGAAAAAGTAGTCTGGATCAAACTCTTTCAACTTTAATCGAATTCTATTCTTAAGGTGGTCAAGATTTTTCGCAGTAAATCCATTTCCATAAACTTTTGCTTTTAAATGTGCCCAAAAATTTTCAATTGGCCTTAACTGCGGTACATTTGGGGGGTTATCTTTAGCGTCGACAAAGTTAATACCTAAAGTGTTGTAAGTTTCTAATGTGTGTTTTGCATAATGACATCTCGCTCCGTCAGGCCAAAATAAAATTTTCATGTTTTGATGCTTGGAATTTATAAATGGAAGAGGTCTTTTTGTAATACATTCTTTAGAATAAGTTTTTGCATCCACTGCACAGTTTTTTACAGCAAAATAAGGCGATGAATGACCAAAACGACTGATTGCAATCCAAACGAGAACTTTCTCGTCAAACTTTTTTTTGAAGTTGAATTTAATGTTAGGATCAGTTTGAGAACTATCCTTTGTATAGTAGCCAGAGTTTTGTGAACAATTTGCACCATTTACACAGAAATAAGATTCATCGTCCATGATGATTTTAAACTCATTTGATGGCTTGAAAAAAGTTTTTGAAAGTTTTAATAAGTTTTTCTTTTGTTTAATAATCTTGCTTTTCTGTTGTTTTTGGTGCATTTTTTCTTTTGGTATACTTTAGTCCATGCATACTTAATAATCTATTTACGTATAAAACGCTTATCTTATATTTTGGTGCCAATTTTCTTTGCGAAATCCCGATTCTCTCTTCTGCTCTTGCAATCATGGACTCTCTCTTTTCTGGTGTAATTTTAAAAGGTTTTCTGCCGCAACCGATTTTTCTATTCATTGGCAAATTATTTTCAGACCTTTTAATTATGTCATAAATTGTAGATTTAGCGATTCCCATTTTCTTAAAATGATCCACTGTAAATTTCTTTCCACTGTTTATGTTTTGTTTATAAAAATTTCCAATCACATTTCTAACATCGTTCTATTTTAGATGCTTCATGTTTATTTGAAATAATTATTTAAACTCTCAATTTTGCCACAAAATGAAACTGTTGTTGTTGACCGATTAAATTTAAAAATTTTGAATCGAAAATTCGAAATTTAGAACAATTTGTGTACATTTGAAATCAGTCCGGATTTTTTGTGAACAGACGTTATATATATATATATATATTTATAAAATACATATTTTGTAATATGTAATTATATATTACAAAAATATGTTTTTTACTATTGGTAATCAAATTTAAATTCATCAACAAACTTCAAACTTCATGAAATAATTTATTAGTGTTCAGTATTTATAGCCAATCAAAGTTTAATGCCTCCTAAAATTCAAGGGGGTTTAAACTTGATATGATCATAATTTTCGAATATTTAAAGATTATTGCATGAAATTTGAAATTAGTCGTTGAATTTAAATTTATTTAATAATAGTAAAAAAATATTTTGTAAACTTGTTGCTCTCACTTTAGAGGTTGGGGGAAGGGAGGAGGGGGAAGAGTAAGCGTTTGGTTTTTTTGTTCCCAGGCTCCAATTATCGCAAAATTTTTGAAACACATCCTTATTTGACATAAACATGAACATGTAAATGTTTGAACCTCAATGCATGGAAGTTAGATTTCTCGAACACTAAAAAAGGTTGTCCACGCCCATTTGTATACATATATATATATATATATATATATAAAATGATTTTTATAGGGTAATATATAATTTATATATAGGGTAATATATAATTTATATATAGTAATTATTGTTTTTTTTGATTTATTTAAAACATTTTTCTTGAATAATGGAAACAAAGTTTCCTTTTCCTGAAGAGAAACTTTTTTCATCGCGTTTCCCATCACTAGAATAGCAACTAAGAACGCTGTCCTTCTTCTTCCAAACTTCTCAATATTTTTAGTACGGTCTTGTTGATATTTGAGTCCGACCTCTTCCGCAAGTAACGTATCTAAGCAGGAACGATAATTTTAAAAAATCCATTATCCGATAACATGTCTACTTAAAAAAAAAATCAATGAATTCAGTATATAAATGAAATAACTATATAGTGCATTGAATCATTAAAAACAAAACAAAGCCATACACTAGTCTCTAATCTAAATCTTACTTTTAATGACTTAATAACTTATTTGATTGTAAATACTTACATAAGTTTAAATACACGTACTAATACTATGATTGCAAAAAATTATCTAAACCTAATTGAAAAGCATTTTCCGAAAACACATAAGTTTCGCAAAATTTTAAATAGGTATAATTTAAAAATCAGTTATAGCGGTCTTCCAAACATCACCAAAATTATTAATTCACACAATAAAAAAGTTATCTAATGTTTTACAACACAATTTTTCCAACGTGTATCTGCCGGCACCCTTCACATGTCCTCTGCAAAGTATGTGTCTTAGTAAAAGTATAATTTACGTCTGCAATGTAAAAACATCACCACAGGATAGTTGTTTAAAGTATATTGGCTTAACGGAGCACACCTTTAAAGATCGCTCTATTCAATACGAACGTAAAGCTAATACCACAGAACTTTCTAAATATATCTGGAAAATGAAAAATCCCTTTCTTACATGCAAGATTATTGGTAGGGCAGAACCATTTAAACCAAGAAGAAAACTATGTAACCCTTGTTTAACCAAAAAATACCATATCGTTACGTCATCTTTGAAACTATTGAATAATCGAAATGAATTAGCATCAAAATGTCGCCACGAAAACAATTTTTTTATTTGCACCTTTAACGTTATCTAAGCTAAAACTGTATTAATAATGTTTTAATTATGGATGTAACTATTTTATGAATATTTTTATACAATATTTTAAAGGGAGTATAGATACCCTCGTTATCAAGAATAATTTATATATATATAAAAACAGTTAAAACAAAACAAAAATAAATCAAGTAATAGTTTCTTTAGATTCAAATATCGAAACATGACGTAACCTCCGTCATCCTGATTCAGACCACCATCTGAAGATGCACATTCATGGCGTTGTATTTTAAGTATACACCTCACTTTTATGTTAATTGTTGACCTCTACTTTTAAAGTATTTTTATTGTTCCATGTAAAATTACCAGGACAACTTTTTGAATGCTCTCCGCTATTGCTAAATAACCCTATTATTCTTCGTATGTATTTTTCTGATGTTTGCCAATGCGAGATGAGATTTTTAATTTTGTTTCACCGATATAAGATTTTTTGCAGGGGGATTCGAGTTTGTACACACCTGAGTAAGGATTTTTAGGAAGAAGAGGTTTATTTTTTGTGGTAAGTATATGTTGTAAACTTTTTAGTGATTTAAAGACTTGTGTGTAACCCGCATTTTTGAAAACTTCTTTTTAACTTCGGGCTCATTCCTGGAATCAACGGTAAAGTTGCAATACTTTTTGATGAAATTGATAAGTGTTGAGTTTCAATATTTTGCTTTTTATTATGTAAATTTTCTTTAGTCGTTTTTATAATATTTTCAAGGCTTGTTTTTTTATAACCATTTTCTACAAAAACATTAATTAGAAATAATAAGTCTTGTTCAATATTTTTATCAGAGCATAAATATAATGTCCTATGAACAAATCCTTTGAAAAATCCGTTTGTAATTTTTGGATCAAAGCATGAGTTAGGTTTGATTTGGACATTAGTTATGGTATCTTTACAATAAACTTTAAAATCGTACGTACCAGTTTTATTGTTAATAATAGTTATGTCAAGGAAGTTTAGCGTGTTATATTCATTTTCGATTTCCATGGTGTATTGAATATTTTTATGTTGGTTATTAAGTAATACTCAAAAGTTTTTTGTATCTTCACTCGAGTTAAAACGAAAATAGGAATCATTAACATATCTTTTAAATGACTTTACATGAATATTATTTGAAATCGCTTGTGCAATAGAATTACTTTCGTGAAACTGTAGAAAACACTCCGCAACTACACCATAAATTATAAACAAATAGGTCCAGAATCCTCTAGTTCATAAATGTCGCCTTCAAATAAAAAATAACAAGGCAAAAGGCATATCTCGAAAAGTGTTTTTATTTCATCGAAGGTAAGTTTTGATGTAAAACTAGGATGATTTTTTAATCTCTCAATAAAGACAATTATTGCTTCCTTCACTGGGACTAAAAGACAAAAAGTAATGACATCAAAAGACACTTGGACTTCATATTTGTCAATATTTCATGATTTAGCTAAGTTAACAAGTTATTAAGAGTTTTTATAGCTCTTTACCCGAGGTAGTATAGCACCACTCGGGTAAAGATCTATATACTCTTTTAACGTAAATCTACCTTCTTTATTTAGTTTGCTGAGTGTGTTTTGAACTTTACAAAACACTGAATTGTATTTTTGTATATAACTTTTGTTATTGTTATGGTTGTTTGTAACGTCTGATGATCCCATAAAGCGTGAAACTCTGAGTAATGTTTAAAATTTGATTGTATTTTATTATTATTCTAATATAATATGATATATACTGCTAATATAATATATACTAATAATATATAAATATGTATATATATATATATATATATATATATATATATATATATATATATATATATATATATATATATATATATATATATATATATATATATATATATTATTAGTATATACTATAAATAGTATGCATAAACTTTTTAAAAATTAAGGGATAAATTATATTAGTTTAATATAGTACATATTCTAGCTTCTTTTTGGTTGACTTAATTTTTTACTCTTGTTTTAATTGGATAGCATTTTTTATTTATCTTAATAAATTAAAAAATTCGTCCGATAGCGGTTTTAACTGTAGGGTAATGCAGGGCTAGAATTTGGCGTTAATTACCTTTCGATACTCCTGACGTTAACCAACTGGAGACATTAGAATACGATTTTATTTTGTCACTGACGTTAAAAACTTCCGTTTTACTTTTAACAAGCCGATAGCTTATCGCAGAGTTTAACAGAGAAATTTGAATACGGCTGCATTGCTTGCAACCCATTTGCAGGCTTGGACTGGGCCGCCGGGATACCGGAAGATTCCCAATGGGCCGATTGCCATAAAATATCATATTTTCATTAAGATTACATTTTATTTTCCATTGATTATTATAATCAACGGTAAATAAAAATGTAAATAAAAGTATAATAACTTTTATTCGAGCCTATTATAGGCTATAGCCTATTATAGGCTATAGCCTATTATAGGCTATAGCCTATTATAGGCTATAGCCTATTATAGGCTATAGCCTATTATAGGCTATAGCCTATTATAGGCTATAGCCTATTATAGGCTATAGCCTATTATAGGCTATAGCCTATTATAGGCTATAGCCTATTATAGGCTATAGCCTATTATAGGCTATAGCCTATTATAGGCTATAGCCTATTATAGGCTATAGCCTATTATAGGCTATAGCCTATTATAGGCCATAGCCTATTATAGGCCATAGCCTATTATAGGCTATAGCCTATTATAGGCTATAGCCTATTATAGGCTATAGCCTATTATAGGCTATAGCCTATTATAGGCTATAGCCTATTATAGGCTATAGCCTCTTATAGGCCATAGCCTATTATAGGCCATAGCCTATTATAGGCTATAGCCTATTATAGGCTATAGCCTATTATAGGCTAGAAAAAAAGTTATTATACTCTGTGCTAAGATATAGATGCGCCATAGCACATCTACCGGCTAATTAAATAAATTTTGACGGCCATCTTGAACGGCTCGTAAAAAGAATTATACTAATGTAAACAAACCTAATTAGTTAACAAATATTAAACTACTTATCTTATAACTACGTGGATTTTAAATTTGTTGTTGTTTGTATATTGTTTACTGAAAAAAAAGTCACAGGTTGATATTATTGATAATATTTTGTTGCTATAAATTATTTACTATTTATGTTTGTTTTACTATGTATTTTGTTGATTGTGCATCAAACTTTTGTTGACAACCATTACGTATATGAACTCAACCGCGGTTTAGGCAAAAGCTAACATAGGATGCAGCCTATGGGCGCCATAACAAAAAAGAAATAAAAAAGAAAAAAAAAAAGTAGAAAGAAAGAGTAAAGTCACCTAAAGCTTTAGTTTCTTATGACTTTATTATTTAACCGAGTTTATTCATCTCGCAATTTTGCAAATGTTTAGTAATAGAAATTCGAATACTAATTATCAATATTCGGTAAATAAGTAACGTTTAACAGTTCTCCATAATTTAGTTTAAATAACCTTATTATGGGTTAGCTTAAACTATTGTTTTAATTTTATGTTTTCATTTTATAAGACGTCTAAACCCTTTTTTTTAAATAAGAAACCAGCTTATGGGAAACTAGGACTAGAAGCCTCAAAATTAAAAAAAACTTTTATTACTAAGTTATTTTTTAGCAAGTAACTTATCTAAGAGTTGGAGAAATATTTCCTAATTTGACTCCTACATTTCACATCACATTACACTAAGTTGGCATTATTTACAACAGTAAAGCAGCCGTGATGCGCAGTGGTAGCGCGCTTGCCACAGAAAAAAATTATCAGTGGTTCAAACCTTACCTCTGGGCAATTTTTGAAACATCGGTCAGAAAAAAGGCGTTTTAAATGCTCTTCCACGGTGCTCTGTGATAAGACTGTAAGGGCTTCTTGGGGCACCTAAAATTAAAATATAATAAAAAGAACAACGGTTTAAATGAGTATTTAATTTACAGGAACAATCGAATGGAATTCCATTCGATTGTAAATGTGATTATCTAATACCAGACAACCCATAGATTGTTGTTATTGTCTCATACCAGACGACCGAACGGGACATACTAATTTGCTACATTACTACACTTGTAGACATCAACAGTCTTTAATATTAGTAAATCATATACTTTTTCTTTATTGCATATTATCTAAACACAGAGTCTCAAGAGCGTTTCTCCCCAAATGACTAAGCTGACAATCACGCACACGTTCACTCGGAGGTTCCACAATGCATATTATATTAACGCTCGCTGATTGTGTGCTTCATCTAGAATCTCACTTCATATTACATCATTTTACACCAGTACGGGGTTGTAGCTCTTTGGCTAAGAGTGATGGCTTTTGGTCTACGTTGACTAGTGTGTGAATTCAATCAATTGAAATCTATTTTGTAGGTCTTACGTTTGCTAGCCCATAAGCGCAAGAAGTGAGTGTGTTTAGCTATTTATACACCAAATTTGAAAGCGGAAGACATAACTACAAAAACATAACGAAAACATAACTAGACCATACTAGTCGTCCCAACGGTACATAATGATGCACTACACCATCACAACCGTAGACATGAACAGACTCTAATATCATTAAATCAAGTATTTATTTCTTTTTTACTCATTCGCTTCTTGGCTTTCGAGTCGTCCAAAGAAGGATGGGCAATTATCCTAATTTTTAGCCAAAAGGCAATCACCTAAGAATCTGTCTTTCTCCTTAGAACTTTCTCCTAAGAAACTGTGCCAGCAGTAGAGAACAGCGACAGCCACAGAAATAAATTCAAAAAGTGTATTGTTTTGCATAGTCTTGCATATTCAAATTTGTTTCTGACTTACCAATTTGTGTTGAAATTATCTTCATCGCAAGTTGCTTGTGAAAGGTTATTAATAAAAATGAAATATATTTTGAACAGATTAAAAAATTTTATTGAGCCAGTCAAGTTTACAATCATTCATTTTGAAATCTGCTGAAAAGTACCTTCTTCCAAGATTTAATTACAATGCAATCATTGATGCTTTGGCATTGACTAGTTAAACGATTAACTAAGTTAATATATTTAATAGTGAAGAGCAATTTTGTTTACTATTTCCAGACTCTAACATACAACAGCGTTTTAGAAACATTTATTTTTTATCAATATTTAGGCTGAGATTCAAAATCTTTTTTATACACAAAATAAAAATAAATACTAAAGAAGACAGAAGATATATATACATATCTTCTGTGTAAGAAGAAGACAGCACTATATACATATATATATGTATATATATATATATATATATATATATATATATATATATATATATATATATATATATATATATATATATATATATATATATATATATATATATTAAATATATAAAAAATAAAATAAAGTGGGCCGCCATGACCAAAATTTCCCGAGCCGTTTTTTCAAGTCAGTCCGACATTGCCCATTAGTGAAAAATGTGCTTATTTACATCTGCGGTAATTTGTAAGTAATAAAATTTCCCATTGAACCTGTCATTTCGAAAAGGACATAAGTCCAAAACTTTTAGCAGTTAGTTTTTAAGTTTGAATTAAAAAGTTCTGTATGATTTATATTTTTTTTATAAAAAATAAATAAATTACATACGTTCTTTATTTATTTACTTCTATGTTTAATTTCTTTAGCAACCTAGACATTAGTTTAATAAAAATCATATTTTTGTTGATTTTGAAAAGTTTTAGTAAATGGACTTGTGCCCTTTTCGAAATGACAGGTTCCATTGTTATTGTTGCAACGCAGTGAGAAACTTATAATACAATTCCTGAAATTTGACATATTCATTCAAAAACTATTGACAATAAAATGCATCCTTATAATCGTTACTAAATAAATAAATTTTAATATATATATATATATATATATATATATATATATATATATATATATATATATATATATATATATATATATATACATATATATATATATATACATTAGGGTGTTTCTAGTATTTAGAAATCTGTTCCTTGATTCCTTCAACAAGCCAAAATTTGTTCCACTAAATATTTAGAGTTACATGCAAAAAATTGGATCTTTCAGACAAAGTTTAGGGATTCCTACACACATTAACATTTGTTATAATACGTTTTACCAACTTTTTTGATTATTAATATTTTTGCACAGGACTACCCAGCGAGTAGAGAAACTTTCATTATAATCCAATACAACAACGTAAATTTAATAAAGACGAGCTAAAACCGTAACGACCAATACGTCGTATTTGTTTACTTTCAAGATTAATATACGTATATATATATATATATATATATATATATATATATATATATATATATATATATATATATATATATATATATATATATATATATATATATATAGTATATATATATATATATATATATATATATATATATATATATATATTATTTTTTTGTTTTCTATTTTCACATTTAAAATTGAAATATTTACTGTATTAGGCTCCTTATAATTTTAATTATTTAAAAGTTAAGAAACATTAAAAATGAGACTATTCTCAGCGGCAGGTAACATTTTTGATGAAAAAAGAGCTTGTTTGTTGCCCCAAACTGAATAACAACTCTTTTTGCACCCCTAAATTCCTAAACTTTTAGAAATCCTTACTTTAGTGATTACTGCAAATGAGATTAGACAAAGCTGTTTAATAAAAATAAAAAGTAAATTTATTAGCTTTAGTACATACGTCGTCTATCTTATAGCCTGCTGTTACAAGGGAGTGTTGCTACATCGGCTATCTTATAGCCTGCTGCTAGAAAGAAGTTCTGCTACATTGACTGAGGATTTGGCATAGGACAACAATCTTTTTAAGTTAAAAAGTCATTGTCCTACAGGGCAATAACTATGGGGAAATCACGGTAAAACATTTAAAAATCTTCACAAATACAATATAATTTTAGGTAAAACTACAGTTTAAAAATCCAAAATAATCTTTTTCGCTTGTTGCGCTCTCATTAATGGAGGGTTTTTAAACATTAGAAAATTTGATCGAAATAATAAAAGCTATATATATATATATATATATATATATATATATATATATATATATATATATATATATATATATATATGTATATATATATATATATATATATATATATATATATATATATATATATATTTCTATATAAATCACCACTTTTAACTCTTTTTATGACTAAAAATACGCTTGGTTTAGCTTGGTTACAGAAGAAAGTACCTCAAATAAGATTAAAAGTATATTCAAAAGCTTAAAGTTGTGCTTTTCCAAGAAATTTAACATTAAAAGCTGAGCGTGATTTGTTTATACTTTTGAAAACACATTATCTAATTATCTGGGGGTAAAAATTTATTTATCTTTTTAAAAAATATAGATAACTTTTATCTGTATTTAATACCTGCTACAGATCTTGGCTCTCAATTTTTATTCACCAGTTTTTTTTATATGCACTCTCATATATTTGATATCATATATAATGATTTTATATGATGAATATATGAGACTATAATAATCTCATATATTTATGTATGTACTCATATGTATGTATGTATGTATGTATGTATGTATGTATGTATGTATGTATGTATGTATGTATGTATGTATGTATGTATGTATGTATGTATGTATGTATGTATGTATGTATGTATGTATGTATGTATGTATGTATTTATTTATGTTTGTTTGTTTGTATTTATGTTTGTTTGTATGTATGTATGTATGTATGTATGTATGTATGTATGTATGTATGTATGTATGTATGTATGTATGTATGTATGTATGTATGTATGTATGTATATATGTATGTAAGTATGTATCTATGTATATATTTATGTATTTATGCATGTATGTTGGTATGTATGTATGTAGGTATGTATATATAAATTATACAAACTCTCTATGCAGCATATATATATATATATATATATATATATATATATATATATATTTTATATACACATATGTATATATATATATATATATTATGAATGTGTGTATATATGTATATATATATGTATATATGTATATATATATATATATATATATATATATATATATATATATATATATATATATATATATATATATATATATATATATATATATATGTATATACATATACCATTACATATAACGGGTGATGCGGAAGTTATCGGAAAAAATAAAAACGTCAATAACTTATTTATAAATAAAAAAACAAACTACTATTATTTTTTTTTTTAATAAAGCATTTATCTTTTAATAAAAATATATTATTTTTCATATTAAAAACACCACCATCTGCAATTGATCTCAATTTTGCTCTGACGCCTTTCATATGCGACTGTAAAAAGTTTAAATCAATTTCTTGTAGTTTTAGTTTAATGCGATCAATCAAAACTTGCTCTGTTGAAGCTTGCCAATCTCCCTCGTAAACCTTCTGTGCCAAATGCCCCCAAAAATTTTCAATTGGTCGTGCTTGAGGCACATTTGGGGGATTGGATTCTTTATCAACGTAATAGACATATTGGTCCATCCAATTTAGAGAATCTTTAGAATAATGAGAACTTGCTAAATCTGGCCAAAATAAATAGTTATAGTCTCCATGATACTTGTGAATAAATGGAAGAAGTCCTTTTTCTAAACATTCATTAATATAGATTGATGAATTGATCGCTACAGCCTTGAAAGTGCGAAGCAATGGCTCGGACATACCACGGTAAGATATGGCTATCCACATTAATAATTTTTTTGGAAATTTCTCTTTTCCTATAAAACGAACACTTTCTGGGCATGTCTTTTTTGTTGTTTGTGTAGTATCCAGAATTTCCAGGCATGTTGTCCCCTGCAAAACAAAAGTATTTTTCGTCATCGATGACTAGAAGCGATTTTGTGTTATAGAGTTGGTTAACTAGTTTCCTGCTTCTTTTAATCGCCTTTATTTGTTGTTCTATAGTGTATTTTGGAGTCTTTTCACGTTTTCTATATTTAATATTCATTTTTTTTAACTGACGACCAATTGTCGATTGATTTACACCGAATTTAATACCTATTTTTCTCTGACTGACCCCTTTTCGATTGTTGACAAGTCTGGTTAATTCGGCTTTCTTTTCTCTAGTCCAGAATGTCGGACGACCAGGATGCTTTCTATCAGAAAACGATTGAACAGTTTCAAGTCTTTTTAGGTTATCATATATTGTACTTCGAGCAAATCCTTCCTTTTCAAGATGATTTAGGGTTTTTTTTTTTATATCAGGTTTATTTACAAAAAACATTTTTAGTCGCTTTCGAAAAGATTTTCGTTCAGCTGCATTTAACTTCATTTTACCACAAAACTGATTATTATGCTCAAATAATAATCAGTTTTTGTGATAAAATCAAAGATAAACCCCAAAGACTAATTATTATGCTCAAATAATGAAATTAGGATTTGTCCGATAACTTCCGCATCACCCGTTACATACATATGTACACCTCACAATTACATACATAACATATCTCATCAAAATGTTCATCCAAAAAACTTTTAAAATAAACAATGCTAATATTGGTCTACGTTACAATATCAAAATTTGTTTTAAAATTCTTAAGCATAACTTGTACCCATTTTTATCATAGAAAAAAAACTAAAATTCTTACTCAAATAAAGATGCTGTTCCTTTACTTCCTTACAACCTATAAAGTTCTCAATTTTTTAAACTTCTTTACATTGAAAAATATCAGAGTTAACAAAATAAGGATTGCTAAATTGTGAAGAGACGTTTTAAAACCGTTACATTAAACTGTTTTTCACTCCAAGCTTTTGCTTTCTTTTTTATACAGAGATTTCTTTAAATAATTTTATCTCTCTGTACATACAGTATCGGACAAAACGAGTGCAACCAAATAATGCTAATTTAGTTTCTTTACATAAAAGTGCTGCATTTTTTCAATTTAGAGAAATAACTATGTAACTGTTTGGAGACAAAGTTCTTCAAGTTTTATTCATCACAAAGTTCATTATTTGTACACGAAAATTAATAAATTAATCAAAAGTATTTAAAAAAGTTGATTTCCTTCTGGACAAAACAAGTGCAACTCGACAAAATGTTGACCAAGCTGTATTCCGCTATCAATATTTCGTGGCGAATCCTTTCTTGTCGATCACAGCCTTGCATCTTCAAGGCATAGATTCGATCAGGTGATCAATGAAACTTTGTGGAATCGCTGCCCAGGCCTTTTGGATTTGTTCAAACAGTTGATCCTTATTAAGAACACCTTCACGATTAATTCTGCGGCTGATGATCTCTCACAGGTTCTAGATAGGGCTGAGATCCGGAGATTGAGGCGGCCAATCCATCACCGATAGGTGGTTGTCTTGAAACCACTGCTTGACTACTTTTGCAGTGTGTTTCGGATCGTTGTCTTGCTGAAAAACCCATTTTATTGGCATATTCCATTCAGCATGAGGTAACATAACATCTTTCAGGATATTTTTATACATAAAACGGTCCATTATTCCATCGTTTCGATGTATTGGACCTAGAACGTTAGCAGAAAAACACCCCAAGACCATTACATTGCCTCCACCATGCTTCACGGTCATATGGCAGTAACGTAAATTTTCTGGCCGGTTGACGTACACGGCAAATGCAATCGCTCCCAATGATGTTGAGCTTCGATTCATCACTGAACAGGACAGTTCGCCATTTCTGCACATTCCAGTCAATATGAGATGTAGCAAACAGGAGTCTTTTCTTCTGGTTTTTTAGTGAAATCAGCGGTTTCTTTGCAGGGCGTCGAGAAAACAATCCGGCTTTAACAGCACGTCGTCTGATTGTTCGGTCCAATACAGGCAGCTCTAGTTGATTTTGTATCTCGACTGATGATATCCAGGGATCCTTCTTGACAGATCTGACGATCATAGAATCCTCTCTAGAAGTGGTGGAACGCGGTCATCCAGCTTTGTTATCTGCTGCCAACTTCCCCGTAGAACGATATTTGGAACATATTCTTGATACGGTCCATTTTTCACGCGATATTAATCACAAATACTTTTTTGTGACATTCCACTTATGTAATCGCCGATAATTTTCTTTCTTAGTTCCAATCAAAGACTGTCGGGAGCCATTTTTGCACTTGAAGTCATACAAATAATAAAAATAAAGAATCAAGCTTCTCAAGGCTTACCGTGGTACATTTACCTTGTGATGATACAATAATGCTCTGTGGAACACAACGTCTTGGTTGGATGTGGACTGTATTGATGTAATGAAACACTTGTTGTATTTCACTTCTTGTATTGATGTTCTTCGATAAAACACTTTGATAAAACTCACTTCGATAAACTGTCTTGATAATACTGACTGATTGACTTCCATATACTGACTGAATTACATGTCGATTTACATGTCTCTTATATAGTAAAATGAACCTGTGTGAACCTGTTCTGGAAGATTCTAGATGCTTGTTTTCGATGCTTCTGGAAACTTCTGGATGCGTCTGGATGCTTCTGAATGTTTCTGGATATTTCTGGATGCTACTGGATGCTTCCAGATGCTTCTTCTGGAAACTTCTGGAAGCTTCTGCATACTTCTGGAAACTTCTGGAAACTTCTGGATACTTCCTTTAATTATTAAAAAACTTCCGTGACGTTGACACGGACAGGACTTAAGAAAATGAAACAAACCAAAAAAGTTTCACTTGCTTTGTCCGCTGCAAAATGGCACTTGTCAACGACATTCTGTCTGTGTGCTGTCACCTGTCAGCTGATTGCTCATGTCATGGCATGCTATGACTCCAGACTCCTGAACTGTTTGCTGTGGTAGTATAGTTCGTTTCGTTTTTAAGACATGTAAAATTAGGAACACTTTTTAGCATTGTTTGATTTGATTGCAAATGTTTTGTCCAATCCTGTACATCAACTGACTGGTATATTTTATTGTAGAAAATTAAACATGCATACATTGATTGGCAAATTTGGGGTCATATGTGCACACATACAGGATTCTAGTTAAGTAAAGCCGACAACGCCGGGGGCCAGGGACTTTTGTTTTAAAGGACCTTAAGAATAACATTACATCAACATATCCTATATTTATTTATAAGCATTTAAAATTGAAAAAAAGACCTAATCTAATGCCCTAAATTGTCTGCCATTTTTTTGCTTAGCGGAAGCTTAGCTTACCGAAAGCAGACAATTTAGCAGGCAAAGTCAAGAAGATAAATAACATTAATCTGAAAAGCCGCTATATATTTAGACTTAAAAAAAAGTCTTAATAAAAAACGCTCAAATCAATACCCACTTCTTCCTCAAAAACATGCCCATATCTTCAAAAAGGGGGGTGTCCCTACTTACCCCTCGCCTAAGTTACACCTCTGCCACATCTATCTCGGTTTCTAGTTAGGCATTGATTAAATAAAATATAAAAAAGTTTATATACTTTGTTTTGGCTCAAAGCCCTAGATAGGCTATGAACATGACTCTTAAGTATCTAATAGTTGGAAAAATATATAAGAAAATAAACTACTAATCGAGGGGTAAGGCATATATATAATATATAAAAACTTGGAGACCCTACCTGCAAATGATAAGCACAAACGAAGATGTAAATTGTTTTTTGCTTTTGCTAACATTTAAACTGTGAGATATTCATACTTTGGAATTGTCGTTTTTAGTTTTTAAAATCGTTTTCTTTAAATTATTCAAGTATTTATACATATAGATACATATACAGACCGTGCCTAGGCTATACACACCTCAATCGGAGGGTGGGGCAAAGAGCGAATTTAAGGAGTTTTTTAATAAAATAAAAATTTTTTAAGATATTAGTGCTCTAATGACAGGTTATTTTCAAAAAAAAGGGGCTGGGACACAGTACTGTTTATATACAACATTTTGAATGTTGTATACAAACAGCCATTTTTAATCTGTGTGTGTCTAAGAAAAAGATAACAACAATTGAAATAACAGAGGTGATATTTATGTATCGCCCATTACTCAAAAGTTATTTTATACCAAGCATGTTTTTATAGTGTTTGTGGCTATGAAAGTTGCCGTTTTTTATTTCTTTCTTGAGGAGAGCTCTTTGTTCCATATATTTTATGACTATATAAAACCAAAATTAAAATATTTTAATAGAAATATTTTAATTGACAAATTGACACTTCTTTCTCAATAGAATAAAATAATAGATATTCAAGTAAAATATGCACAGATTCGCTTTTATTGCTACAATGTTGGTTGCACAAACTACTACTCTACCAGTATTTAGAATATCCAATATTAACCTTTGGTCTCTGCTTAAAATGAATTTAACAGCCTTGATTATAGACAGAAAATTGCATCGTTGGATGTACCAGACATAACTTTTATGTGTCTTTTTATAAAAGCATTTCTGACTTTTATAGTTGTATTTGATGCTTGGTTACTGCTTACATAACCTTTTGGAGTAAGTAAAAACAAAACTGGTTAAAAAAAACAAAACTGGTTAAAAAAAACAAAACTGGTTAAAAAAAACAAAACTGGTTAAAAAAAACAAAACTGGTTAAAAAAAACAAAACTGGTTAAAAAAAACAAAACTGGTTAAAAAAAACAAAACTGGTTAAAAAAAACAAAACTAGTTAAAAAAAACAAAACTGGTTAAAAAAAACAAAACTGGTTAAAAAAAACAAAACTGGTTAAAAAAAACAAAACTGGTTAAAAAAAACAAAACTGGTTAAAAAAAAAAGATCCATGAAAAATAGCACCTATATAATAAATTTATAAATTGAAATTAAAAAATAATATTACTGAATATCCTCCACTTTTTAACTCAACAACTTGTCCACCATCTTTAGTTATCTTTTGCTTAAAAACATAGAGTGCAGTATCTTCAATTATTCTTGCAATATTCTTTGGAATTATCCATTGTCGACATGAAAATTGCAGAATCTCTTATTAAATAAGTATGATGTTGTTGATGTTGGCAATGATACTGAAGCCAATAAAGATGATGATGAAGCCAAATTATAAGCAAATGAAAATTTGTTGACGATAACAATAAAGCTGTTTGTGATAATGATTTATTAATTCAGATACTTATTAAAGATTAGTATGTAAACCATATTCTTTCATTACATTAAACTTTTTTTTACATTTACAATCAACAGTTAACATATTTAAAAAAGAGTTTGTTTTGGTCACCAAACATTTAGGTAATATATGCTCTTTAGATTTTGGAAATAAAGTTTCATTGAGTTTGTATACCTTTAAATTTTCTACTAGGCAGAAAAAACAAATTCAGTGTTTGCAAGTTTTTAGAGTTACAGATTGTTTTGGTATTTTACCACATAAATTACACTGACAAGGTTGTAAATGAGGATTAAATTCATTTTTTAATTCTTCAATATCTATTTCTGAGTAGGAAATTACTAGACTTTTTCGCCAATACCAGGACAATCATTAGGTCTTTTATTTTGTTTAAGTTATTTTGCAAAATTTAGACTTTTACTGAGTTTTCATACCTGCTGACAACAATAGCATTCATCATAATGAGGTTTCGAAATCACACTTAAGTAAAATGTTTTCGATGTCAGTCTTTTAATAATATTGTTTATGGTATTATAATACCAATGGAACACTTTTTCATTTTTGTCATTTTGAAAGTCTAAAAAGTTTTATAACCAAACTGCGCTTGCGTACAATAACTTGTCGTTTATGAAGTGAGTATGAACGACTGTGAATGACTGATGTTGAAATATGAGTAAGCCTTACAAAAAGTACCACAAAATCCGAAATAACAAACATTTTGATCTGTAACTTTGGCAATGCTCATGAAACATGTTTAATTACATACTGACAAAATTTTATCGAAATCTTACATGATCGAGTGGGAACCCCATCATTTCCAAATTTCGGAAATGATGGGGTTGTTAATTTTGCATTGTAATAACTTTTGTAATTTACAACATTTTTGAATGAAGTTTAAAACCCGCCAATGAGTCTAAATTAAGTATAAAATAGTAACTTCAAAATTTTAATACATCACTGCCCTCACGTTCAAGCAGATGGAGGAGGTAAACATTTTAAAGTATTTTTGTTCCCAGGCTTTCATCATCGTGATTTTTTGAGAAGTTTCCTCATATGGCATAGACATGAACATACTAAAGTTTGGAGTTAGAACAATGTGTAAAAGAGTTATATCTGAAACATCAAAAAATCTTTATTACTTTTTATACTTGTATTTTTTTGGCGCCTATAGACTTTTGCACCACCTCTGAATTTACTAATTTCAATTGCAGATTTTGAAAGATCGTCGTTTAAAATGAAAGAAAACTGTATTTAATAAAAAAATTTGTTAAGTAAGACTTAACAAAACTTTTTTTGTTTTATTAACAAAAAACGCTAATATTTGCCATCTTATTTTGCAAAATAATTGTTCATCGTCTAAGTAAAATAATTATTTATCGTCTGGCTTTCGTTTCCAAAATTTTTATAACCTTAAAACTCTATTTTAAAAAGGTAGCATTTAACTGGATCTCTTAAGCTTATTTTTTATTTCACTCTTTCATTACAGTTCTTATTAAAATTAAGAGCCTAGATTAATAACATTTTTTTTACTTTCGTGTTTATAAATGAAATGCGATATTAAGACTCGCCATTTGCCCGATTTACTTATTTTATCCAAAATGAAGTTAATGGCTTTAATGGCTTAACATTGTTGTTGAGTTAACAAAAGTTATGTTAGTGCAAAAACAAGAAAAACCTGGTTGTCAAAACTTTATAATCAGAATTGTAAGCTTTAAAAGAAAATGGCAAATATTAACAATTTTTGGTATACTTTTAAAACCTCAGCATTGATTTAAAGTACTTTACTTAGATGAAAATTATTATTGAATACCATTTTCTTTTGTTTTAAATGAAGATTTTTTAGAATCGTCAATCAAAATTAGTAAATTCAAAGGTGGTGTAATAGCGCGTTGGCGCCATTTTTTGCATTATTTAAGCTTTTATATCATAAAATATATTTTTTCATTTATAAATATATATTTAAAATGAACATAATCATTAAAAAAACTTGTTTGTTTACTTATAATAAACAATTAGTTTTCAGGTTTGGAATTTGAAAGTTTGAGAGCTGAAGTCTAAAATACTTCAGTTAAAAATTTACAAAACTTAGCTTAGAAAACCTTAAATATATGAAAGGGGAGAGTGGTGTACCTCGGAGGTATTTTCAAACTTTTACAAATATTAAAAAAAAAATACTTGCAATATGTTATGTAATAATTTATTTTCATTAACTTAATGATATTAGTTTTTCTAGGATTTTTTATTAAACATCCATACATATTTTTTCATCCCTTTTTTTTGGTTTAAAAAACAGCTAATATTATAGTCAAGGTACACCACCGGTGGTGTACTTTGGAGGTATGTATTTTGTACCTTGGAGGTATTATTGTCTTAACAGATTAAGTACTCAACATGGTAGAAATTTGATATAATGTTGACTTATAGGATAATTGGACTTCACATCAGAGATAATATTAATCTATCTAGTTAGATTTTTTATAAACTATATATTAAATGATACTTATGTTGAAATTATATATTATTATAAATTTAAACTAATTTATACTTAGAAGTATTAAAAACTTACAAAAAAAACAATGTTGATTAAGAAAAGAGTAATAACAAATATCTACAGTAAAGTTTAGTAATAATAAGTATTTCACTTTGATTTAGCATTTTTCTACTCTACATTCAGGTAATCAAAGTTAATGCCCTGTAATAAAGGGATGTGGCAACTAAAAGACCATGTCTAATTTGTCCAACTCATACACAGTTTTATAATCTCTTTAATAAATCTTTAAAATTATCAAAGAGAAAATAACAATTTGAAAAAAATAATTACATCATATTATACTAAAGATATTCTTAATAAAAAAAATTATCAAAATAAACTATAACAATATATTACATTAAAAAAATACTTTCATAACAAATATTAACTATAATAGTATTTACAAAATCATGCAAGCTTGTACCTTGATGGTACCACCAAGGTACACAACATTAGCTGCCTCCAAGGTACACCGCTACCACAGTTTTTCCAAAACCGCTAGCATATATATAGGTTAGTAGTTAAGCAGTTTCAAGCATAAATGCAGCTGAAAATATGTTTTACAATTTTTGATAATCAGTTTTAAAACAAAGTTTATACCTACAGTCGTAGAAAAAAAGAATGCACTCTAAAAAAAATTACTTTTTGGTACCGGAAACATACTTGTATTTTTATTGCAACAACAAATGTGTTAGGCCGTGGTAAAACAACTTATTATGAGCCTTTAGAGCTCAAATGTGTGAAGCCGTGGTAAAACAACTTATTATGAGCAAATACATGAAACTAAAACTTCAGTTTGAATTCATCACTCAAGATGGCAGCACAATTGACGTGCCTCCAAGGTACACTCACCTCCAAGGTACACCACTCTCCTTTATCCGTAAATACGTGTGGATATTTTTTTTTTAATCGTTAGGCATGCGCATCGTAAAGATTTAAAGAGTAAGTTATTTTATGGTGTGTTTGTAGACATCAAGCCAAAGTTGTTTGCCGATTGAACATTTTAAAATTTATTTTGTTTATCGTGCCAACATTAGCCCGATAATGGAAAAACGATGCTGATCTTATGCTGATATAAAAGATATCAGCAAGACATCGGATCATCGACCATGTGTTAATTTTCATCATATTTTCATCATATTTATAATAACTATTAACAATACAATTTTTGATTAAAATATGACCGGAGCAGGTAGACGACTAAAGTCAAATCATCTAGCGGTGTTGATGTCATTTGTATTTTTTTTTCTGAAAAATATCAATCAATTAAAAAAAATCTCTGTAAATAACATGAAATATTTTGCATTAAAAAATGAGGCATTAGGTAATTTAATATTCATAATAGGGAAAGCTGCAAGGGCGGATTCAAACCATCCCGTAAAGATGGAAGGGGGCAATTTAATTTTTTTTGATTAGGTGGATCCTGACCATCTAGAAAGTGGGAGACTTTAGATATAGGATTTGTAGGCAAGTTAGGGCGTAAATTTTTATATGATTTCATATTTTTAAACAGTCTGTCTTTTAGACTTAATTTACTTCCTTCCTTTTCAATGTGAGTTAAATATATAGAAATAAAAAAAGTATTATAAAAAACTCTAGGGAAGGAAGGGGGTGTTACCTCTTTTACAATCACCTCCCCCTAACCCCCTCCCTCCCCTATGGATCAGCCCTAAAAAACTAGGGTATAATGGGGTACTTAAGGCAAAGTCATCAAAAAACTGGCAAAAATAATTAAAGCGAAAACAATTTTTTTTAATGACAAAATACAACACAAACTACTATCTGACAAAAGAAAAAGTCAATAGCATTAAATTAAATAAAAATTGTTTAACATTTGAAAATCTTTGAAAAAAATTGTTTTGCCGCATGCCAGATGCAAGAAGTAGAACTTGGCTTTTTATCATTTTCTTGGGCACGAGTGAAGTGCCCAAATTTGGAAATCACTACTAGAAACCCAACTTTCAACACTAGTTAAGTAATTTTCTGAACAGTAGAGAAGGAAGAGTTTTCCTCTGAATTTTGAACCGTTTTCCACTTTTTATATGCAGAGTTTTGTCCATCTACTTTAGCATTTTGTTTTTATTTATTTGATGCATTATCACTTTTGTTTGCCCAATTTCCTTCTTTTGATAGATTTTGCTTATTTTTACTCAGGATGTCTAATAGCAAGACTCTATATGGAGAGTGCATCAGAGCGAATGCAGTAACTGTTTTGGTATGGGAATGATAAACCTTTAAAACACATTTTGAAATGATATGGTATTAACATTGGTTGTAGAAGTTGCTTTAATGCTGAAAGAAATGGACATTATGCTGGTAAAATCAGATGATTAGCTTGTAGAAGTAATTGTATAGAAATTAGAAACATTTACTGTTAAAACAAACTGCTAAAACCAGCTATTTGGGTTATAAGTAATATTGGATTACTGGTACTAATAGATGGATGACTGACAGAAGCACAGAGGTGGCTAGTAATAACAATGTCACATGTATATGCAACAGGGTTTGTTTCAGTAAAATTAATATCATTAGTTTCTGCTGTCAAAAAGTCTACTTTAGAAAAACATTATTATTAACTGACCATTTGCCTGCTTTTGGAAAGCCGTTTTTGGCATTTGTCATTTTGGCAGCTTTCAGGTAGGCAAAGCCCAAAAGTGCAGCTATTTGAAATTAAGTGATCACGCGCCCAGGATTTGTTTTCAACCATTCCCTATTATAGTGTTGTTATAGTAATTGTTTAGTGGCTTCATAAAAGCTAAATTCAAGGGCTGTATTCAATGAATGCAATGAGGTGGCAAACACAGAAGATTTACACCTTTCTCCATTGCATCGCATCGCATATTAATCAATTCAATATTTTGGTTTAAGATATGTCTAAAATAAGTAGAGCTGAGGGTATTATTTTGTCCCCTGAATATTTAATAAACTTTTTTAATCAAACAATAAATAACTCTTTTTGTATCCACCCGCTTGAGTGGCATTCAGCTCAGGCCCCTGGTGGTCCTCCATTCATTAATTCTGGCTTGATTCGTTTACGAAAATCATCATCAGCGGCATGTACCTTCCTTTTGCTGAAACGTCAAAAACTGTGACAAACTGACCCCTATCAGCTGAAGTGAGAGAACCAACTTGTCTTATCAATTTGATTGAAACGATTTTAGGAAGACATATTTGAGTAGTAAAAATACTTATTTCGTCACAATTCCAGATATTCTCAACATACAAGTTGTATCCACAAGTTCTTCCAGTAAAGAAAAAAAAATAGAATCAACAGCCACTTGGTTAAAGTCTATGGCAAGAACGATTGATGTTGCCGTTGGTTTACGTGTGATAAGTGTTTGGAATATGTCTCTGTAAAACCTTTATACTTGTCATAACTGGCAACGCCAAGGTCATTATTAAAACTGTGTTTCTTATTTTATTTAACTACCTGTTCATACGCTAACTTTCTGAGCTTAAATGAGCAGCCGTGGCGCAGTGGTAGTGCGCTTGCCTCAGAAACAAAGGATCCGTTGTTCAAACCCCACCTCTGGGCAAGTTTTGCAGCATCGGTTAGGAAGAAGGCGTGAGCTTCCAATTAAATGCTCATCCGCGGTGCTCCGTGATAAAGCCATAAAGACTATCAGAGTTAAACAAAGATGTCGATTTTTGTAAGTAAAAACTACGATAAGATTTACGTTGAACCGATTTAAAAAATAGTCTAAAAAATCTACAAATATAAGTACAAGTATTAAAATTGAAAATAACATAAAAGAACAAATAGCGGAGCTAGAGGACAGAAGTCGAAGAAATAACTTGAGGCTTGTTGGAATCGAAGAGAGCAAAAATAAAACTTGGAGGAAAGCGAGGAAAAAGTTAGACGGGTACTTAAAGAAAAAATCGCAAAAAAAGATCTATCGTTGTTTGTTTTCTAAATTATAAAGACAAAGCATAGTCTTAAGAATGAATAATCTAGAAATACGGCCTGGAAACAATAGGTTGTGCCGTTTATGTTAGGTTCTTGTCCGCGTTAGTACCCAGTCTACTTTAAAGAACAAAATAAAAAAAATTTCCTCAGAGATAATAAGTAAAAGTACCATTCCTGGAGCAAAATGTTCAGTGTATGGTTATACCGCTCGTTATTCACATGTGATAGCTATATTTAATCTTCCAAAAGGCCAGGACAAATATAACGTTCAATGGAGAAAAAAATTGATAGAAGTTATAACAAATTGTTTAATTGATGATTCAGTTTAATTTTTGTTTAATTGATGATTTAATTGATGATTGTTTAATTGATGATTCAGCTTTAAGGAAAAAAATTGCCAGTGAATCTTTGCATGTCTTTGCATGTTTGCGAGAGACACTTTAAAGAACACGAAGTGAATAAAAGTAAGCTAAACTATTCAGTGTGTGTGTGTCTATATATATATATATATATATATATATATATATATATATATATATATATATATATACATATGCTATGTATATATATATATATATATAAACATATATATATATATGTGTGTGTGTGTGTGTGTGTGTGTGTGTGTGTGTGTATTTGTGTGTATTTGTGTGTATTTGTGTGTGTTTGTAGATTCAACTAGAGCAAGACTTATACCAGGATCTCTACCTTCACAAAATTTATCGATGAAGAGTGTTTAAACATCCAGGTCACAATTTCAAAAACAGTATATAAGCTTTAATTTTTCTCATTATGCAATTTTTCTCCTTATGTATTTTTTTATTTTAGTTCATTAAAAAAGACAAGGCTTTCGACACTAAATAAAACATCAAAAAAAGATAGCAATGAATTTGACAATGATCAAAATCATGTACATTCTTCTATAAATTATTTCAAGAGTTTGTAGATTGTGTCAGCATACTTAAATTGGAATCATGGGAACTAGTTATATCGAAAGATTTAGTGAAAGTTTTAAAAGTAGACAACATTCACCTACAACCCTAATATGAAGTATATGTTCATATTAGGGTTGTATTTGCCTCTATATTTACAATACGATCTATTGCTTGGAACTTACCTGATAAGCATAATATATATTTGAGTTATAAGCAATCAGTTAAAAACATTACTTTATCAAGTATGACTGCTCTTTTATCAGCATACTCTTTGTGTCAGGGTGTTGCATCTGACTCAAGCTGTTTTAAAAAACATATTCTTACAAAATTGTACAATCCAAGTGTTGTATCAATCACTACATTTGAGAGTGAATTTAATAGGTCAATTCTGTATTTTTTATTAATAAAATCTGGCAATATTTGTGATGTAAAACTTTAGAGTTGTCACAAAATACTAATCTTCAAATGGCTGTAAAACGTAAAGCAGAAACATTGACAAAACCTACTCAGTTAAATGCCCCTATGTATGTATGTATGTATGTATGTATGTATGTATGTATGTATGTATGTATGTATGTATGTATGTATGTATGTATGTATGTATGTATGTATGTATGTATGTATGTATGTATGTATGTATGTATGTATGTATGTATGTATGTATGTATGTATGTATGTATGTATGTATGTATGTATGTATGTATGTATGTATGTATGTATGTATGTATGTATGTATGTATGTATGTATGTATGTATGTATGTATGTATGTATGTATGTATGTATGTATGTATGTATGTATGTATGTATGTATGTATGTATGTATGTATGTATGTATGTATGTATTGTATTTATGTACGTATGTGTGTATGTATGTAATATGAATGTATGTGTTTTATTTGTGTAAGCCCATGTGTTTATTTGTGTTCATACAAATTTTTTATATGCACATATGATGTTATGTATGTACATACACGTAAGTGACTAGTATGACCTTCAAAACTAACCTACTTGCCTAAAAACGAATGAATTTGTTCAAAGTTGCTACACGTGGGTCAAAGGAGAACTTTTACAATATCACCAAGTGGAAAATATTCATCATATGACAAAATAAATCTTTTAACTAAAAATTCGACAAGACAATCGTGATATACTAAACAATATTCAACAAAGACAACCATGATATACTTAAAAGAAAATGATAGACTTAATTTATGCAATAATGTGTTTCCAGAAGTGTTTTACAATGGTTGAAGGAAATATCAGTTTCGAAGAAAAATGAAAATTAGTCAAGAAATTTGTGAACTGAAAAGAAGATGCAGAAAAAGAAAATTAAAAAAAAAAAATCCAAAGAATAATAATTCTAGTGAAGCCTAACTTATTTCAAGTTGATATAAAGAAAACTTCAAACAATATTTTTATTACCAAGAAACTATTTGTATGAGTTTACCTAAACTTTTATTGACGCGTCAAACTTTAGCAGTTCTCTTGACAAGACCTCTAAGTCTTCTTTGAGTATCCCCGTTCTTTATTTTTATTTAATTACTATCATTTTAACATAATCTTCAATTGTAAACTTTTTAACTTTCGATATATTTGTATAAAAGTTTAAATGTAATAAGGAACAAAAGAAAAAAAAAAGAAAAAAAAAAAAGAGCTGAAATACAAAAGTAATTATTTTAGCCACTTCAAACTTAATAAGAAAACATTTATAGCATATTTTACGCATTTGATGATTTTGTGTCGGGCTATAATAAAAATAAGTTGTCATAGAGTAATAATATCCATATATTTAAAAAGATTTTTTTTTTGCTGTAAATAAATAATTAATCATTTAAACTTACTTTTTCAAACGAATTTTGTGGTACACTAAATACTTGAGCAGCTTTTATATCCTTGATCATCATTTTATCACGAAGAGAATTGCTTGCTGCATGACACTTTCACTCCAGGCCTGTTGATTTGATGTTCGTTTTTAATTTCTCATATTATTTATCTTTAAAAGCAATTATTATTTGTCTGGAACCTTTTAACTAAAAAGTACTAAAGTACCATAAAGTATGTTAGAACAAAAAGTATTCTAGTATAAATTCTTACAATTATCTAATCAACCAATATTAGTAATAAATTACTAAAAACACACACACATATATATTTTTTTCATATGTATATATATATATATATATATATATATATATATATATATATATATATATATATATATATATATATATATATGTATATACACACTCAGACACGCACATTCATATAAATACGAACTCAAAATATAAACAAATGATATATGTTGTGAGGAACACAAATCTATTCAAGATAAAAATTATTTCATTTTATTAAAAATATCATATATAGTCTACATTTTTATAAAAAAAACTCAGGGTAAAATGGGGAATACCCAATTTTGCCCTATTTTTCATACCCCATTATGTCCCTATGGTGGCATATTGCTATAAACAGTGCCACATCTAAGAAAAGTTTATACAATACCCAGTACTATATTAGTTAAATGCTATACGAGCTTCAGCATATCATATGAAATAATAAAGTTCTGCATTAAATAATATGACACGATTAAATTACATTGAAGTTCATTTGTCTTTACTTAGTCAAGAAAAATTTGCTTAGATATTAATACTTAATTTAGAAAAATTTGCTAAATTTTTTAATATTTAAATGCTACTGATGGTAGCATTTTGTCACATAATAATTCAAAATGAATCAATATTTAGTTATTCCACACTCAGATGAAAGCAAAAAGCCATTTTGCCTAAGTACCCATTTCGCACTAGTTTTCCCCATATAATATCTTTTATATACATAAAAATCTTATTCAAAAATCATAAAATTTAACAATATTTTGAAAATTAAACAATATACTTTTGATAAATTTTTTTAAAATTTTTGTTTTCTTTTAATACAAATACAATATACCTTAAAACATATATTACGTTACATAAAATTGCATTAAAGTATATTTTGTTTGTAGTTGTTGCAAATAAGTTTTTGCTCAGCATTTTGATTTTCAGTGTTTTGAAACAAACTGTATTTTTTTTGCTTTGTAAAAAAAATTGCATATATAGGTGTAACGAAAAGTATGTATTCTTCAATACAGAAATTTCTTTAAACTTTAAGAACGTTATTTATTAACCAGTTTTTTCAAATTTCTTCACTTTGCCAACTTTTTTCTGTTTTTGGGCTTTATTTTTCCTAAACATAAATATATAAAAGTATTAATAATTATACATTTAAACATGTAAATGTTTAAATGTATAATTGTTTAATTAATTAAAAAAAACATTTCTGTTTTTCAAAAAGGTCAAAAAAATTAGGATCAAAAAATCAAAATTCGCTTCTTTATGAAATAAGCTAATAAAAGAAGATAACAAACGTTATCGAATAATTATTTTTTAAAAATTGCGAAACAATTCGTAAAGATTACATATTTCCAAAAACGTCTTAAAAATAATATCTGCTTTAATTTTGAAAATATTTTTCAAAATGCCTTAAGCAATCATTTGGGAAAAATCATTCGACGTTTTGAAATTCTTAATTGTTAGTTATACTTTCATTATGACAATTATTGTTACATTATATTATAATAATAACCATTTCATTATAAAAATAATAATTATTATTATAATAAAACAACAATTAACTATTAGGAATTTCAAAATAGAGCGTAACTAATGTCACTCGCGTAAAAACAGGGAAGGAAAGGGTAGTTGGCGGTTGCCACTCCCCCCCCCTCCTCCTAACCCATATTTCATTTTTTTAAATTCAAATTCTATTTTTTGCTGCCCTAGCTTACCTTAGCTTTTATTTCCGCCCTGCCCCCCAACTTTTTTGACCTTCCTACGCGACTGACTAATATTACAAAACAGTTGCATCTGTTTAAAATTTAAAAAATTTTAATGTAAAATAAATGTATTTAGAAAGTGAAATAAGTAATAATACAAAAAGGAAAAAGACAAATAACAAGGAAGTTTCTAAGCGCGCAAGACTTTTATGATATATAACTTTGAAATTGAAGAATTGTTTAACGGAAAAACTCTTATTCTCTGGCCAACAAATTTCCCCAAAACTTTCTTCTATTAGGGGACATTAGAGGACAAAGTTTTGAAACAAGTTTCAATTTTTGGATTGGACTGATTCCGGCTTTTTAATCTCTCATAGTATATAATAAAGTTGACATTTTTTCTTTCTGCTTTTTGGATAAAACTTGTGCTTAAATCACAGGGCCATCATAGTCACAACTATAAAACATGCTATAAGAACCACGTTTGAACTCGATTTCGGCGATGTTTTTCATATGGACGATGAAAAAATTTATTCAACATATATTGAGTGATTTTTTCCTTTAGCATAAAAATGTTTGTGGCCTTAAAAGAATAAAAGCTCACTTAGTTACAGCCACAATTTTTATTAATTTTATAGAACTATAATCAAACTTACTTGCAAAATTTTAAGTTTTGTATTTCATTTCGCTGCCTCCATTCTTTGAATAAAATCATTGAAATTGTACACGTGACTTAGTTTCAGTTGGTTCTCTAATAAATGATGAAATGAGTCACAACTCATAAATGTGTTACCATCCCTAAGCATCCCTAAACTCCAATTTTTGTTTTGAGCGGAGCAATCGTCGCACCAAATAGCGTTTTTAGATTTGTCCCGATATTCTTGAAAAAACAAATAATTTGTAGAAATTAGCTCTACTTTGCACTGACCATCAATTTCTTCATGCCAAACAATTGAAACTACACTTTCCTTCAACACAAATGTTTGATTGTATGTTGTTAATTGCTGACAAAACATTGCTTCATTAAGTTTTTCCATTCTTGGTTGCATTATTACCTTTCCCATGTCTGTCGCCACTATTATTTCTTGTGCATAAACAGATCGATCAGCATCAAGTCTATATTTGTTTCTGGCGTTTTAAACCCTTTTCATGTGAATATTCCATGTCATGCAATCTGTACAGTCTGGAATTAAAGTTATTTTGAATTCCTCCACAATGTGTAAAAAACTGAAGGCACGTGTAACTTACTTCTTTTTTTTGATTTGCGAATGAAATATTTAATTTTTTGATAGTTTTTCTGTACGTTGATTCAGAGCTAACAACATTATTGTACTTGTTGAATTCCCCCAACATTATTTTTTACACTAAAGTTGGAAGAAAGATATAGCTGATTACGGTAGTTCAAATGTTTGTAATGTGACTGGACTGGTGAGCAGCTCATTACGTGTGCAACTAATTCTTTTGCCTTATATTTTCTATATTTAGCTGTTGTCTTTTTTTATTGAATTGTTTGTTCAAAAGCTAATCATTTTATTATTTTTATTTTTCAATCCTAAAGTGTTAAAATTTTAGGTATGCAGTTGACATAATTGTCACTAACCAAAAAATAGCAAAAGTTGAATTTTTTGGATTTGCTATTATTCATTTTTTTGGTAAAATTTGCATTTTGAACGTTTTTAGTGATCCAATTGTAGCGGTTTTTCTGCGATTCACTCCAGAAATCATCATTAATTTCATGTCTTCTATCGTTAGCGATATTTTTGGCACATTGATGTTTGCAATTGCAATCTTCCGCTATAACTTTATGTATCGATTTTCTTTTAATCTCAGAATCTTTTCTTTTCTGTTTTTCGTAAAATTTCTTGCGATGGTCGTTTAACACTGCGGATTCCTTTTTATTCTCATTTTTTGAATTCTTATCACTTAAATTGTTGTAGTTCTGACAAATTAGGTTCATTTTGAACAGATTTTTATTTATATTTAAAAAAAGTTTTTAAGTTGGCTATTGTGGTTTAACTTCCTCCGGCTAATTGGCATATAGAGAGCCAGATACCCGGTCCAGCGAAGACAACTTCAGCTTAACAAGGAGCATCATAACCCGCTTTGCAGACCAAGAGTAAGTGAGTTTAGGAAGAACGAAGGATAATAGAGTGAAAGTCAAGAAGACTTATAGAGTGAAAGTCAGAAGAAGTCGAGTTAGAAAGACAGCATAGAGAGAGCGGACAGATATTGCATTGATGTAAGAATATGCAATTAATACTATTAATTAGATTACCTAGTTAATGTACTACTCTGGAAGCATTTCGCGAGTGAGTTAACACTGCGCCAGAGGTTCAATAAAATTTTTAAATTAATGAGTATGTTAAAAGTACCGATAATAAAATTTTTGGATGCGCATTTTAAATAGATGATTTTTGTGTAAAAGTTTATAAAAAGGTCGCAAAACATCTGGAGCTAGTTGTAGTAATTGCTCCAAATGTTGCGTGGTCTTCTAAAAAATAACGATACAAAAGTATTTTTAATAAAAGTCAAAGTATTGATTTTCATAGAGAAAAAAATTTACATGCATCAATATATATATTTTTTAAATGTATAATATTACGGTTTGGATACGTAGCCAAATTTTTGGAAAAATTAATTGGGAAAAGTTAAAGTAAATTTACTTGTTATTGTTTCATAAGGCGTTTTAAATAACGCTTCAATTTATAAAAAGCCTGTCTACGTTTTTTTCCGACAAAAAACTCAACACAAATACTTATTTTTTTTTAATTAATCTTTTTTTTCCAATCCATAATATAATTAAGTTAAAGCTTATATATATAAAATATGACATTTTAACTACAAATCTCTTGTAAAACTGCAAAATTTAAATATATATCTAATAGTGTTTTTCTTGAAATACGTGAAAAGCAATTTAAGGCGTTTCGAAAAACGGCTTTAGATGTAATGTGTTTGTTTTATTAAGTTTGAAAATTAATATTTTTTTAATAAGTTTGAAAACCTTTTACTATAAAACTAAATACTTTATCGTATAAAAACATAAACGTTAGCACTCGAGTGTTTTTTTTATTTTTTCATTTATATGCCCCAAGAAGTCCTAACAGTCTTATCACAGAGCAATGCGGATGAGCATTTAATAGGAAGTTCACGCCTCATTCCTAACCAATGTTGCAAAACTTTTCCAGAGGTGGGGTTTGAACCATGGTTCCTTGTTTCTGAGGCATCCACGAATCCTTCGTTTCTTAGGTTTGGTACCAACGTTTATGTTTCTTTTATAAGATAGCTTTAAAAAATAAACAAGTTACCACAGTAATATGATATTTTAAGTAATTGCAAAATGTTTTTAAATATCTTACATTAGAGGATAATGCAACAGAAAATGATTTTAAAGACCTTAAACATAGAAGTAAAAAATTAGGTAATCTTTACATATTATTTTAAATTAGATATAAAAACTATTTAAAAAACGCAAATTATTTCGGCAAATCAATATTATCATAAAATGCGGTTGAAATGTCAATAAACAAAAGACGACAAAGATGTTATTCTTATATTTCTGGAAAAAAATATTATTACAAAAATTAAAAAAACATTTTTTTTGTTTGTAATTTAAGCCAGGTTTATAATCTTTTTTTAAGCCAATCTTCTCTCCACCAAAAATCCCCATCTTTTCCTTCTGTAATGTCAGTAAATAACTCAGACACATCAAAATGACATCACCCGGCCGTGACAGCGTATCTGGCAAATTACTTTATGCTGCAAACCTTGAACTAGTCAAAGTTCTAGAGATCAAACTACCGCCATGGTTTTTATCCTGGATTGCAAACTAACTTTTAAACAGTAAACTACAAGCCATTAACAACAATAAGCCTACTAAATGGAGAGATATGTTATTAGAAGTGGTACAAGAAAACGATCTTGACTCAATCCTATTTTTAATCTGTATACTAGACATAAATGACAACCTCCCGACAGATATTGCACAAGAGAAATATGCAGATGCTAAAGTTGTAATCATCTACCTCCCGACGCGTAAAATAAAGTTTTAATTACAAAATAGAATAATCTTTATTAAAATGTTAGGTGTTTTCTGAAATAGAAATCATTTTTCAAAAAAAGTAAACAATAAGGCCACTACCCTAAGGTGCTAACAGAACAGTAGTAAAGTATCACTATTTTTGCACCAAATTGCTTGGGATCTTGTGTCACACTGGGATCAACGATCCAACTTTTCACCTTTGATATTGAATATCTTATTAAAAAACAAATCTTTTTTATATTCTTTATTAATAAAACCTTTTAAAACAAACTTTCTATTAAAAATATTTAAAAACAGCTTTTTTATCCCAGTTAGAATGTATTTCCAGGGGGATATTAGCATAAGATTAACAGTTTTTATATGAAATACAAAAATATTTTTGAACAATTTTATGAACTATTATAGTTTAAATAGAATTAGAAATAAATTTTTTTTAGCAAAATATAGGTTTCTGGTTTTTATAAAGATTTAACTTTTTTTAAAAAGAATCAGATAACAATTAAGGAGTATTTTACTGTTTATAATATTGTTTGTTATATTGTATCATTCAAACAAATATTTATTTTTTCAATATAAAGCAGCATCTTACAAATTCGATTTATGTTAAACTTTAATACTATTTACTAAGATAAAACCTCATAAGATGCTAAAAGAATGCTCAAAATAAACTACAGCTGAAAGATACAAGTTACTGAATAAAGATTCCTGTTATCGGTCATCTGTATCCATAATAAACAAATATTGTCGGAATGGTCACAAAACAAAAAACATCGATATATTTAGAAGATAAAAAGAAATTAAACTTTAAAAAAATGTTATGGAATCATTTTTAAAGTTAAAACTTTGTATTGTTCAAACAGCTTGAGTGACAAATAATACAACTTTGACTGCTTAAATAATTATCAAATTATTTTTTTCTTCTGTTTAGGTCAGGGGCCGGCAACCTATTTAAAGTTGAGAGCCTTTTTTCCTTAAAAAATTTAAACAAATCTTACCAAGAGGCCCATAAAAAATGGTGTAAATAAATCTATAAATCATTACCGGAAATTATTATTTGATGATGTTCAATTACAATTATTGAGAAAGTTCTCAAATCAGAATCTAAACAGAACTTTTGTAATCATTTATGATTGTTCAACTTCAGTATTTGAAGGCTTTAAACCCAAAGTCTTCCTTTACCAATCAGATTCTTTGCACCATACGTAGCAATAGATACTACATCTTTTCCATCGAGTTCTTTTTATTTCAAAAATTTTAATATTAAAGAAATAATGTCTTCTCAACGGATTTTGTGCTTTGAGGGGTTTAGTTGTTTGAAAAAGAAGGAAGTTAGCATTTCTTCGTGAATTTGCTGCCTGGTTTAAAGCGCATGTTTTCGCAGCCCTATTGAAAGTCGTATTTTTCACTCTTCGTACAAATATGTCTAAGAGCTTTGTTCTTTTTTGTTTAAAAAAATACTTTCAGGTAAGAATCTATTCTTTTTTTTTATATTCTATTTTGCGTACATAATATTCTAGATAAATTTTAAAAGTTAATATTTTATTAAAGGAAATTTATGTTTTTTAATTAACTTCTAAATAAATTATTGCATGTTAATTCCTTTGTTAAATAAATAAGGTTTCGTATGGGATGTGTTGTTAGACTACAAATAACAAAATGATTATGTTATATCAACATTGCTTACAAGTCATTTTATCTCAAACGTAACTATTTATATCATACATTAACCATTAAATTGGTTTAATGTTTAATTTAAATACTTATCACCGAGCTAAACTGGTTAAAGAAATTTAAAACCTAAATTATTAAAACAATGGCAACTGCAGAATGATTGAAATAGATAGAAAAAAAATTGATAGAAATGTAGATTTGATAGAAAAGGAAATATATAAAATATATGCATATTATTATTGTGTAGATTATTTGAACAATTTTTTATTACCTTTCTGTTGTCATAATCATAACTTTTTTTTAATAGCTTGAGTGTTATATACACACATTTTTCTTTTATATGATCTCATAGTTTATTAAAAATAATAAAAAGTTATCTTTTTATTATTCCTATTAAACTATATCTTCTTTATAAATATAGTATAACTATGTTATTGTGTCATGCAAAGTAAAATATTGGATGCCTAAGTATTAATACCTAGGCATGTTAATAATGTATTATTAACATTTAAGGCAAAAGAAAAAGGTATAAGGTCAATATATCTTGATTTAGACATATAAGTGTTTTTAGCAAAATAATTTGAAAAACTCGTAGCTGACTTTAGTATTTATTTCCTCTTGCAGTTTAATCATTATTTAATACATTTTTTTAAATATATTTTTTAAATATATTTAATATAAATATAAATAAACAAACAGAGTGGTAATTCACATTATTAGTGTTTAGTCTAACAAAAGTAGATGTCAGACCTTGACAACTTTTCACATTTTGTAGAAATTTATCGTAGAGTGTTAACAATATATTGAAGTGTTTCGCTTTCACAACTTCTTGTTATAAATGGTTTCCTTTGGCGACTATTATATTTATGAAAAAATTATATTGATCATTTGATTTTTTTTTATTGTTTTTTATATATCATTTATATTTTTTATAAATATTGGAGCATTATACCAATTTATTATATCCAAGTCAATAAATCTCTATAGTTGTATCGCATCATCTCTTGATCTTCTAATCTCTAATGTGGAGAGAAAGATTTATCAGTAAGTTTTTACATGATAAACCTTTTAGATCATTAACACGAATTGTTCTATTTTGGAGTTGTTCAATTATAATAATATGTTTCTGCATAAGTGAATTCGTTAATTAGTATGAAGCTTATTTCTAACTTTTTGCTACTGCGATAACAACTCCATTTCATAGATTTGATGACTTTTCTTATTTTGTTATTTTATATGAGAAAACTTTAAAGAAAATAATCTTATTAATTAGATTTAATAGTATTGATGTTTCGTTTTTAGAGTTTGTTTGTGTTGATTAATGTGCCGCAACATAATTGTAGCAAATATGCTGTTAAAATTATTATAAAATATTAAAAAATATTATTAAATTTGTTAACTATTAAAACTATTAAAATTATATAACTATTAATTAACTATCATTATGTAACTATTAAAACTATTAAAATTATATATAAAAACTATTGCTATGGAAATAAACATCATGTTGGCACAAATATTAATATTTCTGCTTTCAGTGTTAAAGTTAAGGAAAAGTTTTTTTTTCAAAAAAATAGAATAGTATTTTTTAAATACTGTTTTATTTCTACTATTACTTATGACTAGATTTACTTAGTTTTATAAAATAAATGAAATATTTTCTGCATTTAAAAAAAAAAAGATCAACTAGTGCGGGGCGATTATACCCTTGCTGTCTGGGGATAAGTATCTTTCGTCAAAAGTTAAAAAGTGACATTAAAGACAATTATTTTTAACTTCTTACTCATTCTTCTCATTATTTTACAACCTTCCATTACTTTTCTTCTCATTGTTCTACAACCTTCCATTACGAGTATTTTTGTTTCTAACTCGTATTTATATTAATTAGGCGTATTTCTGTTTTTGCGTATTAGATATTCTGTTAATGCGTGTTTAATTTTTTGTTTATGTGTCTTAATGTGTCTGTCTTAATTTGAACTTTTTGTTTATGTGTCGTAATGTCTTTCTTTGCATTTAATAGATCAATAGCACTTAACAATCATTTTGATTTGAAGGTAATAACAAATGTATAAGTTGTTTAAAATATTGTTAAGCCTGTTGAGAAATGGGTGGTAGTAAAAAAATTTGATGAAAATTTTGATAAAGTAATGACGAAAACAAAAACTGAAGTGTTTGTTTTACCATTAATAGTTCTTAAATCTTTTTAAAATTATTTAAAAAATATTTTTAATTAAATAAGAGAATAAATAAGGTTAAACGCTTTAGGAGATTAGAAACTTTATTTAATAACACTTTTACTAAGAAATAAACGTAATGGTGACCAACTTAAATGTTAAGTTTTAAAGTTATTATTTTAAAAAAATATTGAGATTTTTCTGAAAATTAAAACAAAAAATACTGCTTATAAAGTTAAACTATTTGTGTCATAAGAACATTTAATTGTAATCGAAAAATACGATTTCGTACAATAATATTACGCATTTACCACCTAACTTTTAGATTTTCAAAGTCTTGCCCCTCGTTACTGATTTCTTTTTAACACATTGTGTTTTCATATTTTTTGCTGCGTTTTTAATGAGCTTTCGATTGTTGCATAAATGACCTTTTTTTAAGATTTTTTTATTCGCTACGGACTTGATCCGGTTAGCATATTTTGCAACAGGCTCAGAATAGGCAGAAAAATGAGCAATCTGATTCGCTGATTTTGAAATAAAGGCAAGTGCGATTTTGTTGAAAAATATAACTAAAATCAAAACAAACAGATTTTTGAAATAAATTTTAAAGCAATGATATACTAAGTTTATCAATACAAGTCATGTGTTACTATCAACATAGGAAATTCATTTTATTTGAGTACTCTTCAGAGTATTTAAAATGTATCAAAATCTATTTGTACAAGATAATTTTCACTCGTAAAAATTTTAATAAAGTTTATCTTGGTGATGAAGATTTTATCTATTGTTAATTTTAAGAAACGAAAAGAAAAATGTGTTGAAGTAAATTTGAAAAAATCTCCAAATGTGTTTCTCTTAAAATATGCTCTTGGCCTTAAAGCATTCTCAAATACATAGTTTATATAAGTATGTTGTACGAGACTAATAGTGAAGCACTTTTGCATTCAAAGTTTATATGCAGATTTACGTGACTACTGGTGAAGAACTTTATTTATAAACTGATTTACATGTTTATCTAATAGTTTATCTAAAACTCTAATTTTCATAGTTGAAAATTAGAGTTTTTTAAAAAAGAAAATTTGCACTAATTTCAAAACTAGCTTACATGTTCCATGTCAATATATGAGCTTTGAGGAGATTTTGTTTTCATGCTTTCTTTCAACCATAGTTTGGAGGAGGCTGATATATTTTTTTATTACGTAACTTTAATAAAACATCGTTTTAAGCCATTAAAAAATTTTTTGGCAGGCTATATTAAGTTATAAAATATTTAAAAATTTAACAAAAGAAGTGATATTTATGTTTGTCTACAGAACAGTAATTTTTGTACAGTTACATTCAAACACTGACATTAAAAGCAAGAAAAAGTATTGAAGTCAAATAAGTTAACCAAATAAAAGCGGATTATGGCATAAATAAAAGTGGATTATGGCAAATGATTGTGGTATTTTTGTATTGTATTTATTGAAAAAAAAAAGAATTAAAAAACTAAACTAAGTGTATAACCACTTAGTTTAGTTTTTTAAATCTTTTTTTTTTCAATAAATACAATACAACTAGTAAATCGAAAAAAAATTTTTTTTTCAAATCCATACTTTAAGCAAGCAGAATTCTATTGGGCCTAGAAATTCTTTTTTTGTTATCTTTTGTAGAAGGAAAAATTACTGTTTTTTTTTTTTTTAAATTTAAAAATTACTGTTTTTACTAAATTTTTGTTTTATAACTTAATAACTTAAGACTTAAAAAACAATAGGTTTTGAATCGCTGCACTTTAATGTCTTCGAAACTGCAAATAATTTGCAAATCAATGATTTTTGTGACGTAATACGCAATTCATATCAAATAAATAAAATGTATGGGAAAATACAAATTAAATTTTTGTTAACTTAATTAACTTTTTTTGGTCAAATTTTTCCATTTCCTTGTATTGTCATTAAAAATGATTAAGTGTGCAAAATTTGAGCAAAATTGGTTGAGAAAAAAGCTTTCAAAAATTGATTTCAAATTTTGTGGCACACAAACATATAGATATATATATATATATATATATATATATATATATATATATATATATATATATATATATATATATATATATATATATATATATATATATATATATATATATATATATATATATATATATATACATAAATATAGAAGGTAACCTTATATAAAGCATGGAAAAATATCAAACGTTCTAATGAAAAAAGAGTAATAAAAAAAAATAAAAAAAATTATCAAAAATAAGAACAAAATAAGTTGTCATGCTATTAAAACTTTTGCTTTATAAAATGATGAGAAACACATTTAGAAATATTGAATTTGCATGTGTGCAATTTTGCAAGATTTCTAAATGTGTTTCTCATCAAATATAATGTCCGTGTTCTATAAAGCATGCTCGATACAAAGTTTATATGCAATTGCACCAGACTACAGGTAAAGTACTTAAAATATGCAAAGTATAAGTTTTAGGCTGAGGCAGAAGTTGTTCTAAGCTCGTTACTGCATCTTTATACCAACTTGTTAATTATAAACAGTTTAACATTTAAAATTTTTGAAAAATTTTTACAGATGTTTTGCCAAACTAGCTTACATGTTCCATATAAATCTACAAACCCTGAAGAAGTTACTGTTCAACCTAAATTTTGAGAAGGCTGATAAGGCGTACATCAATATTTTTCTTTATATATATTAAATAGGATGAAAATTGGATATTAATCTAATGGAAAATTTAACAAAAAAAGTGATATTTGTTTTTTCACTGAACATTAAAACTTTACTGAGTATTAAAGCCAAAAAATTTAACCAAATAAAGAAGAATTATGGCAACTTTTGTAATAAAAATAACTTCATCAAAATTAGCTTTTACATTTAAAGAAGCAAGTTTTCAAAAAAATTATTAATATTACATCAAAATAAAACATGACGCATCTCTGTTTTTATATTAATAAAAAAAGAGGTATTCACAAAAATTTAAAAAAAGAACACTTGTTTTTATTGGTTATACCAAAAATTAGATAATGAAACTATTCATAAAATTTGTAAATATGGAGTACATTTTATTTAAGGTTTTTTTTCTAATTTTTTTAGAGGGAACATATTTTATTTTTCTTCTGGAGTATATAATTTAAGATATATTATTAGCATTATAAATATATAAAATTTATCAAAGTTTGCTGCTTTATTTAATATTATTTACAGTTGCTATTAAAGAATACACATTTTATATTAATTATAGAATACAACAACGAGTATTTTGTTCAGGTTAAAAGCTATATATCAACAAAACATGTATTGAGTTTTGAAATTGAAATAAACAAAAATATGAACTTGCATGTTTGCAATCTTTCTTGTTTCTACCTTTTTACACTTAGTTTTTCATAAAGGTGTGGTAAGTTGAGAGTTATTGCTTTTGGTAATCAGTTTACTTTATCAAAACACACTTGTGGACACCAGGTTATTGATTTTTTCTAATAGCTTATTATGCTACAATGCTTTGTGATCTTTTATTACTATACATTACCAAAGGATATCTAAATTCGCTCTTGCTTACAATTGCTTTTAATTCAAGAATGTTGCATATTATCTAGGCTAGCTATAACAAACATTAAGCAATATTCTCAAATTTTTTTATTGTTGTATATAATTTATATATGGAAGTAATAAGTGTAAAGTTCTAAAAAGAAATTAGGCTATTTTTTCAAAATACTTTTCTTGCTAAATAATTGGATAAATGGGAACTTAATTTGAAAAAAATTATACCAAGTTAATAATTGTCTATTGATATTAGTAAGTTAATTTAAACTGTTTTAAAAAATCTATCGTATGAGAATCACAGCATAGTCAAGTTTTACCATCTGTTGTGAGGGTTTGTATAAGTATTTGTACTATATTGCACAAAGTTGGATAGAAAAATCATAATTTTTTTTGCAATTATTATTTGGTTTTTTATGAAATTACTCAAATTCACTTTTATATATTCAATACGTTTTTTGACATTTGTTTTGATTTAAACATACGCGCAAAAGCCTCTCTTTCAAAATCAGCGAATCAGATTGCGCATATCTCTGCCTATTCTGAGGATTTCAATATATATATAGTATATATATTATATATATATATATAGTATAGGATTATATATATATAGTATAGGATTTCAAAATATGCATCCGGTTACCATGGAGACAGGTAGAGCTATTTTGGAAGTGGGTCCGATTCTTGAAATGATTATTTCAATATAATCAACATTTAGGCCAAATTTCATGCTTTTACCCCAAATAGTACAAAAACATATAAAGTTGTCACCAATTACTACACTATTAGAGATAAACTTTATTTAGAAACACTTTTATTAAGCGATAAACTTTATTCAGAAACATTTTTACTAAGAGATAAACTTTATTCAGAAATACACTTGATTATTTAAAGAAATTTGTTCGAAACTTGTTGAAATCTAGACTATTGGCAGCAAGTAAAAAAAAACTGTGTAAATTTCACATTCCTAGTTATTTCTGGTAATACAAGAAATTTTGATTTATTTCAGATTAAAGAGATGCACTTTATCCTTGGTTTGATTATTTAATTATTAAGTCTTAGTATTAGAATTAGCAATTTTTATGATCAGTTCTTGCAAATTTCATTTAGTTAAAAAAAAAACAAGCGCTTGCAAACAAAACTAGAGTAATCAAGAGCAAGAGTACTACAAAAAGCTAAATGATTGTAAAATTTAAGAGTGAATATTCAATTCAATATTAGTTAATGGTTAATAACCAACTCGATACTCGTTATGAGTGAATAACAAATTCAATATTAGCTATTTATTGCTCTGTAATAAGACCGTAAGGTCTTCTTGGGGCACGTTACAAAAAAAAAAAGAAAAGAATATTACGTCTTGTAATAACAGCACGTTATGTAATAATATTAGATTATTTATATAATAATGCTGAACTTAATAGTAGTAGTAGTAGTAGTAGTAGTAGTAGTAGTAGTAGTAGTAGTAGTAGTAGTAGTAGTAGTAGTAGTAGTAGTAGTAGTAGTAGTAGTAGTATTAGTAGTAGTAGTAGTAGTAGTAGTAGTAGTAGTAGTAGTAGTAGTAGTAGTAGTAGTAGTAGTAGTAGTAGTAGTAGTAGTAGTAGTAGTAGTAGTCGTGCCCTTTCGAGCCTTGACACAGTATTCTCGGCAGTCATTGCAACCGAGGTAATGGCAAGAAAGAGTTGCAGCAACTTTGTTTTATAAGAAAACGTGAACTTTCGTTCACGTTTTCTTATGTATGGAAATATCTAAAGTACGTAAACTTCAAATTATGTAATGTTAAAACATACTAAACTATATATTAAGCTTTATAGCTTTACTTTCACTTAAAAGCTACATTGCGTCAACGTCTCTTTAACTTTAATCTATAGCATTTATTTCCGTTGAAAAAAGTTATTATATAGTTTTAGAAGTTAGATTGACAATGTGCTAGCGTGGCCGAGTGAAAATAGCCACGGTTCGAGACCTACTACCGCCAACGATAAGGTTAAAAGTTTTTTAAAATACAATATACTTGTGAAGTTTTATAGAGATTATATACAAACATATGCAACGATATTATACACTTTAACGAACGAAAAGATTTTTAAAAAAGCTAAAAATTCTTAAAAAAAATCAAAAAACGGGGGGAAATTTGTTGCGTATGTGTCATGATTGAGATACCTATGTTATTTTATTTTTTCATTTCAAGTTTTGTTCCAACTAAGTTGAGTTCGTGCAAAGAAAATGAGAATACAACATGTTTATATATTGAATATAAAATCTATAGAACTATAAAGTTGTTTTGTTATAGCATTTTAAATGACAAAAATTAAAAAATAAGCAAGCTAATGATTTAAATCTGCCACGCGGCGATCTTAACTTTTCAAAACAATAAGGGGGTTTAAAATGTATGTTTTTGATAAGAAAATAATTGAAAATTTCAATTCTATATTTAAAATAAACCATTTTATTAAGATTATTATTTTTTAAAAATATTTAAAAGTTAAAACTTATTAATATTTAAATAGTAAGGAAATTTAGAGTTTTACTGCTATTTTACCATTTCCCCGTTAAGCATTCTAAACCGAGTGCGCAGCAACAACAGAATTTAGATAACCATCAAAATACTATACTCCATAATTTTAAGCTTAACTTTTAGATGAGGGAACGTCCATAAATTACGCAACGCTATATTTCAATAATGAACACAACAAAAAGATAAGAATTTTTCCTCACAGAGTCATAAGTTAAATAAGAAATCAAAATAGTTCATTAAGTTTAATGTTAAAATTAAAACCGCCACGTAAAAGAACTTAAGCTCTTCTTTTTTTAAAATAAATTTTTCGTTGCGTTATTTATTGACAATCTTTTCGCGTTTTATAGTCAATAGTTTTTAATGGTCTAAGATCAACTTAGTTCTGCTATTTGAATAGCGCTGCGTACAAACATCTCTAAGTGTAAACGTCTGTAGGATATGTTGAGTTTGCAGGCAGTATATAGAACAATCGTGTATAATAAATCTGTAAAAATGAGAAAACTTTTGAATTTTGTATTATACAATTATTACACTTTTTTGCTATAAAATTATTTTTTTGCTATAAATATTCCTATAATTATTATAGATATATACTATAATAAAAATTTTGCTATAAATATCGCCATAAATACAGCAAGATTGAAAAATATTCAAAATATATTAAGGAAGGTCTTAATCCCCCAAAACGACACTGATGCACTAAACCACCGAGCTATCAATTATATGCGTTTAGGAGAAAAACAAACGTAATTATAAATCTCGTAAGCTCTAATTATGTGGAAAAGGTGCTAATGTTAATTTTTTTGCTCTTAAAGCAATTTTTCAAAATGAATTATTTTACGTAAAAATAATGAAGTAAACAAATAATAGATATAGAAATAATCGATGAGGAACAGATAAGTATAAAAATGGTATATTTAGTAAAGAACCGTATTTTATGGCTCCGGAAAACTAGGATATACATATACAAAAAAAGTATAGAAAAGATTAGTGTGGAATAGACTTACAAAGATCCGTATTTTTACGGGTCAGATTAGCTAGTGTAACAATATTACGTTAACAACATTGTTAAGTAAATTAAAAAACATTCATTTAACTACACCACGATTTAAATAAAAAGATTTAAATTTATATAAAAATCTTACTTGATAGTTTCTACCGTTGACATTGAAGCACATTCCCTAGCGTTGGGGTACTTAGCACATAACAAAAACAGCGTGTCTCTGTTATAAAAAAGAATATATATTATTAATAACATTTAAAAGTTGTTTAAAAATATTATTTTCATAAATATTTTTTTTGTATCAAAAAAATTTAATTAAGTGTTTTTGTAGTAAAATATTCTGATTTTCTACAAAATTACATTTTTAAAGAACATAACTTTGTTACTACTAATAATGTTCCAAATACTTGCATATAAAAGCCCCTGTTGTGGCGTAGTGGTAGAGCGTTCGCTTCATATGTGAGAAGTTCTGAGGTTATTTTAATCAAACATACCAATATATTAGTGCAATCATTGTGAAAACTTTGAATATCAGCCTTTATTATTGTACTTTTTCGAATCGGCAAATCCTTGATTGATTCAATTTTGTGTAAGTAGGTTGTCTTTTTAATAATAAAGTCAACTTCTTTTAGTTAGACTGGTGTAGAAGAGTTATCAATAACTTCTTGCTTCATAAACAAGTTCAACATGATTTGTAACATCTTTGCAAGTCCATGTACATTAATGGAATCATAAGCTTGTTTGTTAATTAACTATAGTTCGAATATGCCGGCAAAAAAGCTAAGAAACTTTAAATTTTAAAAGAATAAGTTTGCTTTATTTAATATACATTTAAAAAACTTTTTGACTTGGTTGCTTTGAAGATGATAACATGTCTCATAACTCAACCAACTTAATTATATTTACACATTAAAATTGATTAGTTAACATAAATACCTGCTGTGTGACTTTTAACAGCTTTTATGCCCGTAATATTTTTATGCCATATATATTTGCAACGAGCTTTAGTTTTTGCATGAGTGTCAGAAACAACCTTATATTCATAATTAGGGTATTGTTAGCAATCTTTTTAAGAATAGGTTTTTTCTGAAGTCGTGTTTTATATTATTACATTTATACATTTATTAAACATATAGTTGTTACATATTAAAAAAGTAGTATCACTATTGTGAGCAACTTCCGATAATAATAAAGTTCCAAAATTTGGATATTGTAAAGTAACTTTAAACTGAATATAAACTAATATTCAGTTGGAAGTTATTTTGAAATATTCCCTGATTTTAAAGATTTTACAAAAACTTCTCAAACTTTTCCATGTACTTGCTCATTTTTTAAAGATATGAACCATGTAATTTAGCATGTCTGTTATATTTATACTTAATATTCAGCTGATATTATAATAAATATATTGATTTAACATAATTAGTAAGAATTAGCAAATTTTAGATTATATAATAAAACATCAGCATCATAAAAAATAGATGGTGAATAACTACGAAGTAAGGACAAAAGATTGTATCATCTTCAGATTAAAAGCAAAGAACAAGTTGTTTTTTTGGTCCCAAAAAAACGTTTCTTCAACGTTTAAAAGACGTCTTTTTATGACCAAATCCCGGCTGGAGAGACTGGAAATTTCCAGAACAAATCAGTGCACAGAACGAGAAATCGAATGTTTTCAAGATCTTTTTAACATCAATAATAGTAAAGAGAACCTCCAGCTTAGATTAATTTTTTATTCTAACAAAGCTTAAAAATCATATACTTCGCTCTGATTAGGCTGAATACTAGACACCATTTTTTCGATATATTCATTAACTTTTTGTATTTGTAGAACTGTTATTTAAGTTTGTACGATGTTATAGTAAACTGTTAAACGCCTAAATACCACATAACATGAGTGTGTGTGTGTGTGTGTGTGTGTGTGTGTGTGTGTGTATACATATATATATATATATATATATATATATATATATATATATATATATATATATATATATATATATATATATATATATATATATATATATATATATATATATATCAATCCTCGGAATTAGGAAATAAATTTTTTAGAGGTCGGCAACAGGTCAGCAAAAAATATTTGATTCAAAGGTCTTACCATAAATCATAAAAACGAAGTCGGCAACTTTTTGGCGACCTCAAACATTTTTAAAGAAGTTAGGTTGGCATTGCCCTAATTCTGAGGGTTGATATATATATATATATATATATATATATATATATATATATATATATATATATATATATATATATATATATATATATATATATATATATATATATATATATATATATATATATATATATATATATATATATATATATATATATATATATGTATGTATATATATTGTTAGGAATTAATTAAGAGACAATTAGTTTATTATTTTTGTTTATGCTCCTTCAGCAGCATTTAATATTTTCATAAGCACTTTCCGTTTATATTAAATTAAGTGACGTTAAAAATATTGGATGTATTTTTTGACATCAATGAAGGCATATCCATAACAGATGGAAACCTATTAGTAACTACAAAACCATGACATCACAAAAGACTAATCAAACATTAGCTATAACATTGATTGCTGCAATTTTTTTAAACAAAACATGAAAAAGTGATGAAAAACTCATGTGTCCCATTAAGTTTATCATAACACATTTTATTTGCAGGTTTTTTTTAGTTAGTTTTATTGTTTTAAGTTATTATTGATGAGCAATTAGGACAAACATCAAGCATCTCAATACAATTATAAAATTTAGAGTTCGATAAGTTCGTAGTTTATAATTTCACTTTCAATTTCATTAGATGTGAGAGAAGATTTTTTGTGAAAAAAAAACAAAGACTTGTTTTTGACCCTTGTTGAACTATTTCCACTTCCATCTTCAATTTTTTTTTTATTATAATGTCAATTCCCACTTTACATTTTTTAACTTTTTTATTATTTTTATTTTCTATCTTTTTTATACTTTTTTTTTTTTATACTGTTATTTAGGTGCCCCAAGAAGACCTAACGGTCTTGTCACAGAGCACAGCGGATGTGCATTTAACCAGAAAGTTCACGCCTCCTTCCTTACCGTGACGCGAAAATATGTCCAAGGCTCGTTTCGAAACTGGATCTCTTGCTTATAAAGCAAGCGCTCTAACCACTGCGCCACGGCCGCACACTATCTAATCAAGATTAATAAATATTTTACAGAAAAAAAAACATAAATAATAGTTTAAGTCATGTTTAAAATTTTAAAGATTCTGTGAATTTTATAGCTTGGTTTACACTATTTTAAGTTCCTGTTTATTTTAAGTTCCTGTTTATTTAGGAGTTCCTGTTTTTTCGTGCAAAAACAACGAATTAACATGGTTACTAAGAGCGTAGTTAAGACACAAACTTTTTACATATCTTGAAGGATAATCTGTTTTTAAAAAATTGTAAAAAAGAACAAAAAAAAAATCATTTTTGTGTAAGCACAAAACAGATTTCAAAATTGTTTAATTAAGCTTCTATTTTAAAAAGTATCTACACGCTGTAAAATACAAAATGTCAACAAAATCAAACAGTTTTAGCTATAAAAGCTTTATGGCAAGCTAATAATATTCTTAGCAAGCTACAATATTCATTATGGTAGCTTTATCATTTAAGACAAAATCATAATTATAAATCAATCGATTAACTCTCTGTTTAAATATATTCAACGCTCTACAATGGCTTACACAATTTTTTTTTTCTTAAGCCTTATAACATGGTTATAAATCACTTTTTGAAAAAAAATATATCTTTAAGCAACGTTAAAAAGTTTTTTTATTTTTTTATTATATGCAATAGTTAAACCTAAATAATTTCGAGTAGAGTAAATAATGTTCATTTTATTCAAAGTAAAGATACTTTTAAAATAGTAAAAATATATCGTTTAGAACGTTTCTTTTGACCCTTAAAAATGTTTTCAGACGAAAACTTGCAATATTTGCTGTAAAGTTCAATTGTACAAACACATCATTACCATTTTTAAAAAATCCATTCAATCTACTTTAAATAAATTGAAACAAAAAATTGGAGTTCTTTTGTTTATTTTTTCTTACCTTGGTTGATCAATGCATTTAACATCGGTAATTCCAGCTGATATAGCATCTGAAACTAATTCGTTCACTGTGCCTTTACCACATTTTTCTCTAAAAGAATTAAAAAATGAATTTAAAATGTTTCTAATCTTTAGTAAAATAACAATTTTTCAAAACTTAATTTAATAATTAAAATTGTTTATAAGGTTTAATTTAAACAACAGTTTTAATAAAGTTTAAATACGCATTTAGCATAACTTTATTAAAAATGCCCTATTTCATCATGTTTCTAAAAATTCAAGCTATGATTGAATTTTAAAATAGAAAAAAGGTACTTTTAAACAAGATAATGGTATAAAATATTAGACAACTTTTGGAGATCACTTTCATTAAAAATACAAATAATAGAATCATTTTTATTGATGTCTTCTTTAGATTGTTATTTAAAAGTTTTTAAAATGATTTTTCAGTGGGAACGCAACCTAAAATATAAGTCTATTGAATGCTCAAACGACGTTTAAAAAGTTCAAATAGTTCAAAATCATTTACATTTTTTTACGTCTCGTGCTAATAGGGTTATGTTGAAACAGTTTTTCTATAAACATTACTTTAGGTCTAGTACTGTTCATTTTGAAATGTAACAAAATAATAAAAACTCTCACCTTCCAAATAATTGGGAGGAGGAGATTTTTATTAATGAGAGGGTCGGGGTTTTGAAAAAAGTGAACAATAAAAAGCTTTCTTAACATTTTAAATGGCTGAAGGAAATGAAATTAATATTAAATTAAAAAAAAAAAAAAACTGTTATGAATTAAAGATGATGTAGCTCCTTGGATATGACAAAGTCTACCTTCACTAATCAAATGTAGTAAGTATAGGTTGAAAGTTTTTATACTTCAAAATATTTTATAACATAATGTTAAGGACTAATAAACAGACTGATCAGATGAACGAATCGTTTGGCGTACATCCCGACGAGAAAATCAATTTTTTATGAAAATGGAAGAAAAATGTCCCCCTCCCCTAAATTTTTCTAAACTCTTTGGAGAATGTTGTAATATTATAATATCTCTTAAAAAAATATTTAGGTGTTTACATATTAACATATTAAGTAAAGTTCGCATTCCAATAACTACAATTTGTGAATAGATTTGTAGGGTGTTAAAATAACTAATAAATGTAATATAATACACAAAGAATAATATACAAGACGTAATATAATATGAAAAGAATATATTACAACAAGAAAATTCTTATAAACTTATGGAGCAAGCTTTCACAAATTTTGAGATTTTTTTATTACTAATTTATAAGAATTAATATCATTTAAACTCCAACCGTTGAGTATTCTAATACTACTCTTCTCAGAAACTATCCATGATTCAATTTAGATTCAGAAGTTGAGAATCTATTCAGAGTTTTTAACATGTTCTAACAAACGGATTCGTAGCATTGATTAGCAAACACTCCTAATGGTATCATATTTTTGTTTAAGAAAACAACGTGATGGTATTTACGATATGGCTTTTTTACCCCAAATAAAGGTTGTGGTTGATATTCATTTTTACATAAGTTTCCATTTCAAAAAATCAAACTGAAAAGTTAAAAATAAATTAGCTAGTATGTCAATTACATAAAAAGTTTATAAAAAAGAAATGCTTTTATGTGTAAATCAACTATATATTCAATAATTCTTTTCCTTAAAATTTTTCTAACTCAAATTCGTCTTCATTTTTTCAACATACTTTACAATGGTATTTTTGTAACCTTCAAGAAGTTTAATCTCAAAGCACTTATTTACTAATAAAGGTTAATAAATTGCATTTTTATAAACTTTACAAAACTCAATCCCAAAGCACTTATTAACTAAAAAAAACTTTAAAGTTTGCATTATGTAATGATTTCATACAAGTTATATTAAGCAATAATTTTTGATTGGGAAGCAGAAGCTTCTGTATTTTGTTAGCATTTCTACCATCCAACCCAACTTCGTTATATTCATGCGAATTTATCTATTGACTATTAGCCTGAAGCCAATAACAAGTTCCTTACATAACATATTCATAATCACAATCTTTACCAGCATGTGAGGTTCTGGGCAAGGAATTATATCAAGTGCATTTTTATCTCCCATACGTAGACATGGATGTATAGCATTTTTGTATATTTGCAAAATACTTTTTTAAGATCTATTTTCAGAAAAGTTTCTAAACAGCGACATATTGAAAGTTCTCATTTCTCCCAGGTTAGAGTTTTCACTATCAAAATATAAACAATAAATATTTTCCTTCATTTCCTGACAATACTGCTAAAAATAATTGCCTGCAATTATGTGAAAATGGAACAAACATATTCAAATTTTTGTTGGTCAGATTTTATACTTGATAAAATATATATATTTCAAGAAAATAACGAAAGAACCTTTGCAATTTTCATGCAAAGTGAGTTTACAAAAACATGATTAAGTTTTGTTTTTTCAAAAATTTGGTTAAAAAACATATGTTTTTTTAATAATATATGCCAAATTTACGTTTAATATATATTAAATGTTACGTTTTTACATTTAAAATTTTGAATAACGATGCTTAGTTAGAGCACATTTTTATTTTAAATTTGTGTAACAAAATGAACTATGTCATTAAGTAATTCTTATTTGTCGCGTTGGTTTGGCAAGTTTCTAACTGAAACTATTTATACTCGAAAAATTTAGAAAATTATTGTTATTTTTTTTTTAATATTAATTAAAATTAATTATATTATTGTTTTTTATTTCTTTACGTATTCTTTTTTTAGTTGACATTTAAATATACATAAATAAATAAAAATAAAATTTGTATAAATATTTTTATTTAGACATGAAAAAAAAAAAAAAAAGGTGAACTTGCTATTCTCCTGATATAAAAAAATCAGTTAGAACTTTTTTTATTTTTGTTTTAGTAAAACAAATAGTTTGTAAATGCAATTAAATGGGGTCATCCATAAAGCACGTCATCCTATATTTGTCAATCCTCCTGTCACAAACGATCACATATAGCTGAAACCATCTCCCTCCTAAACTGTTATAGCGTTTTTACGTTAAAAATATTTTAAAAGATTTTAATGTAAATACTTTGCAGCATTTTAAAAATTCAACCTAATGAAAGTAAGGCAATACGCATAAACGTTAGAGGTGTAAAAAAAAACTTCGACAAAGATTTTCTAATTTAAACGACCCAAATATGTAATAATAAAGTTGTAATACTATAATAATTTTTTAAAGTTGCTCTTGGTCTTGAGGAAAAACATTTTTCGGTTTGATAATTTTTATAAATGTGATGAAAAATCACTCAGGAAGAGTCCCATCAGTTTTTTAAAATTTTCTTGGTTAATTATTTGTAATGAATGAGTTCATTTTTGCGATTCTTTTGTTACGAAATTCTTAATAATAGAAATAAAAAAAGGGTTTCTTGGGTTTTTTGTTTTACAATTTATGTTTTGAAACCTATTAATATGTCAATTTTTTCTAAAGTTTTAACATCTTATAAATAATTTCGTTATGATATTCTTTGAATTTTCTATCTACATATTATGATTGTCATGTAGTCATTAATATTTGATTGTTTCATTTTGATAATGATATCTAGCATTTAAAAATAAAACCCGAAAAGCCCTTAAAAACCCAAAAACCTCAAAAATCCACTTTCTGAAATAATAAAAAGTGGGTTTTTTCCAGCTCTGAAAAAATCTACAATTTATTACGTAACTCTTAATAATAGATATAAATAAAATCCACGATAATAATCGCTCAGTAACGTAAAGGCCGTTTTACACAAGACGAAATATTTGCGCGAAGCGAATTTTATCGCTATGACGAAACGCCGATTTGATTTCCTCTTACTTTCTTTGCGCTACTTTTTTTTCGTTGTCAGCAATAAAAATGGCAGCAATAAGTTTACGGTGATTTTCCAGGAAATAAAGTTGAAGTTTTTAAAATTTTTAGTTTAGATTATTTTAAGATAATTAATTATCTCTGAATTCATTTCTAAAATCTGTCTTTTAGTAAAGCAAACACAAAAGGTTCATTTTAAGATTCAAGCAAGTCGGTTAAACATATTTTGCATAGCAACCTAGCGACACACTTTATTTTCTTGTTTTGGACTGATTTTTGTATACTTGTATAATTGAATTTTAGTATGATGGTCAAGTCTGCTCTATACAGTAGATTGAAATAAAACAAACAAACTACATTTACTTTCAGTGTTATATAAGAGCTTTTACAGAGCACTTATTTATCTCTACAGTTGAACTAATGATAAAACTTTTTATGTATATTTAAATTTATCAATAAAGATATTTATAGATTTTAACTAATTCATTTTAGCTAGTAAAAAATAAATAAATGGAAATAAGAAGAATTGTATTAGAAAAGTTAAGAGAACATTCACTAGACACTAATTCCAAAAAGCAAGTGATAAAGCAAGTAAAATTAACGTTGCTATAAAAATCATGTTGTGATAAAAATCAAAAATTTTTCATTACTGTTATAAATATTGCTTTTCAATGCATCTATTTGCCATAAAATAATTTTTTAGATTTATATTTACAGAACTTGTATATAAGTTCTGTAAATATAAATCTAAAAAATTATTTTATGACAAAATAAAATAATTTTTTTATGACAAAATAAAATAATTTTTTAGATTTATATTTACAGAACTTGTATATAAGTTCTGTAAATAAAAATCTAAAAAATTATTTTATGATAAATAGATGCATTGAAAAGCAATATTTTTAATGTTTACACTGATAAAAGTTGTCTTTTAAAAAATACGAAGTATTTTTAAAAGACAACTTTTGTCCATTAAAAATACTTCGTATTTTTCACCAATTTTAATTTTTTTAATATTTCTTTTTATATTGTATAAATACTTGTTTATTACTTTATTTATGCATTTTATAAATAAATATAGCTATTCTAATAAATAAAACTACGAAAATAACTTTGACACAAAAAACTCAATTTTGTCCCACTGTGAGCCGGTCACCTCTAATAAATTTTTATATATTTTTTAAATTGTATTAGAAACTTTCACAAGATGTTGAGAATTCCATACCAATTTAAAAGATATATAAAAAGTAGCTAAAAGTTTAATTTACAGTTTAAATAGGCAAAAATTTGATGAAGTGTGTAACGTAAGTTAAAAATGGAATTGCCCATAAACAAATAATGCCTGTAGACATTTTATAGGTTGGAAACGTACAAAAATAAACGTCGTTTTAAACGATTAAAACGTTTAAATACTCGATGTAAACCTTTTCAAACTTTTTAAACTCAATTTAAACTTTTTTTAAATTATTAAACTTTTAAACATTTTATACTTTTAAACGTTTTAAAGATTAAATTTTTTTTTTAATGTAGTTTGTCAAAAACTACATTAAAAAAAAAATTTAATCTTTTTTCAATTAAAATTTTTTTCCCGCCATTTAAGAAGCGGAAGCCACTTCTCATGGCGGAAGGCGCACGCCAGAACATTTTGCTTCTAAAAATAATTTAGGAGATCACCGCCAATGGCTTCCGTCTTCCTTTACACGGTTTTCAATATTCAAGTTTTCTACTTGATTTATTGACTATATTTTACTATTATTGTTATGATCTGTAGAGGCTCTTTGAAAAGATTAGGTTGGTACTTTGCCATCCATACCTTCTTTGAACCCCTGTCTGTTTGTTATTTATACACTTGTAATTATATTTTATTTTTTGTGAAAGGGAGTAATAGTTTATATAAACAGCAAAATAAAAAAAATAAAAAAAAGGCAACGAGGCCTGCACTTTCTTGTTAAATGCTATCCAAATTATCTTAAAATGTAGATTTTTACGTACCGGTAGAAAAGACTTTAATCCTATTACACTAAATAGTTTAAAGTCATCAATAGATTGTGTTTAGAGAACTAAAATCATTATTATTACTCATTTTAAATCAGTTGTTTTGCATGTGCCTTACAGCGGTAATCGGTAACTCGAAATTTTTTGTTCTGTATATTCTTGTGTACATGAATCGGTGAATCGAATGAAAGGGTGGAAGTCCAATAATGTAAACTTTCGGGAAACTAAAAAAAACTGCATTTTCCCCGTAGTAAATTTTTGTTAATGGTTTAATAATTTTTTTTTGATGAGGATAATGTCACTTTCAAAAAAAAATTATTGAACCATTAACAAAAATTTACTTCGTTGAAAAATGCAGTTTTTTTTAGTTTCCCGAAAGTTTACATGATTGGAATTCCGCCCTATTAACATTCACCGATTCATTTATCTTGCACAACAAAAGTTGAGTTCCGAAAACCGTGTATTGGCATTTCAACAGAATGTTACCATGCTGCTGGTAGACATAATAAACTCTGTATTTAGTTATTATACTTAATTTTTTCACTTGCTTCTATCTAGGGATTGCACTTTTACTCATTTTGATGTAAAAACTCTAATTATATATATATATTAACTCATATAAAAATATATAATTTACTTACATATAAAAGTAATTCGTTTTTTTGTTGTTGCATAAATTACATGTAAAACATGTATAACATGTAAAACTTAATTACTTAAACTAAGTTTTTAAATGAGTAACTGTTACTTGAAAAAGTAAGTTACTTTTAAAAATAAAAGTTATTTGCATTTTTACTTTTACTTGTGAAAGTAACTTACTTTTAATGGTAAGCCGTGTAAAGTAATTTACTTTGAAAAGTAATTTTGGTTATAATTATGTAAAAAAATTACATCGAAATATAATATACTTTTTATATGTAAAAAAAGTTATTTATGAAATAAACTTACGTAAATATAAATCATAATATTTAAAATACAAAATATAATATTTGGTAAATAAGACACTTACTTTACAAAGTAAAGTAAAACTACTACATAACAACAAATTGCTTTTACGTGTAAAAGTAACTAATTAGAAAAAACAGCTTACATAAAAGTAATTTGAAAAAAATAATTATTTCCAATAACAAATAAAAGTAAATTTTGTATTTGAAATTTTATGTTCTATTATAATTAGGGGCAAATATAGTCAACTTGCGGAAATATCAGTAGTGTAGAGAAGAGCTTCCTGCCGCATGAGTGCTATCAGGGGCATTGATTAAATAATAAATGATTTTTTTTTTGTTGAGCAGAAATAGGTTAGTAATAAAGAAAAAAGAAAATACATTTGTAAACCTTAACTAAGTCACTGTTCGTTAGAGCGCGCTATTTCTCTAGTTTTTTTCTTTGTATTTGCAATCAAGTATTTTGTTATGATTATATGACGCAGTGTAACATTTTTGGTATCCACCAGGACATCAACTGCTAAAACACTTTTCAAAAAATTATAAGTCATTTAAACTATCTGATATAATTTATATGATTAAAGGAGTGTTTATCAGATATAATCTTTTATTGTGCTTTATCATATATAATCTACTTGGAAAAAGATGGTAAGGAAAGCTGTTCAATTTTGTAATATAGATTGTGTGCACCTTAATAACCTTCTTTTTATTGCGTTAGTGTCCAACCCGCATAAGGATGATTAGAAAAGTAAAACCTTATTCAATTAAATAGAGCTTTAGAAAAAACTTGTAACTTTTTTTTCAAACGTTAGTTTGATTTCACAAGTTGATTGAAGGCTATCAGTTGTCCCGGAATCATCTGATTGATTTTTCACTACCTTACAGACTAGCTAGGGCTCTGAAACTTCCTGCATTGGAGTAAATTTAATAAAAGTACATCTTAAAATTGTCTTCAGAGCCAACTGAAGAACTCCACTTTTTTGAATCTCTTTTTTTGTTTTGATTTTACTTTATCTTTCAGACTTTACTTTGTCTTGACAGCATTTGCGTAGTCACGATGAACATGCATGTTGAATTTATCTCCTAGGCAAGGAGGGATGTACCCTTTTTTTTTTCTTTAATATTATGTTTATCTTTGAAGTTAGGGTTTATAACTTTTTAAAAAGAAAGATTCTTTGCAAAAAAGCTTTGAAAAGGCATTTAAATGCTTTTTCAAAGCTTTTTTTCAAAAATTAATATTTGGTGTTTCTCTATATTTGACATTTGCCAACTATACTTCAAAACTTGCCAACTGAAATGCTAAATATACAAATGTGCTAACTCAAATGCATATATAAAAGCTTGGGGGGAAAAAAACCCCCTGCACCCTCCGTTTGGGATAGCTCTTGTCGGCCCTTTTCGTAACAACCACTCTAACAGAAATAAAATGTTTTATTTGATTTGTTTTGTTTATTATTAATAGCTATTAATGTCTGGAATGAACTAATTTCAATTAGTCTATTCCAGACAGCAATTATTTTAATTACTCATTTCCAGAAATAACTTTCATTTTGGTTAGATTGGTTTTTAACAACAACCACGCTGAATAAAAGAAGCCAAATTACAAAACTTTTAAATAACTGATTTAAGTAACATCAAGAATAGTTAAAAAATTAAAAGTAATTAACTTAAAAAAAAGTTTCAAACTTTTCATAACCACAATATTCGCTTATTTTGATTTATATAATATAGCGAATTTAATAGGGCGGTTCAGAAAAGCACACTTTTAAATTTAAATTTATATGGTCGATTGTGAAGGAAAGGGTCTTGATGTTTTTTCATCAAACAGATGAAGTAATATCAAGTTCTTTTTTTTTGTCAGTAAATTTTTGTTACTTTTTTACTTCAAATTTTCAAAAATTTAAAGTTATCGCAATATTTAAACAACCAGATTCCAATCACGTATTTAAAATCAGGCTTGTAGCAAGCTTTTTGTTTTTGATTGAGAATTTAACTTTATGTCACGACCTGAAGCAAACTCCAAACATTTATATATTTATATTTATGCAAAGCTTTTCAAAAGTATTGCGAAAATCGGAGTCTGTTAACAATAATCCCCTAAAACGTTTATCTCCCATTCATATCATTAGTGTGAGAGCGACGAGTTCGTGGCATTTATATATACATTTTTTTAAACATTTTAAACTAATAATAAGTTCATTAACAAGTCTCTAATGCCGTGCAATAATCTCCTAGTGTTCAACAATTATGAGCGTATAAGTTTTGAGCAACCTCTCCAATTATTTAGGGGATTTAAAATATTATCTTTAATTAAGTTATAAGTTTGTCTGACAATCACATTCTGTTCCTCATTCAAAAGTTCGGAACGAAAGTTAATTTAACTCTTTTTTTGTGAATAAGTAATTAAATGACACGGACCTCATCGTTAAAATTTGTTGAAGAATAACGAAGAAATTTAAGTGTTATTATGTGACTTTAGTCTACAGGATCATTTGTATTTTTCAAACAATATTATCAAATTAATTTTTTTTTCAAACTTAATTTGGTCATTGATTTTTTTTTTTATTACTTAAAGACGTTCTTTAACGCAGTGGTTAATTTTTAATTTTTGTAATTTTAAATTTTTCTAAATTTGCTGATACAAATAATTACTTTTCTTTTGCAAAGTATACAAATGGCGGGGCGAGAAGAAGACGAAAATAGTCTTACAGCCAAGCCCCTAAATATCCGTACATAATAAAGTCATTAAAAACTTAACATCAAAAATTGATTATCATGTGCTTTACCAAAGTTTGAGTTAAGTTTATTTGCATAATTTTATTTTAGTTGACAATTATAGTTTTGTATTTTTTGAGAGTATACCAAAAAAATAAATATATATGTAGCTGAAACATGTTTTAGTATGTTGTTTTAGAATAAGAGAAACTTTTTTCTAAAAGAACATTCTAAAACAGGGGAAATATTGCATAAATAACAGAAATTTTGAATAATTTTATTTTTCTAACATAGAAATAAAATGGTTTAAAAAATATTGTCCATGAAAATATAAATGGTATTATACCACGTCAAAAGCAATGACGTGATACTATACCACGTCAAAAGCAATGTAAAAAGGTTTTATAATTTGAAAATGCGGCGGTTTCCTTTTTCACCAAACCCATTAGAATTACTTAATCAGCAGTATCTTTAACTAATAGTATTGTTAATAGTTACGTACAAATGAGGTCTTTTATTGTGTTGTTAAAAACCATATTAAACTCATTTAAAGACTTGATGGTAACCAATAATGTAATGATGTCTACTTGCGTAAGTTTTTAGATATAATACTAATATAATTATGAAAAACCAATGATTTTGGTAAATAAGTATACTTTTGGTAAATAAAACATATTGCCAACATAAGTGCCAAACTTAAGAATGTTTTCATTTATATCATATTTGAATGTTTAGGAACAAGCACCTTATTCGGTTTTGGTGTAAACTTAATATAATCATAACCTTTGAATTTTGAATTTTTAAACCTGTCGACTTAAATTTAGTGTAAGAAAATAAAATTAAAAGTTACAAATTTGTTGCCTTCACATTTGGGGTAAGAATGGAAAATGTTTAAGGGTTTTTTTTTCCAGGCTCCCATCACCAGAAGTTTTATTTCTTATTCTACATATAAATCATTGCTTTACTACTGCTCGGGTTATTTGTATATTACGCAGTAACTTAGCAAAATTTTTTTGGCCAGGTAGGTATACTGGTCCAGGTGCCCAAAATCTGTTTCTCTGGAACAATAGCTTTTACTTAAAAAAATAACAACAAAAATCTCTTTAAATACATCTTGAGGTTCCTAAACCTCGCGGCCTTGGGCCCAGTTGCTTGAGGGAAAGTAAGTGTTGCTTTCACTGGCCTTGCTGTAGTTAGATTACTGATACTACACGCAGATAAAGATATTTACATAAATTGTTCTAAATTATTCACGCCCATAAAATACCGTAGATCTTAAAACCAATACCGGATTAAGACTTGCAAGGTCTTGGGACACTTTTGAGCAGGTGGCCTTTTTTCTTATTAAAGTGGCGAAAAAACCTTACAAAAATAAAGCATCCTCTTAAAAATTTCGGAGCTCCTAAATCTGCGGAACATGACGTTGTAGCCATCATAATATAGGACTCGTTTAAACTTTCCCTCCTTAGTTTTTTAATAATAAAAACTTTTACGCAAAAAATCTGTAAATAGAACAAACAGTTATGCCAATTATGCCTTTCAAATAGTTTACCCTTCAAATAGTCTACCCTTCAAATAGTCTACCTTTTTTGAGTCTCCAATGAATATCTACACCTTCTCACTGCCATGTTTCAGATTTGTCTAAATCCAAGACTCTACTTTTTTGCATTACTATTGTACAAGATCCTGTCAAAGTTATTGTAGAATATAAGTAAATATACTTACTTTATATAATTTACTTTTAAATTACTTTACAAGTTATATAAAATGTAAGCTTATGTAATTGAAATTTTATTTTATATAATTTGTTTTTAATAAAGATTTGCTTTTACTTTTAAAATATAAAAATTCCTATTTAAAATATATTATTTTATTTGAAAATTTTATTTACATTTAGTAGCATATTACTTTTATAAAAGTTTTACATTTAGTAGCATATTACTTTTATAAATTACATAAATTTATGTAATTTACTTTCGTATGCAAGTTTTTTTTTAATATAATTTTTTTTAAATTAGTTACTTTCATAGGTAAATGAAGTTACAGTTTGAGGAACTTTTATATTATGTAATGTAATTTTCATAAGTAATTAAATTTTGAATGCAAAAGTAAACAGCTTTTTCATGTGACTTACTTTCACATGTAAAAGTAAATTACTTTTTGATGTAATCTTCTTTTACATAACTTACTTTTAAAAGTAAAAAAACTTAAATTATAAAGTTAGTCGTTTCAAAAACATTAATTACTTACGCGGAAATTTTAATTGCGCATCGTGGTGAACAGACGTGTTTTTATTGCTTCAAAAATAAAAAATAAAAATTAAATTAAAATGGATATTAAGATGATTTCAGATTTACTAGAGAAACAAAAAAAGATATTTTAGAAGAAACGAGGAAGCTTTTGAAAGATCACGAAAAAGTATTCGCATCTACAACTGCAGCAAATATGAAAATTCTTACTGAGCGGCTAGATATGAATGAAAAAGTCGTAAGCGAAAACTCATATAAAATTAATAACGTTGCAATGGATTTAGATGAAACGAATAAAAAAGTTATATCACTTGTATCTGATTGCAGTGATATTATGAAATCTATCCAAACTAACGATGAGATTATTTCGAATAAATTTGAAGTTGTAAAGAAAAAAACAAAAGAGTTAAGCAATAAAATTAAAGACAAAAGCGAAATGAAAATAAAGAATAAGCTTAGAGAAATCGAAGATCGTTCACGAAGGAACAACCTCAGAAAAGAAGGCCTGAAAGAAAGCGAAAACGAAAATTGGAGTGTAAGCGAATCTAAGGTACAAAAGATGTTTGAAGATACACTTGGTTTAAAAAGTATACAAATCGAGAGGGCTCCCAGGACAGGATTTAGAAACACACACAAAACTCGCCCAATAGTTACTAAACTATAAAGACAAAGTAGAAATTTTAAAACAGGCGAAAAATTTAAAAGGAAAAAATATTTACATAAACGAAGACTACTGCGCCGAAACTACAATTATAAGAAACGAGCTTCGAGAACAACTGAAAAAAGAACGAGAAGGCGGAAAATATGCGGTTATATCGTACGATAAACTAATCATTCGCGAATGGACTCCCAAAGAAAAGTAAATGTTTTTTATTTGTTAATTTATTGTTTAAATTCTTATTTTAAAATGGAAACTAATTTATTATCTAATTTTAATGCAAAAAATTACACATCCAATAATAATGGCAATAATAATGACATAAATAAACTTAAATTTTTCCTAAGAAACAAAAATATACTTTTCGAAAATAACCCTGAATTAAACATTAGTTTTTTTAAGGATGGGGATGGAGAGAAAAAATATAAGCCCTTATTATTACAGCTCGAACATTTCAACGCTCATTGGCAACATTGATGTTAATGCACTGCATCTAAATATAAGGAGTATACAAAAAAACTTTGATAAATTTAAAGAATTTTTGTTTAGCGTTAAAATAAAATTTCAAATTATATGTCTAACAGAAACATGGTGCAGGAATAAAGAAATCGAAAATAACTCTAACTTTCAACTTAATAATTATAAAGTTATTCATCAAATAAGACGATCTGAAAAAATAGGAGATGGAGTGTGCATTTTCATACATAACTCTTTAGATTTTAATCTGCGTAAAGAAATGTGCTCAATAACAAAGGATTTTGAGTTACTAACCGTTGAGGTCTTAAACGATGCCAGCAAAAACGTAATAGACATTTCTCTAATTCGATTGCGCAACTAATTTCTCAGCTTGAAAAAGAGGCCAGTAAGGACAAAAATGTAAACAGATTCAAACTCTTTCTCGAAATGATAAAATTAAAAACATAATTTCGCTCCAAAAGATGTCTTATTCCAACTCAAGCATTTTCAGACCAAATGAAGTGAAAAAAGGTGGAAGAGGGATGTATTGCTGTATTCCATTGTGCGGAAGTTCGTTTTATAACAACAATATGGAAAAGACTAACATTGCTCTATTTTCTTTCCCTAACAAAGAAAAAAAACTTGATGTTTACAGAGCTTGGTGTAAGGAAATATTTAAATATAGACGTAAAGGAGGTGCTGATAAATTTGAAATTATGAAACACACGAAAGTGTGTGAATTTCACTTTAGGCCTGAGGAAATAAAAGTTAGTTCAGGATGCGGTAAAAAAACTTTAAAATCAGGGAATGAAGTTCCTAGCATTTTTTCATTCAAGACACCACAAGATAAGTTACCTAGAAAATCTCCATGCAAAAAGTCGAAATATCCAGTGTTTACAACTGATATTGATACTGAAACTCATACAATAATCGATTCGACCAAAAACGTAGATTGTGAAAATTGTAAACTTTTATTATCCGAAAAAACAATCATAGAAAAAAAAATAGAAGTATGTCATGAAAGTTACAGAAGCTTGCTTGAAGAATATAAAACTTTAAAAATAATAAACGACCAGTTGAAAAATAATATTTTTAGCTTTGAAAATTTTGAAAAAGATGATAAGTATTTCAACTCATTTACTGGCATGAAAAAAGAAAAATTTGACATTTTATTTGAATATTTAAATCCTGGAAATGAATGTGAAAACATGAAATATTATTATCCTGAGCATAACTCTGAGGAAAAGTTACCTGAAGAATTATTTTCATCTCCTTCATATTCTACACCGGAATCCAAACCTGGTCGTAAGTCAAAAATGAAATCGGTTGATCAACTATTTATGTTTTTAACATGGCTAAGACTTGGTTTTTCTTTAAGTTTTACTTCCTGGTTATTTAAAACACCAAAATCTACTGTTTCAAGATACCTTATTACATGGTCAAATTTTATATATCTTAAACTTGGTGCTATACCAATTTGGCCAAATTTAGACCAACTTAAACATAATATGCCAAAATGCTTTAAAGAGACATATCCTCAAACGAAGGTTATTATTGATTGTACTGAGTTGCTTTGTCAAAGACCTTCCAGCCTAACGATTCAAAGAAGTCTGTTTTCACATTATAAGCATCACGTAACCTATAAAGGATTAGTTGGCATTGCTCCTTCTGGTGCAGTAACATTTGTTAGTGAACTATTTGTTGGCTCTATTTCTGATATTGAAATAGTTAAGCAATCAGGACTTTTGCAAAAAGAGCTATGGGAGAGTGGTGATTCTATAATGGCTGATAGGGGTTTTTTAATTAATGATCTGCTTAAGCCTTTAGGTGTAACACTGAATATTCCAGCCTTTTTAAATGGGAGAGATCAGCTATCACATGAAGAGGTTATAGAAAGTCAAACAATAGCAGCTTTAAGAATTCATGTAGAACGTGCCATACAACGAATTAAGAAAAATAAATAAATACGAAATGAAATACCTCTTGTTTTATATGGATCAATTAATCAAATCTGGACTGTAAGCTGTTTATTGTGTAACTTTATGGATCCTCTTATAAAACAGTAAAAATATAAGATATGTAATATTTATTACTGAGAAACGTAGAATGATAAAATATATTTTTTATAAAAATCGCTTAACTTATCGATAACATCTAAAAAATAAAATTCATCAAAATCAACATTTACAATAATAATTCCTTTATAAACATAAACTATGAACAAACAATGAGTTAGTCCAGATAAACCCATGGCCATTTGGACTTGTGTATAATAGCCAAATAAGTGATCCTTCTTTAGAAATAATTCTCCTGTAGGTAATGAACCAATATAAAATGTTTCTTCTTTAACTAAATCATTAGGATTTTGATTTCTTTTTGTGTAAGGACACTTAATTTCAATTAAACATGGCTTTGAATCAATTAAAACAAGTCCATCTGGACTTGCACCAAGCCAAGGGATGCATGGTTGAACTAATAATCCAGTCTCAAGTATTTTGATATTTTGGTTTAATCGATAAATCATTACATTTTTAAATTTTTCTTTTGCAATGTCTTCATTAATATTACCGTGATTTAGCATTTCTTTAACATTGTTGGATTTTTTAATGTCTTCTGTAAGTTGTTTTATCAAAAATTCAAAGTTACTTTTCCTAATATAAATCTTATGTGCATTTGATGATGTTATTCTATATTTTCTCTCCTTAAACCATTGTGCACATTGCCTTTGTTTTACAGTTTTTTTTTGTAATGATATACTTTCTTCTTGTGAGACAATTATTTTTTTCATAAACTCCATTTCTTTTGGGGAATAATTCCATGTATCAGGTATATCTAAAAATTTACTAGGTAAGGTAAGGTTAGAAGTTATAATAGACTCGCATTCAACATTTTGACATAAGTGTGATAAAACAATAAAATTTCGTTCAACTGGTAAAAGTTGATATGAAAGTGGGGATCCTAAACACTGCATGCCAAATTTTGTGATTTCTGAATCAATGAGAATTTTATTTGGTATAATATGAGCATAGCCAATATTTGGGTTAATTTTTTTTAAATTATTCTGTAGCTTCATTACAGCATTTAAGTTATCTATAAAATTGAAGTTACGTCTTGCCTCATATACTGTTGGGTTAATCCCTTTTTTTTGTAAAATTAGCATGAAGTACGTTTTTCATTACAGGATATATTTTTTTCTGTTTCTCACCAGGCACTCCCCATTTTCTTAAAGTACTTGTGCAAGCGATTTCAGAAGGAACAACTTTAAAAGAATTTAATGAGTAATCTGCCAACTCTAACAGTAAAGCCATAATGTGATTGCAATAACCACTTAATCCAGCTGGGCAACTGCAAGAAGCCTTATCAACTTGACTATTTTTGCGATTTATATATATTTGCATTTTACGAATCATTTTTTTCATACTTGCTCGACAGGTACATTTTGCAATGAAGTGTTTGAGTGTTCGTGTTGTAAATAAGCTGTCTGTAGAAATGTAACGTTCTTGCTTAAATTTCAGTCCTCTTTCTAACGTTTTTTTAATAGTTTTTCCTTTTAATTTACCGCATTTGTTCATATGATTATCAATTTCACGTCTGGTGAACACTGGGAGAAACTCAAGAGATTTTCCCCAGCACATATCTTCTTTTAACGATACATCTTTTTTTGTATTTAATTCTATCTTCAGATCTCTATTTATATCGTCTAATATTAGATTTTGAATTTTTTTATCTTTAAAGCAGTCACTATTAAATCCATTCATTTTTTATTAGACAAGTAATCTATTAAGAATTATCCTTTAAATTGTTTGCCACTATTTGTTTACATTTTTGTCCTTACTGGCCTCTTTTTCAAGCTGAGAAATTAGTTGCGCAATCGAATTAGAGAAATGTCTATTCTCCACGTCATGTATAGACCGCCTTCAGGTAATATAAAAGCATTTAGCAAACACTTTAAAGGTTTAATTACAAAAAAAGATACTTATGGCAAGCTAATTTATTGTGTAGGCGATCTCAATTTAGATTTTCTCGATTATGAAAATAGTAAAAACGTCAGAAATCTTACTAATATTATATTTCAAAATGGTTTTATTCCAACAATTAATAAACCAACTCGCATAACAAAAAATAGTGCTACACTGATCAATCAAATCATAATAAACAATTTCAAAAACATAAAAGTTAAGACTGGAATTTTTGTCACAGATATATCAGACCACTTTCCGGTTTTTATAATTTCACAAAAAAGCATCAATAAAATATCAGAAAAAAAAGAAATTAAAAAGCGAATAATTAATGATACATCCACTATGACTTTTATGAATCTGTTATCCACAACAAACTGGGAAACTATTTTAAAAGCTAAAAATGCTCAGGAAGCTTATAATATTTTTCATTGCATATTTCAAGACTACTATAATGAAGCTTTCCCAATTATTAGTAAATTAATCAAAACCAAATCCCATCAGAATCCCTGGATAACGGCGGGAATAATAAAGTCATCACAAAAAAAACAACGTTTGTACGAAAAATTTATAAAAAAAAGAACTTATAAAAATGAGACAAAATATAAAAATTAGAAACGTCTTTTTGAGACAGTTATAAAGTATTCGAAAAAACAGTATTATACCAACTAATTACATAACTGCAAAAATGATGCACAAAAAATGTGGCGCATAATGAAAGAGGTGATAGGAAAAAAAAACATTAGCGCTAATGAACTTCCCAAAAAACTCATTATAAATAATTGTGAAATTACTAATGAAATGTTAATTTCTAATTCTTTCAATCATGAGTTTGTTAATACAGGCCCGAGTTTGGCTTCCAAAGTAAAAAACAGCAAAACTAGCTTCGAGTCATATTTGACCTCTAATAATGATCTCATGGAAAATAATAAGTTATCTGAACAAGAACTACTTGATGCTGTAAATTTACTAAAATCAAATAAAGGTAATGGAGTTGATGATGTAAGTAGCAATATAATAATTAAATCAATATTTTATTTAAAAACTCCGCTTTTGCACATTTTCAGTCTTTCTTTAGAACAAGGTATCTTTCCTGACAAACTAAAAGTGGCCAGGGTGATACCAGTTCTAAAATCTGGAGATGCAACTTGTGTCGCAAATTACAGACCTATTTCAATACTACCATGTTTTTCAAAAATACTAGAACATATTATGTATAAAAGATTGTATCATTTCTTAGATATTAATAACATCCTTTATAATAAACAATTCGGATTCAAAAACGGTCACTCCACTGATCAGGCAATTGCCTATCTTGTTCACGATATTCTGAAATCTTTTGATGAAAATAAATATACTTTAGGCGTGTTTATTGATCTCAGTAAGGCTTTTGACACTGTAAATCATAATATTTTATTAACCAAACTATAAAACTATGGTATTAAACACTCGAACTTTAAATGGTTTAAAAGCTACCTGTCAAATAGACAGCAATACATTTCTCATAATTGCAGTAAAACTAACAATATGAATATAACTTGTGGAGTACCTCAAGGCTCTATATTAGGACCGCTCTTATTTCTAATATATATCAACGACTTAAGTAAATCTTGTAATATATTAGACTCAATCTTGTTTGCAGATGATACTAATCTATTTTATGCTCACAATGACATAAAAATCTTATTTAAAACTGTAAACATAGAACTTCAATATCTTTCTAAATGGTTTAGAGCAAACAAATTATCTCAAAATGTAATAAAAACAAAATATACTTTTTTCCATCGCTATCATGAAAGAGACAAAATTCCATTAAAACTTCCAAATCTTTGTATTAACAATTATGAAATAAAAAGAGAGGTATCATTAAAATTTCTAGGCGTACTCCTGGACGAAAATGTAACTTGGAGATGTCAGATAAAATATATTGAAGGTAAAATATCAAGGAACATCGGCATGCTATATCGGGCAAAACCATTTTTAAATCTAAGTTGTTTAAAACTCTTATATTTCTCCTTTATTCATTCCTATCTTAATTACGCTAGCATTGCATGGTGTAGTACCAATAAAAATAAATTGAAAAAACTCTTTAATATGCAAAAACATGCTATTAGAATCATATCCAATAAAAGCCGCTATACACTCTCTCGACCCTTATTTATTAACTTAAATATACTAAATATCTACCAAATAAATATTTATCATATCCTAATTTTTATGTTCAAAATTAATAAAAGTATCATTCCAAAAATATTTAACCCGTTATTCAAAATAAAGAAAAACAAATATCTAACTAGATATTCAAATAACAGATATATACAGCCCAAAAGTTATTATGCAGCAACTGATTTTTCAATTTCAATAAAAGGACCAAAGGCATGGAATAAAATACTTTCAACTGAACTTAAAACCCTAACAATGCTTAATGAGTTTAAGACAAAACCAAGACAGCTATTAATAAAGAATGATTTACCACAAAACTATTTCTGAAATTACATTATGATTTATCTATCAAATACATGAAAAGTATATTAATTTTAGAAAAAGACTGAGTTAAATTTATTTATATCCTAATATATATATTTTTATTGTTTTTGTTTTTTGCTAAGCCTATAGCGCTTCTAGCTAGTTTATCACTTTTTTTTTTTTTTTTTTTTTTATTTTTTTATTAATAGATGTTTTATTTATTATTTTACTACTTTTGTACATTTGTTTATTTTATAAATTTAAGTTTCTTATTTTAAAATTAAACTTTATATTTACGGAATTTATAAAGGGGCTTGGTGATAATAAATATTAGTCTTCTTCTCGCCCCTGCTATATTTATATTTTGTTAGTAAATTACGGAATGTATATTTTTAAACAGCAAAAAAAAAAAAAAAAAAAAAAAATTTACATTAAATGTTTAAAAATACTTATGTAATTTACTTTTTGATAAAAATTAATTTACTGGTGTAAGTAAAAAAGAAGTAAGTAAAAGAGCCATCCCTACTTCTATCACATCCAAAAGTTTGAGCGTATCTACCTTTTTTTGCTAAAATACTTCTTAAGTCTAAAAGTAGCTGCTACCTCTGTGATCTTAAAAAATAAGAACTTAAAAAATAATAAATGTTGATTCTAAATTACAGTCACTTGCAATATAAATCAAAGTTTTAAGCAAAATAATTGTTTAAAGAAAGAAAAACACTTTTTAAATAAAACCTATTTCTAAAAGGTTGTTTCTAAAAGTCCTCTTATTTTTTTGATTCTTTACTTGTTATATCAAATTACCAAGTTAGCACGGTACGTTTTTTCAAACGTCCTTTGGACATTTTATTAGTTTTAAACCTAATAAAAACGTTCAAAGGACGTTTAAAAATTACTGCGCCCACTGGGTCGTATTCAGCTAAAACAAAAATTTTTATGTAGTTTCATTTTTTATACCTTATTTAAAACCGCCTTGATTTTCAAGTTATTTTTTAAAGGGATTAGTTATTAGTGGTTCAACTTCTTGAATACATTTTTTTTTATTATTTATTTATATTTAAATAGACATCAAATGACATAAAAAAGTTGTAAATAGTGATTTTCATTCTTAAATTATTTATTGTAATTGGTGTTAGCGGAAAAGCTGGCACATCCTACCTCAAAAATGATTTTAATTTTTAATAATCAAAAAGTAGAGTAGAAATTTTTTAACTTTATGTAAAGGTATTTTTAATTTCATTTACTTTTTTTATTTTATAAACAAATAATTGTAAAAAAAAAAATCTTACTTTGGCGTTTTACCAAGGTCATTAACCACAACCACTACTAATTGCTTTACTTTTTTCATTTTACCCATAGTTGGTAACTCTATGCTTCCAAAAAAGCTTGAAATAACAAGAAATACTAATTAATGTATTTTTTATCAAATTTTATAATAAGTATAATTTTATTATAATATAAATAAAAATATATTATAAATAGATAACCATAGTTATGCAAAACAGTTATCAAATAAATAAATATCATATTGCACACCTCGTTTGGCTATATGCAACACTATCAGAACTTGTGGTTCCATTTACCATGACATAAGCCGTTCCTTTAGCATTTTCAGCAAGCTGTACAGTTAAAATAAGTAAATAAGAAAAATTAATGCTATCAAAAAAACTATAAAAAAGAGGTAAAATGCTTACTAATCTCGATGCAGTTCTCCAAAACGGACCTGAGGTATTAAACGAGCAGTTATTATCGCAGTTGTTAAAGTCGATCCCGTCTTTACAGTTTTTACAACCACACCATTTTAGACCGTTTACCAGGTAACTAAAAAAAAAAAAAAAACTTAGCAAAATCATAAAACGCATTTGCAAAAAAAAAGTGTTGCTTCATACAGTTGACGAATAATACGTCACGTGTAGCTTCATATAGTTGACGAATAATACGTCATAGTAATTTAGATTTTTTAGTGTTTACTTTCTCATACTTTAGATTTTAGAAAATTTCAAAATTTTATTTATCTTTTTAGGAATCTAAAATATTGAGGTTTAGTTAATCGATGTTGAAAAATCTTTTTATAAACCATTAAGCACTTTCATTTAGTTTATTAAGTGCGTGTTATTGAAAAGAATCTTTCTACGTCATTGTCTCACTGTCAGTTATAAAAAGATAAAGTTTTGATTGTTTTATTTATCATTCAGTAATAAAATAAATTTTTTATTATCTAATGCAAATATAAAAGAGTAAAAAGCACATTTTTTTGATAAAAAAAAAATCAAAAAATATAACCATGAGCGAGATCTCGTCTCGTTCTCGTTTCTCGTGAGAAATGGGACTTCTCGTGAGAAACGAGAAATAGAAAATTCTCGCGAGAAGTAGAACGAGACTTAAATATTATATTATTTTCCAAATTAAAAATTGTTAAAATTTACAAAATGCCTAATAGTTTTTTTTTTTAATTAATTAATATTTTGACTCCATGATGTTAATAAATCTAATTAAAAATTTAATTTGTTTTTGACAAAAACAAATTAAGTTTTTAATTATATTCTTAATTAGGTTTTTTAATTAAATTTTTTATAAAAATCTAATTAAAAATTTTAATTAGATATTAATTATTTTTAATTAGATTTTAAATACAAAAACTTTTTGTATAAAGTGGTGCACTTTCGAGTTAATTTCATTAGTTTACCAGTGGAATTCAACTTGACACATATTGTTCATATTGAAAAAAAATATTCTTGTCTCATTTCAACGATCAAAAATGTCACCAAGAAAAAACAAAATCTGGAGATACTTTTAAAAAACAAGTGACGGTGCTGAATGCAAGACGTGCAAAAAGTCTTTGAAAACAAAAGATGGAAACACAAGCGGACTTCATCGTCACCTCGAATAAAAACACAGCCAAGATTATGTTGAGTATTCTGAAAAAACTGACGACTCTCTTCTTCCTCCTCCTAAGACGAAACAACGAACCATGGTCAAAATGCTTGAAACTAAGTCCAAATATGACAAAGACAATTCCATTCAAAAACAGTTTGACTCTGCAATGCTGGATTACTTTTGCACTGATCTGGCATCCTTTTCAGCAGTCGAAGGAAGAGGTTTCAAGAAATTGTTTGACATTGCAAACCCTATACTGAGCCTTCATCACAGAACAACATATTCAAGAAAGCTTTCAATTCGGTCAAGAGAAGTTCAAGCTGGAATGAAGAGCATAATAACGGAGATTACGCCAAATCTAAAAAGTGCTACATTTACTTCTGACCTTTGGACTTCTAGAGTTCAGGACAGCTACATCTCTTGGACTTTTCATGCTATTGACGAAAATTGGAGACTACATCACTGGACACCCCATGTCCAACAGATCCCAGGCAGACACACAGGTATCTTAATTGAAGGAAAGCTGGATTCTTTCTTAGAAGAACTAAATTTTACTGCTGATTTGCCTATGTACTGCGTGAACGACCTGATAAGAAACATAAAACTTGCAATCAAATTGTCAAAGCGCCTTGACCAATACTTGTGCAACAATCATATTTTGCAATGTGCAGTTCGAGTTCATTTGGAATGACTGCTGGAATGGATGATGCGTTGCAAAAATGCAAAGATTTGGCTTCTTTAACTCACCAGTCAACAGTTGCAGCTGAGTTGCTTAAATCAGAATCAGACGCTCAAGGAATTAATTTTAGACAGTTACGCCAATCTGTTGACACAAGATGGAATAGTGTACTGGATTGCATGGCTTCTGTCTTACATCTAAAGAGTGCGATTATTAGTTTATGTGCAAATGAAGATATTTTTTCTTCAAAGACCATCAGTGCATTACAGTGGAAATCAATCGAGGGAGCAGTAGAAATTTTGGCACCACTTAAAGAAGCTACAGAAACGTGGTCGGCTGAGTCTATTCTAACATTTAACACTCGCTGATTCTCTTTATTTAATCTATGACAAAATTGATCAATTTATTGAGACGGATGGAAAAATTGGCTACGGTGTCTTGTATGCAAAAAACATGAAAAGCTGCAATGAGAAAAGATTTCCTCTTTGTCACACTGGAAACTTATTGAGTGCTGCAGCAAACTACTTAAATCCTGCTTTGAAGGGACTTCACTTAAGGCTCTTTAAAAAATTTCAAACAGCAAAAGAATGGTTTGCCTCTCAGGTTAAGGATAATGTTGAGTGCCAACGTGTTGCCAGAGTCCTTTCAGCAGATTTGTCCCCTAATTCAAAATTGAAGCGCAAGTTAAACGTCAGACTTGAAACACAAGAGCCAACATGTGAACTGAATCCTGTTTTGAGCGAAATGTGCCAGTATGAATATCTCCCTGATGCCAAAAAAGACTTTCCGATTCTTGATTGGTGGAAATTGAATCCAAATACATTGCCAGAGCTCTCTTCATTAGCTAGACAAATTTTAGCTATTCCAGCAAGTTAAACTAAATCAGAGAGAGTTTTTAGCTTAGGTGGAAATGTCGTCCGATCATCCAGACACAACTTACACCCAGAAAAAGTTGAGCAAATCATTTTAATCAGAGAAAACATTGTCTTGTTGGAAAAGTTTGGCAAAAAAATCCTGAATTAATATTTGAAAAAGTTGTTTACATTTGACAAATGTCATTTGTGTTTATTTGTCAAAACCATGTTTACATTTTTTTTTTTACTTGGATTTTAATAAATTTGTTTTCAAAAATTGTTAAATTTCTCGTCTCGTTCTCGGTCTCACGAGAAGTACTAACTTCTCGTCTCGGTCTCGTCTCGGTTTGAAAAAACCTATTCTCGCTCATGGTTAAAAAAATATAATTTTTTCCATATTATAAATGTAAATTTAATAAGTTTTTTAAAATAAACTCTTTTGGAATTCTTTTATTTTAAGCTAAAGACAGCTAGGATTTTGTCTTTATTGTTAATAATATATTTAAAAAATTACCCTTGAAATGTGTCTTCTAGTGTGTAAAGATTATTTTGAACGGTTGTGTAATGATGTGCAATCTCGTAAGTTTTTGACCAAAATAAAGTCTAATAATATTTAAAAAAACCCTTTTAATTTGAATCTAGAAACAAAAATAAATTTTGACAAAATTTTGAAAACGGTTTTAAGAACAAAAGCTTATTAACTTACCCGATCAACCAATGGTTTTCTGCTCATTAAATTAAAGAATGGTGCATAATCTTTTTCTTTAAGTTCACCATTACAGGTACTTTTAAAAGCAAAGCTATTAGAAAACAGTTTCCAAACTTTCATGCAATCGACGTCCATATACAATTCTGGAACACGATTTAGAGGATTTATTTGCTGAAATTGAGCACAGCGCCCCAAAATGATTTCTTTAATACCAGGAGTGGTGCCTTTAAAGTCATAAGGTTTCATTCCGCATACAATTGATAATGTTAACAACAACGCAAAGCTCTGTAACGGCTGCATGTTTATATTTATATCACTAAAAGGTGAAAAAAGTTTAAAACTTCCTATCTAGCGCGTGTCACAATAATTACTCGTTATAGTTACGCACCGTTATAAATATTATTTCAATAAATTCAGAGTATACTGATATTTTTAAAAATCACGCAAACAATTTTTAATAAATTCTATTTACAGGATATTTTGAGTTTATTGTTTTGTTTTTTGTTTCATCTCTTTACAGGTCGTTTTTTAATGATAACATTCTTAACAATCTTTACTTTTGAAAACTATTTTAACTATCACCTTTTTATTATCGTTGATAATTATGATGAATAAAAACTAAATAGATATGGCATAATAACGGTCCTAGATTCGATGTCGCTCTGGCCAATTTTGCAGCACCGATAAGGAAATAAGGTGTAAACATCCTGGCATGGAAGTATAAAACAGATGAAAGTTCATCAAGCCGCAACCATCAAAGAAATTTCAAGTTGTCTCAGGAGTAGGCCTATAGTCGACAATAAAAAAAAAACGAGTTTTACTGGACAAAATACAGCAAAAGTTCACTGAAATGATTTTTATTAGAATATTATAAAAAAAGTTATTTAAAGGATACGCTACTTATATAGCTGTATATCTAGCATACAGATATAACTGTAAAGGTGTATTGGTAAAGCGCTTGCCTCATTAGTAAGTAGTTCCAAGTTCATCTTTAACACATTCCTGTTAGTACCGAGCTCAACTTGCTTCTCCGCGCAACGGCCTCGTTCATCTTGGTTCGTATTTTGGAGTTATAGATTTTAGAGAGAGTTATAACCACAATTATAGTAGTCTGCTCGAATGTAATATCTTTCTTGGACTTAGGAAGGTTAATAAACATTAAAAAAAAGTAAAAAAAAACAACATAGTTTTAACCATTACTTACTTTAATTATCCGAAAAAATGTTTACTGAAACTCGATAATTAAATAGAACTACTTAATTTTAAAAGCATATGTTAGTTAAAACTTCTTTTCTTGCTTCGAACACGACATTTGATTAAAAAGGCAACTGAAACATTTTTAAAAAAATTAAAAAAACATTTTTCTAAATAAGGAAAGCCTAAAGTTTTGTTAGTTGTATATCATATTCCAATTCTCGTTTGTAATACTCCATTTAATCATCCATTCATTTAATATGAAGTTTAATAAAAAGTTATTGTTTGCCATTTTGTTGTCGACATTTTTAACTTTTATACTTGAATATTATTGGTGAACCGTCAAAATACTATACTTTTAAACTATTATGAACGTACCTATTTGCATCAACGTATAAAGATGAGGCGTTTGAGTAGAGTCTTGATGCCGTTTTCTTTTTGTTTATGAAACATAAGGTTACGAGCATTGTCCCGAAGCATTTCAATGCGGTTGAACTTCCATCTGTTTTATACTTCCATGACCCTAATTAAATGCTCTTCCAAAGCACTCTGTGACAAGACCTTTTGGTCATTTTTGAACACCTTGATAAAAATAAATAAATAAATAAATCAAGAAATAAAAATACAAGCAACTTTTAAGTGACTGAGCAGGTGCATTCAATTTTTATTTACATTAGATGTTTAAAAGATAAAACGCATCAGCTAACATCACAATATTTAATTGTGAAGCATAACCTAATATTGTAATATTGACAAATCTTATTAAAATTATACTGCAGCGAACGGGAACCTTTGGATTCCCGTTCGCTGCAGGGAATCTTCCTAACATCTTAAAATTTTAGGTTTCAATATAAAAACTGATATCAAAAAATTTATCAGCTCTAAATCCATTTTTTTTTAACTAACTCCTTACTTTGCTTCATCAAACCCTACTTATACTTTACAAACCCATTACTTTTAAATTACTTTACAATTAAATCATCCCGATTTTTATTCGCTTCATTTGTTGATTATAAACATTTGTTTTACTTGCTGAACTTTATTTATTTAAACGTAAACAGTTTGTTTCACTTCATCTAGTAGTGTGCGCAACTATTCTTGTTTAATGTTCTATTTTTTAGAGACTCTTGTCGGAGATGTCCAACCTTTCGTTAAATTTTGAGATATATAAAGTATGCCACGGTTTGCTTAATTCTTTAACACTTGTATCTGATTATCTACGTAGGCAGTTTGCTTTAGTTCTAAAACTGCCTGCATAGGTACCAAGAGATAATTACTAACAGATAAATATTCCATAGGATACTAAATAAACTTTTCATTAATGTTCAATACATTTTGAATTTTTTTAAGTATTGATAACATTTTCATAAAGCATTGAAAATAATTTCTAGAGGTCATGAAAGGTGACCGGAATAGTGTCTAGAGGTCATGAAGGGTGAAAGGAATAGTGTCCAAAAATGAATTTCGGAATATTGGTAAATATATTAAAAAGATCTAATGTTGTAAAAAAATGAAATAGTGTTGCAAATAGTAAAAAAAGAATAATGTTTCAAGAAATAGTAATATAATTAAAAAATAAAAACCGAAAGTTTTTTACATTTCTTTGAAAAGAACAATTAAATATATTACAACTGCTTCGTATAAATATAAAAATTTATATGATTTGCGAAAAGATTTTTTAAATTGATAGATTGCGTATTAGAACCAAAAGCCTCAGTCAATGTAGCGGCATTCTTTGTATCTTCTACTCATTTAGTCAGTCGACGTATGTCCAGGTTTGTCAGAACAGTTTTTAAAACAAATAAATTTATCTGAGACACTCAGATAAATTTATTTGTTTTCCTTTATTTTTTTTTCAACACTGTATTCATTAAATTCATTTGCAACAGAGCTGTGGCTAGGCTACAAAATCCACCCCTAATTAGGAGGGGGGAAGTCCAGCGAATTTAGGGGGCCTGTTTGCAAATTTAAGTAGCTTTTTTTTATTTACACAATATCTTGAAGAAAATCTTTTAAGATTTTGGGGCGCTACTGACAGATTTTATTGGGAGCCTCCGACCAATTACTTGCGACATTACTCCTAATTTTGTTTTTTAACAATCAAAAATGCGACATTCGCTTATTCCGACAATCTAAATTTTTTGACTCTACTCACCACCTCACCGTCTTTGATTAAATCTTTTTTGATTAAAATTTTCAAAGAATCAAAGCTATGGAACTATGCAGTTTTTGCAAATTTAAAATTTATTAGAGTTTAAACAATGCTTTATGGTGATTCAATTATATAATGGTAGGTTCTCTGTAAAACCCCTATACGACGTTAATAGATTCTGGGCCGTAAACTCGGATTTATTGGGCTGAGATAAACTGGGGTATATAGAAGTACACATGTACATACATTGAGGGATTTCAATAGACATAGACACAAGTGTACATGCATAGAATAATGGTTGGTTTTGGCAATTAGTCTTGCAATAGAAGCTAAATTTTTCTAGTAAAACTTCTATTTCAATAGTCTGAATAGATGTTAGACTAGAGAGCCAATCTGATATAAGAGTTATTATTGTGTATAGTTATATAGATGTTATACTAGAGAACCAATCTGATATAAGAGTTGTTATTATTCTATAGTTATAAAATAGCAAAATAAAAAAAACTTTTCTGATTTTCTCATAAGTTTGCCGTTATTAAATTATTCATAGTTTTTGTATTGATAAAATGTACAAATGGTCATGGGGCACGAAGAAGATATATAATTGCCCATAACATTCTGTAAATAATATATTAAATAGAAGTACACATATAAACCGACATGCATCATACATAATAATTGTAAAAACAAAACATGGTAATAAATTCCGAAGTTTATTTTGAACAATTAACAAAAAAACCAACAAAGAAACTTATGGACTCATAAGTTTCTTTGTTGACTCATAACTGAGTAAATGTTGCTCAAAATAAATTTACTCAATAGAAAAAAGATTTGTTACTTACGAATTTGTTACTTATTTGTTACTCCGAATACCATATTAAGGTAAAGCGCCTAGTCGTTACTTTATTGTACCTAGTCTCTTTTAAATATTCATTTCTCACTTGTTTTATCATAAACTACACTGCAAACATGCTATAGCAGGTTTTCAGCGGACCTATATGCACATTTTGAGCGGACCGCTGTAGTTTTGTCCATCTGTTACTTAGTGGACCATTAGTAACACCTGCCAAAAGTGTCTAACCAATGACGGCTGCCACAATTGGCCCACTAAGTAACCGATGAGCAAAACTCCAATGAACTGCTAAATAATGTCTATATAGGTTCCATGCAAATCCACTAAAACAATGTTTGCTGGGTATCGATCTCAAAGTTTTAGTCTATAGATCTATAGTTGGGCTCAACAATACTTTTAAAACAAGTGACCTCAGATAATAATTAAGAGAACTATAGCCCCCAAAAGAGCTGAATGTCAATCACTAACAAGAAACGTGTTCCTCATTTGTGCATTTTAACTTTCCGTTTGTGTTCGTCCCTTTTGATCTTTTTACAAAAAAGCTTTTTTTTTTTTTTGGTTAAGATTAAGTAAGTCTAAGTTTTTGTTAAAGGATCAAAGTTTAATATAAATATTTTTTTATTTTTTAACCATAATACAAATGGATGCGATACATTAGAAAACTCGAGTTTATGCGTTAATACAGAAAAAAAAAGAGAAATGCTTTGCATTTCTATAGCGGGAAAACCATAGCATTTTCTAAAGTATAAACTGCTTAAAAAACGCATAAACATTAAAAAAAATCTAGAATCTGGTTAAAGCTTAAGAAAGCGAAAAAAGCTCGTCAAAGGACCACCTGTTGGTAAAGCAATAAACAACTTAACAAATTTTATAATTTGCTCTTGAAACCTATGTAAATAAGTTACTACACTACTACTACTACTACTACTACTACTACTACTACTACTACTACTACGACTACTACTACAACTACTACTACTACTACTACTACTACTACTACTACTACTACTACTACTACTACTACTACTACTACTACGACTACTACTACTACTACTACTACTACTACTACTACTACTACTACTACTACTACTAGTTATCACATAGCACCTTTAAAAGTTTTAATTTTTTCTTCAAAATCCGACTAAAAGATACATTTAAAGCAAGCCTTGAAAACTAAATTGAAAATTTTGAATGTTTCATTTACGCTAAAGATGTTGAAAAACAAGTTTTTCTCAGCAAGGTTTTGGAGAACTTCTACATTTTTAAGAAGTTTTCGACATTCATTTACCTCGAAATGGCTTCAATGATATAGGTTCATTTTTTTTTGGAGGACTGCTGGCCATTCATGAGCTTCTATTCGATTAATTTTAAGAATCTTGAAAAAGGGCTGACAATTCCTATGACTAGATGGAACTTTATTGATGTGATGATATCCAAAATCAAAATATTTATAAGATCGTTGATAATACACGGATTTATAGTCTCAGTTCCGTTACGCAAATTATCTAAAAATTGTTTAAAAAAGTAAACATTTCTAGAACTTAAGAAAATTTGAGAAAAAGTTTGAGGAGCAGAATATGACATATTGATATAACTTTGATATAAAATCTTTGATATAAAATTTTTTAAACGCTAAATATCTTTCCTATCACTAACTTAAGTTCAAAATATTCATCTTACTAAACGATTTTGCGATAATTTACGGAACGGAGCTGACACTATAAACCCGTGTATTGGCTTTTGAATAACATTACCGAACAGATTTGCATTAGGAACAACACTTGATTCCTCAAAAGAAATAAGATTTGATTTGATTAGTCATAGTGTTTGAAGGTTTTCAGAGTGGGCAAAACTCTTGGGTTCACCGTCACACCATCTTCAAGGGTGCATACTTGAGTGAGTTTGAAGACTTAAATCTATATTTGCAACTTTTATATTCCAAACCAAAACCAATTAAAGCCTATTTGCATTAATTAATTACCAGATTTTGGAATATTGTAGTGAGTTTTTTGTATCCCTTTTTTGACTAGCCTGTATTTAATTGCACATTTACAAGAACATGAGTAGTCAATTTTGAAGTGCTTGAAAGCGGTAGAGAATTAATTTGACATAAATTAAAAACATACAATGTTATGGATTTGCAGTGGACCAACAGTGGCGGCAAAATAAATAGCACAGATTGATGTTTAATATGTAATGATATATTTTCCAGAGATCTGAGTTTTTAAGATCCAAACCTTTTTAGCCTAATAAAATATTAGTTTTAGAAGATAATATTAGTGAGTAAAATTAATAAATTAACTTACTTAAAAAAAATTCGATCATATAAACGATTTAGAGGTACAGAGTAAAGAGGCAATTTATTTAAATTGCCCCTTATTCTGTGCTGTTTAAAGAGCACAACCTGCTAAAGAATTATCATTTTTTCCTATTGCTCTAAAAATCATAGAAGTTCATTGTATGAATAGTTAAGAAAACTTTATTTAAGGTAAATTAATATTTAGTAGGTTATTCTTTTGAGTTGATAACTGCTTGACAACAACGACCCATTGACGAGATCAATTTTTGGGATTGTTCAGGTCTAATGGAGTCCCAAGCAGCCTTTATTTCAACCCAAAATTGGTCTAAATTTGTTGCAGTTGATTGATTTATGTTTCAGTCAACTTCCTTCCACAAATTTTTTATCAGATTTAGGTCTGATGACTGTGCGCGCTACTTTAAAACATCAATCTTGTTAGAGTCAAACGACATTTTAAAACTTTTGGCGGTGTGCTTGGGGTCGTAGTCTTGTTGAAATTTCTAAAGCAAAGGAAGATTTTCCTCTGCATAAGGCAACATGACGTTTTCAAGTATTTCTTTGTAAATGTGTTGATCAATTGTCCCTTGAATTCTATGCAACGAGCCCACGCCATACCATGAAAAAGTGCCCCAAATAATCACTTTGCCATCAAAAATCATTCTTTAATAACTAATTTCTAAAAATAAATCATAAACACTTAACGAGGTGCTCTATTCATAATTTTAATTTACCTAAATCAACTCTTAAAACATCTGATTACTCAATTTCATATGGAGGGCCTCGTCTGTCGAACATAGTTCTCAATGAAAATATGAAAAGTATAACTTCAATAAATTATTTTAAAAATATAGTTAAACAGTATTTACTTGAATTGAAAGACACAAACATATTTTTGTATTTTTAAATGAAAAAAACATCATAATAATATTTCTTACTGTATGTATTTATTTAATTTTTGCAATTTGCCGTATTCTTGTTGTAATTATGTCTTAACTTGTTTTATATAACGAGTATTTTTAAATTTATATAATGAGAACTTTGTAATAAATATTTTACGCTTACTATAGGGGCTTGATGGCAAGACTTCTGTCTTCTACTTGCTCCTGTCGTTATTAATTTTTATTTAAATTTTATTGATAAAAATTGTACAACAAGATTGTTGTAAAATGTTTATAAATGACGAAATAAATGTTTCTAACTATTGGTAGGCAAAAAAAAATATGTTTTACAGTATTTAGAGTATTTTTTAAACGGAAATACTCAATAGATATTTATAACTATCAAAGCTGCTAGTTTTGACCATTTTAGCGGTTGCGTTTAAATTTTTGAGGTCATTTTAAATAGTACAAATTTATTTTTTCTTAAAAAAAACCAAAGTTCTTGTATTATATCAAAAGAAAATCATTATACTCAATATTTTAAATATAAACTTGTAATTTATTTTTCAAAAATTTATTGCCCGAAAAAACCATTGGTCTCAAAACGGAATCTCGTCAGTCGTTTGAAGTTTGCAAAAAGTACCTGCCTAAGGAGTTACTTTGTTGGAAAAATGTGCTTCGGACTGACGAGTTTCCGTTTAAAAAAGTAAACATTGTTGATGCAACAAAAAATAACGGCAAATGGTATAAAAACATAAAACTTGATATCAAGAACATAAACCAACTGCTCATGAAAGTGTGCTATTTATATTGTCACCACTGTATATTAGGGTGTGTCATAAACAACATTTTTTGGAAATATCTGATGACACCCCCTAAATGATACACCTATGTAATAAATTAATACTAAATTAAAAAAAAATTTGAATAAAAAAAACCTTTAGGGGTCGCTCAAGCCCCTTAAACATCAGACGGGCCCTTATTATTTTGAAAAAAAAAGTTCTTTAAAAGCATATCATGTTGGATCAAGAAGTGCATTTTTATAAAAATTTCAAAAATAATAATCATTTTATATAAAGATTACTAGTTTAAATCTAATGTCTTAAAAACTATCGCTTTTAACGAAAAATAAAAAAGTACATTTTTTCAAAGTTTTTTCAAATAAACTTTTTGAATTTGTGTTTTTATAAATTTTTTTATTATTTTTGAAATTATTATAAAATTTCAATTCTTTTGAAACCCAACATGATATACTTTTGAAGAACCTTTTTTTAAAAATATTAGGGACCCGTCTGATGTTTAAGGGTCTTGAGCAACCCCTGAAATTTTTTTTTATTCAAAAATTTTCTGAATTTAGTAATAATTTATTACATAAAACACACTTAGGGGGTATCACCAGACGTTTTCAAAAAATGTTGTTTTATGACACACCCTACTGTGTATAGGCATTTTTTTTAGCGGTTTATTGGAGTTTTGCTCATGGGTTACTTAGTGGACCATTAATGGCAACCACTATAAATGGCGTGCCAAAAACTTTCCGACATGTTAATAGTGACTAGTCATTAGCTGCCATTAATGGTCCATTAAATAACCGAGCAAAACTACAGCGGTCCGCTCAAAATGCCTATATAGGACTACTAAAACTTTGTCATAGAATGTTTCTTAAGGTATTTTTTTTAATAAGTTAGAAACTATTTAATATACTTCTTGGAATCTATCTAGTTTAACATCTTAAGTTTCTTAAAAGATTTAAAAAAAAGATTTAAGTTTAATTTGTTTTTTTGTTAAAAATTTGTATGGAGCATGCCTGTCAAGAACTTTTTCAAATGTATTTAAAAAACTTATCATTGTTTTATTTATATCGACGTCTTTTATTTGCACCTCCCAGTTTATACTAGATATATCTTGTATAAAGATGTTAGTATCTGGCATAGTAGAGGTAAGATGGCGTAAATTTTTAAAACCAGCTAAAGCCACGTGTCAAATATTGTCCAAATAAATCTTTCCAATATATTATCGCTATGAAATAAAAATAAAAAAAAGTGAATCGAAGTCAATTAATCAATCTATCTAAATAAAAATTAAAATTCACAATGTCAATTAATCAAGAAATATCGATGAAAAACATTAAAGCACTATTAGATGCACAAAAAAAAAGAAATTCTACAAGCAATAAACACAAGTCTTTCTAAAATAACAAGCGATATAGCTGAACTAAAAATTGCATATACTAATATTAAATCTACAGTACAAAAAAATACTGATGATATTAATGAAATACGACAGCAACTGCTCAATCTGACCTCAGATAATAAAACATTTTCGGAAGACATTATTATGCTTAGTGCGGCATTAGATGACCAAGTAAACAGAAATTTAAGAAAGACACTGATTTTTAAAAACATTCCTATTAACACAAACAAATCCAAGGAATCCTGGTCTGATACCAAACTAACTATTGCAGATACCATCGCAAAAGCGGCTAACATAGACCCTAAAAATGCCCATGACATGATCGAACGCTGTCATCGAGGAAAAGTTAACGAAAACAGCACTAAGTCAAGTCACATTTTTGTTAAATTTCATAAATGGGCTGATAGTGAACACACAAAAAATATCTTTTTTATGTCCAAAAACAATATACGGGTTGAACAAATGTATCCCATCACTAACTCGACGCCAAATGTATCACCATCACTAACTCGACGCCGCAATGAGGCCATGAAAGAACGTCGTCGCCTAATAGAAAACAAGTCAATAGGAAGCGGGTACCTCGAATATCCAGCCCTACTTAAAGTTAAGAAAAAGAAAAAGGATCCCAGGTATGTTTTACTAAAATCTTTTTGAGTCGACATAAATCGCTTATAGCTTTGGAGTTCGAGCAATGGTACCTTTAATTTGCACGTGTTTTTCATTTTTTTTCTTTTATTGATTTGTTTGTTTTGTTTTACTTTGATTTGCGGCACTATATTTGAACTTTTTTAAGCCTTTTATATTATATAAAATTTAACGATATAGTAATAATTTTTGTGATGTTTATTATATATATATATTTTTTTTTTTTTTTTTTTTTTTTTATTACAAAATAATAAATATATACAATTTTTTAATAACATTAACTAAGTTTTTTATGTTTTTACAATATATGTTGTTACAATATAGCGTAAATATATACATTTTTTGTTTTTTTAAATTTTATTACATTATTTTTGTATTTTTAATTTTTTATTTTTTTGTGTTTTTTGATTTTATATTTTTTTGTGTTTTTTGGTTTTATATTTTTTTGTATTTTTTTTTGTTTTTAATTTTTTTTTTTTGCCGTTGTGCGGAAAGAAATCAAGAGTTTAGATTAGGTAAAAAGAGAGAAGAAATTTCAAATTAGGTTAAGGAGAGGTTCATGAGGAAAAAGGAAGATTTATATCCAAAAAAATTAAAAAAGGAATTACAGAACTTTTACATAAACATTACGTTACGAACACTATAGATAAAAAAATTAATGTGCTAAATTAATATTTGATATATTAAGGTCTGGCAGTGATTAGCTAATTTTATATAATAATAAGTTTGTTGTATAACATAAAAAAATTGCAAGAGGGAAGAAAAAAAGTCTTTACTAAACATACCACGAGCCGTTATTTTATTTCAGCTCAAATGTTTAGTTTCAGACTTCCATTCTCTACTTGACAGAAAACATTTTTTATACAAAAATATTCACAGAAAATATATTTTTACTTTTTATTTTTATTCTGTTTCTGGTGTTTTTAAATTGAAGACATTGCAAACGATAAATAGCATAAAATTCTTTTGTTAAAAAATGTGCGCTCGGTTGGTTTCGTTGAATAAACAAAAGTCTTAATCCTTGTAATTTTTTTATTTTATTTTTTTGTTTTTGTTTCATGGCTTACTATATAACAGGCCTTGCCAACGCGCGGCTAGCGTAAAAAACTGGAGGCGAGATAGTTTTATATTTGAAAAACTAACAAGCAGTTTTATAAAATAAATACGGGGGTGGTTTTTTTTTGTAACAATAATAATTATAAAACATTAATAAATAATTATTATAAAATTAACAAAATAATTTTCATTTAAAATTTTTTTTAATAAAATTAATTTAATTTGAATATATATATATATATATATATATATATACATAAGTTTAATATTTTCATAAAATTTACAATAACCAAACACCCGTAATCATTTTAACTAACTTCCAAATTAAAAAAAAAGAGTTAGTTTTTTTTTTTTTTTTTTTTAGATTATTCGCCTCCCCAAGGCCCGAGGGGGGCCACTACAGTCGAGGAGGCTACTCATTTTTTTTTTTTTTTTTTTTTTTTAGTTGTTATTCGTGGTACAACCCTCTCTCAACTCTTTAACTCCGAAACACGAACCTTTCCGAGCAAGGCCGCTGCGCGGAGAAACTAAGTTGAGCGCGGTACTTCCAGGGACCTGGTGGGAGTCGAACTCCGAACCTCTCGCTTATGAAGCGAGCGCTCTTACCACTACACCACTACCGTGAAGGATTAAGCAAAGGATTTAATTTAGCATTTAAAAAATGGTTCATCGATGTTGTGTAACAAATTGCAATGGCAATTATAATCCTCAGAATAGAGTTAAAACATTTAGACTTCCAAGAAACATTGAAGAACGAAAACGTTGGATTGTTATAATACCAAGAGATAATGTTCCTGATACTAATAACACCGTAGTATGTGAAAGACATTGGCCAAAAAAATATTCAACTGTTACTGATTATGGAAAGCTGAGACCTCGTGATGCTCCGTCAGTATTTGATTGTATAAAGCCAAGCTTAGTTCCTACTGTACCCATGCCACTTAGAAAAACATCAAAAAGTCTCAATAGTGTTCGCTGGCAAGAAGAGGACGAGTTAGCAATATTTAATTCACAAGAAAAAATAGAAAGTACTAATGTTTTATATGAAAAGTTAAAAACTAATGAATTTAATTTTGCTATTATTAATTATTTATGCAATGATATATTATATATTCAGTCTTCAGACTTTTTAAAGGAAAGTGCTATTGCTAGATTTCTTCTTTGCATATATAAAGATCTCACTTTTGAAGCATTTCATTGTGGAGTTAAAATTAGTGTTATGACTTTATCATCTAACCGAGTTTATATTATGAACAAATTTTTTCATATCCAAGAAGCATTAGGATTTTTAAATTGTTGTGAAATAACACCCAAAAAAGAAGTTGTATATCAACAAATTTTGTCAATGAATAAAACATGTATTGGGGGAAAAAAGTATCCAATTGAAACAATTGTGCGAGCATTTGAGTATTTTTCTCTTTCACGATCAGCCTACAATCGCATCAGAGAAGATTTTGAACTTCCAAGTTTACGTACTTTAGGAAGAATTACATCTAAATGTAAATCTTTAGATGATACCACTTATATCAGACATATTTTCTCTAATCTTAGAGATGATAGACAAAAAACATGCATTTTACTTCTTGATGAGGTTTATGTTAAACCAATGTTGCAGTATCATGGTGGCATAGTATTTGGTAAATCAGTTAACAAACCTCATCTCTTAGCAAACACAGTACTGAGCTTTTTGGTTGTAACATTGTTTAATGGACCAAAATTTCTTTACAAAATGTTACCAGTCAGAGAACTTGATGCTGAGTTTCTTTTTGAACAGACAACCCTGATTCTTGTTGTTGCTATTGTCTGTGATGGTAACAGAGTCAATCAGAAGTTTTATAACTTTTTTGAAAAAAAAGAAGCATGGTGTACTAAAGATAATATTTTTCTTTTATTTGATTATGTTCATTTATTAAAAAGTATACGTAATAACTGGATCACAGAAAAAACTCAAGAACTTGAATTTTATATTGATGGAGAAAAAAAAATAGCACGGTGGGTTGATATTATTAATTTGTATAAGCTTGAAACAAAAAACATTGTCAAAATGTCTAAATTAACAGAAGTTTCTGTTTATCCAAATCCAATTGAAAGACAAAAAGTTATCACTTGTCTGCAAGTGTTTTGCGATGAAACATTGTCAGCATTAAAAAGTCATCCAGACCTGCGTGCAAATGACGGGACGATTATTTTTATCTCTAAAGTCGTTGAATTTTGGAAAATTTGTAATGTTCACAGTCCATATGCAGACATTTGTTTGAAAGATTCTAATCGAGCTGCTATTGCTTCTGCTAATGATGACAATTTAAGCAAACTTTCTGCAATGGGTGATTTTGCAATACAAATGAAAAAAATAGAAAAAGGAAAAAGAGTCAAATTACTAACAAGAGACACTGCTAATTGTTTAGCTCAGACCTGTTATGGTTTGGTTCAGTTGTCTAAATATCTTTTAGATACAACTCATCAGTATGTATTATTAGGCAACTTTACAACAGATCCATTAGAAAAGCTCTTTGGAAAATTAAGACAAGGCTCAGGAGGAACTTATTTTATTTCCGTTCAACAAGTTCTTGAAAAAGTAACTATATATCGTACTAAGTTGCTATTAAAGTTTAAAAAAAGTTCAGATGTGTAAGCCAATCTTGGTTCAGATCACTCTTGTCCAAAATGTAAATTTTTACCAAGCGAGGGTATTTGCAACGTTATTGACAATTTACCTGCTCTGTGTGATTCATTGACTGTTGATATTAAAATGTCATTAGTTTATATTGCTGGGTACATTATTCGTGAAGATGAAAATCCAGATGACACCTTTTATTTTTATGAAGCCTATGGAAATTTTTTAAAAGACATAAATCGAGGAGGTTTAACAATTCCTGGTGACAAAGTCTGTCAATGGGCAACTTACTGTTACATTCTTTTTTATGAAGTATATAATGAGACTTGTCGGTCATCACTGTGTAACCTCCTTATGATGCTATCAGAATTTTATTCATTAGGTATGCAAAGACATCATGGATTAACAATGACAAATATTTTATTTAATAATTATTGTTGACTCTATTCACCTCGTTCCCACAAGGAGCCAAAGCAGAAGTTGATAAAACTCAACGCAAAGTAAAATTTTTGCAACGTTTTTAACAAAAACTGTAAAAGAGTATTTAGTAAAATATCTAAAAAGCTTGTATTTACTTTTTATTCTCTAAAGATTTTATCTCTTTTTTATCAAAAATTTTTTTTTAATTCTTAGAAAACCCATTAATAAATTTTGTGGTAAATGCTAATATGAAATTATAGCAAAATATAAATCTATATATACTAAATTGTTTAAACATAATTAGTTTTAGATACATTTAAGTTAATTTAAAATTTTTATAAATGTTATTCGTTAGTTATATTACAATGTTAGTTATAAACAAAATTAAAAAAAAAAAAAAGACTAATAAATTCATCTTTTTACTTTTTATAAGTTAATTTTAGTAGATATATCATACAAATATTATATTCATGCGAAAATCACCTAACTGAAAATGTAAACTACTGCAAAGTAATATTTTTAATCTTGCCTCCAGTTTTTTACGCAAGCCGCGCGTTGGCAAGGCCTGTTATATAGTAAGCCATGTTTTGTTTGTTTGTTTCTATTATTTTTGCGTTTGTATTGATCAGTACTTTTTTTTATTTTAATTTTTTTTATTTTTATTTTTTTTTTTTTTTTTAATATTATTATTTTTTGATTGCAGTTTAGATTGCTGTTACTTACATTCATATAAATAATCTTACTTATATATTTTATCGCCATATCAATTCACAGTAATGAAAACTACACATAGCGAATGTGCTGTTTGCAAAGTTAATGTCTATAAAAATCAGAAAGCTATTTTTTGTGATAACTGCCTCAATTGGGTCCACCTAAAATGTAACAACCTCAATGATATTGACTACCAATTACTAAAAAACTCCTCAAAAAATTGTTCATGGTTTTGTATAAATTGCTTAGCTAGTATATTTCCCTTCAATAACGAAACTATAACTGGCAATGAAAATCTTGCTAATGGTGACACTAAAATAAACAAAAATTATCAAGTATCAGGTTTTCCCATAGAGAGTCTTCACACAGTATTCAACACATATTAATAACAACAACAAAACTCGAAAAACTTCAATAAACAGTTACTACACCAATGTTGATGATTTAAAATGTATAGCAGCTGACAAATCCTCATTCAATGTCTTTCATATCAATATATCATCACTCTCGAAACATTTTGATGACCTTGAAAATCTACTCCAATCAACAAAACTTGAATTTGACATAATTGGTATATCAGAAACCAGGTTGAATAAAAAAAACCCACAAACGAGCAACTTAACACTTAATGGGTATTCCTATGAACACACACCATCTGAATCACATGCAGGTGGTGCATTATTATATATAAATAACAGGCTCGCCTATAAACCCAGAAACGATCTCCACATCTTTAAACCAAAAGAACTAGAATCTATCTTTATTGAAATTATAAATCCAAAAAAATCAAATATTATCGTTGGTTGTGTTTACAGGCATCCAAAAATGTCTTTAGACAACTTCCTATCATTCTATCTTAATACGTTACTCAAAAACCTAACAAAAGAAAATAAAACTGTATTCATTTTAGGGGATTTCAACATTGATCTGTTAAAGTATGACACAGATTCATATACTAGAGACTTTTTAGATTCACTCACCTCAAGTTACTTTCTACCTCACATTGTCCACCCTACTCGTATCTGTAAAACATCAAAAACACTAATAGACAACATCTTTTCAAATCCTAAATCAAATAAATATAAAGCAGGGAATCTTACCACCACAATCTCAGATCATCTTCCACAATTTCTGAGAGCCTATAATATTCTTAAACCACCACCTAATAAAAAGCTCTTAATCCAGGAAAGAAACTGGAAAAGGTTCAATGAAGTTGCATTTAGAAACGATTTTCACAATCCTAATTTAGACAGAGAACCAAAAATATACCCTGATAATTGTACTCAGTCTCTTAAGAATACTATTTCCAACATTAATCTACTGCTCGATATCCATGCGCCTTTGAAAAAGCTTAACAAACAAAACATTAAATTCAAGACTAAACCATGGATATCAGATGAACTCAAGCACTCTATACAGCACAAAAATAATCTCTTTAAAAAATATATTAGGTCTAAAAATGAAACAAATAAAACCATATATCATAATGAGTATAAAACATTTCGTAATAACCTCCAATCTAAACTCAAAGAAAGCAAAAAAAAATACTACGATAATTATTTTACTGAAAACATAAAAAATACAAAAGCAACCTGAAAAGACATTAAAAACATTAATAATATTAAAAGTAACTCTCAAACAACTCCTTATGTAATCATACATAACAATAAAACAATAACAAACCCCTTTGATATTTGTAATGCTTTCAACAACTACTTTACTAACATTGGTAAGGATGTCCAGGCAACGATTCCTTCATCCATGAATCATTTCACATATTACTTATCAAATCCTTTTCAAAAATCATTCTTTATAAAACCTACTGACGAACATGAAATTTCAAAAACTATCAACTCTTTAGACGCAAATAAAGCTTCTGGACCAAAGGGTCTGCCTGTTAAAATTCTAAAACTATTAAAAACAGAACTCTCAAGAATTCTTTCTAACATTTTTAATATCTCGTTCTCAAATGGTATTTTCCCAGAAAACATAAAAACTGCCAAAGTTGTACCTATTTTTAAAACTGATTCAAAACTAATAATATCAAACTATAGGCCAATTTTCCTCCTCTCCAACATTGATAGAATTCTTGAAAGGCTAATGTTTAACCGCTTATACAAATTCTTCAATGAAAATAAATTGTTTTGTGAATTACAATTTGGTTTTCGAACAAACTACTCTACATCACTTGCTTTATTAAGTCTAACAGAAAAAGTTAAAGATTCTCTGGATGAAGGAATGTTTGGATGCTGCATTTTTATCGACCTTCAAAAGGCTTTTGACACTGCAGATATTGACATTTTACTTTATAAGCTATCGTACTATGGTATTAGAGGAGTCTCAAACACTTGGTTCAAATCTTTCCTTACTAATAGAACTCAATTAGTATCCATTAGTGGGATGAGCTCAGACCTAAACGATATCAAAGTAGGTGTTCCTCAGGGATCTGTCCTTGGCCCTTTATTGTTTCTTATTTATATAAATGACATGTCTAAAGCTTTAAAATTTTGTAGAGTCCAACACTTTGCAGATGACACAAACCTTCTCTATTTTAATAAGTCCATAAAAAAAAATCAACAAATATGTTAACTATGATCTTAAAAAACTATGCCTCTGGCTAAATGCCAACAAAATTTCCCTCAATCCCAAAAAAACCAATTTAATATTATTTAAAAGTCGTCACAAAAAATTAGATCAGCAGCTCAAAATTAAGTTAAAAGGGCAAAAACTTTGGTGCAAAAAATGTGTAAACTACTTGGGTATAAAGCTAGACGAAAACTTAGCCTGGACTTACCATTATAACGATTTATCTAATAAGTTGAATAGATCCCTTGCCAAAGATCGGACATTTTATACAACAAAAATTTTATACGGTCAACTTACAAGAAATTCTTGCAGAGGTGCACTGAGTGTGCAAAAATATAATACAAAATCCTACGGCAAACATTCCTTTAAATACTCTGCATCAATGGACTGGAATCAAATTCAAAATAATTAAAAATCAATCCCTTTTAGCAATATTAAAAAATATGTTCTCAAAACCAAATTAAAATACTACTTGCTACATCAAAATAAATAGAAACATCAGTAGTATCACTGGTGATAATAGATAAGTCAACATATAAATTATATAAGATACAAATATGAATGTAGACTAATTGCAACCTTCTGTGAGTGTATTATTTATTTCATTTGCTTCTTTTTTTTCTTTTTTTTCTTTTGTTTTTCTTTTTTTTGTTCATGGTCGCTCTCCTCGATTTAGCCTAGCTATATGAGAGTGAACCATCCAGAATGTAGACTGTACAAATATTTTTTATAACGTATAACATTCTTATGTAAAACATCTATATTTCTGGTTAATATATTACTTTTTGTTGTTGTTGTTGTTGTTGTTACAAGTGCAGGAATCTGTGCTTCAGTGATTGGTCTACCTGGGTGATTTACCATACAGTTATCACAAGTTTGACTGTAGTAAGTTTTGAATGGTGAAAGAAGGTAACATCCAGAGGTTGCATCATATGCGTGGCATGTGGTGGCAATGTTAGCATTACAATTGAATGTTTTCTGCAGTATTCAATGGCTGAAAAACTTATGTGTGAGCTATGGTTATCCACAATTAACAAAACAGGATCAGCAATAGTTAGCTTTGTGTGATAAGCGAAGTGCTTTAAATAAACTACAAAAATTTCCTGCGTCATCTTACCAGAGTTATGGGCAAAGCCAAACTGAATCAAGTGGAGAATTGTCCAAAAAATCATGCTGCATGCCTTTTCGTAGAAAAATAAAAGCTGGAGGTATATAAGTTCCAACAGCATTCATGCAATAATCTATATATAATAATATATGATTTTCCTCTTTCAGCAGAAACAACATTGCCAATTATTTAATGTTGGTACAGTGTGTAACCCACTTTCATCAGCATTGAAGATTCTTGAATGTAAAAATTTATGCGTTCTCAAAAAATCTCGAAGTAAATCAAAAAATATTGCAACCTGTGGGGAGTTAAAACCTTGAATTCTACCCAAAGACGTCATTTCAGGAGTTCGTTATGAAATATTGTTGTGGCGTTTCAAAAATACGCTTAACCAGTCAAGACCAGCAATTTTTAGTTCCTTGTTAAAATTAGGTTTAACATTATTAAGATCTGCAAATTCAAATGCAAATTTTCTGAGCTGTACTTTGGTCATACCAAAAATCTTTTGCTAAACTCAATTAAAAATTCTGCTAGTAATTTTCATTTTCCATTTTCATTGAAAATATAGGACAAAACCTTCCATTGCTGATGGGAAATTAATCAGAAGATTTTTGAAGGTAACGCCTCAGTGTTGCTTCTGGAACTCCAAAATTTATAGCAGCTTGGTTCTTGCTGCAAGCATTGGATTTGCAAACTTCAACAGCTTGAGTCATGTTCTGCATTGCACAATTTCCATTGGCACCTCTACATATAGTTCTAACATAGTTGCAAACCATTTTAATAACTACAAATAACACAATAGTATACAATGGGACTGTCAATATAAACAAATAACATGCAAATACATGTACCATATTAGAAATATACTTTACATACATACATATATATATATATATATATATATATATATATATATATACATATATATATATATATATATATATATATATATATATATATATATATATATATATATATATATCAAAATCTAATCAAATCAATATATTTTCACTTTAATAATAACTGTATATACATATACAATCGTGCAGGACATTTACAAACAGTTATAAACTGATGACCTGTAAAGACCTATGATGGTATAAATTATAGCATAATAATAATGGTAATAATTATAAGTAATAATAATAAATAATTATAACAATAATAGTAATAAATAGTAATAATAATATTAAATCCAGTAATTTAAAAAAAGTTTAATCTGTATATATATTTTACTATATATAGATATATTTTACTATATATAGATATATTTTACTATATATAGATATATTTTACTATATATTTATCTATATATATAATAGTGATAATCATTAATAATAATGCAAATAAATAGTATAAAAATCATGATAATATCAATAACAAAAAATATAAGAGGTAAAAAGAAAGAAAACGAAAATGGAGAGAAGTGTAACGACTTGGAAAGAGAAGTCAAAGAAGGAGAATGCTATGAGAGTTTTGTTATGTACCAGAACTTTTTAAGCATAGTATTTTATAAGGAAATAAAAATATTGAATATGCATTAAAGTATAATAAAAAGAATTAAAAAAAAAATTAAGCGGGGCGATTGCATAGAAAATAGTTTATTGTTTTATTATATTTATTATTTGTTATTATATTTATTATATGTTATATGTTTTAGAAACAATGCCACAAATTTTAGAGCCATATAAACTTTACAGGATGATGAAAATAAGGGTATTTGGTTGTAACTAAATGAACATTTTTATATTTTTATTATTTATTTTTAGAGTTTTATATTTTTATTTTTATTCTATGAATTTTATATTTTTATTTCTACTTTTTGGTTTTGCTATTGTTATTGTTATTTTTTATTTTTATTTATGAGTTTTATACTTTTAGTATATTAAAAAATTTAGTTATAGAGAATAGCTTGGGGGTGATTGCATAACTGAAAGTTCATTGATTATTTTTATTGAGGATAAACTTTTTTACATGGGTTATGAAGGCATTTCTATTTGTCATTTTGGAGAATATTTTTTTAGTTTCAACAGGAAGAAATACGTATATATATACACATATATATTTATATATATATGTATATATATATACGTATATATATTTATATATATACATATTTATATATATACATATTTATATATATATATATATATATATATATATATATATATATATATATATATATATATATATATATATATATATATAAAAATATATATATATATATATATATATATATATATATATATATATATATATATAGTTAGTATCCGACACAAAGGAAAAACTTTATTTAATTAAAGACCATTCAACAAAATAACATAAACAAACACTATTCTAATGTAATTTTACATAGGAAATACAAATATTATATCAAAACAACTATATCATTAAATGTTGACTTGGTAATTGCAATTTTGTAAAAGTTAAGGTTCAAAAAGTATCCAACACATCGTAAAAAAAGAATTTGATTCGCCAATAATTTGTCATCCGTTATGTTCGAGGTAATATTCTAGAATCAGAAAATGTTGGAACATTCTAGAATGCAAAAGAACGTCATAGAATTTTTCTAACTGCAGTCATTCATTACCTGACACCTTCATTGAAAGGTGGCCAAAATTTTACGCTCTTCAATATTGCTTAAAGCTGCAGAATTGTCTGAATCAATTAGAAAATCAATTATTCAGCTGCACAGAGATGGTTTGGGATATAGAAAAATTTTATCTGTGTTAAATATCCCAATTTCGTCAGTTGGTGAAACTGCTCGGGGGTGAAAATCTTTCCATCTTTCGACTAGTCTGCATTGTTCAGGGCGTCCTACAAAAATGTTTGACCGTACAGCTAGAAATTTAGTTCGAAAAGTAAAGAATCATCCTCGACTGACTTGCTCTGAACTGCAAAAGGACTTGCAATCATCTGGGACAAATATTTGCAAGAATACAATTAGGACAGTTCTTCGAAAGAGAGGATTCCACTCTCGGTCACCGAGAAAAATCTCTCTCTTGAATGAAATTCACGTAAAGAAACGCCGGAACTTTGCTGAAGAGTACTTGAGTAAACCTTTAAGCTTTTGGGATAAAATATTATGGTCAGATGAGACTAAAATAGAGTTGTTTGCTCGGAACTGTGTCAGTCGTGTTTGGAAATAGAATAACTCTGCGTTTCACCCGAAGAATACCATCCCAACAGTAAAGTTTGGAGGTGGCAGCATAATGTTTTGGGGTTGTTTCTCTTCCGCAGGCCCTGGGGAATCGGAAATCATAGAAGGAAGGATGAACTCCGAAATCTATTGGGGCATTCTTGAGAGATGTCTTGTGAAGTCAGCCGAAAAATTGAATCTTCCTCGAGGTTGGATATTCCAAAAAGACAATGACCCAAAGCGCACGGCTAGGGCAACTCGTGCATGGTTTCAGGAGAGAGAAATTGACTTATTGGAATGGCCGAGCCGATCACATGACCTCAATCCAATTGAAAATCTGTGGCGGTAATTAAAATTGAGGGTACATGAGAGAGATCCAAAAAATCTTATCCAATCGAAATAAATATGCAAGGAAGAGTGGCTAAAATTCCTATTAGCATATGTGCTAATCTTGTGAACAAGTATTCCAATTGTTAAGAAGCAGTTTTGGCTGCCAAAGGTCACATGACGAAGTATTACGTAAATTTTTTACAATAAGTTGGATACTTTTTGAACCTTAACTTTTACAAAATTGCAATTATCAAGTCAACATTTAATGATGTTGTTGTTTTGATACGATATTTGTATTTCCCATGTAAAATTACATTAGAATAGTGTTTGTTTATGTTATTTTGTTGAATGGTCTTTAACTAAATAAAGTTTTTCCTTTGTGTCCGATACTTTTTGCACCCATTGTATATATATATACATATATATATATATATATATATATATATATATATATATATATATATATATATAATAAATATATATATATATATATATATATATATATATATATATATATATATATAAATATATATATATATATATATATATATATATATATATATATATATATATATATATATATATATATATATATATATATATATATATATAAATATATAAATATATATATATATATATATATATATATATAGTATATATATATATAAATATATATATATATATAAATATATATATATATTTATATATATATATACATATATATATATATATATATATATATATATATATATTATATATATATATATATGTATGTATATGTATATGTATGTATAAAACAGACTAAATATAACCACAAAGTATAGTTATTAACCCTAATCATATAAGCCATGCTTATGTTACAAACAGATATACGCATAACTAAAAATGACACATGCATAAATAATAATATTCTCAACATATTTAAATTTAATTAACTATAAAGTAACTCTAATTATTATTCTAAGTTATTTTATAATAATTGTGTTTATTGTTATAAGTTAAACATAGCTAGTAGCAGTGGCGGATCCAGCATTTTTTGATCTTTGAGATAGTTAACTTCCAGACATGGAGTTAACTCTAAACATTTATATGTTTATACTTATGTCAAATAATAAGAGTTTGGAAAAAATTGCGATGATTGGAGGCTGGGAACAAAAAAGCCCGAAAATTTTTGCTACACCTGCCCCAAACGTGAGAGCAACAAGTTGATAAAATATTTTTGTACTATTCTCAACTAGACTTATATTCATCGATAATTTTTAAGTTTCATAGTATTATCTTTCAGCGTTCAAAAATTATGACCATATAAAGTTTAAACCATCTCAAATTGAGGGGGGTTTAAACTTTATATAGTCATAGTTTTTGAACGCTTAGAGATAGTACTATGAAACTTAAAAATTATCAATTAATATAAGTCTAGTTGAGAATAGTACAAAAAATATTTTATCAACTTGTTGCTCTCACGTTTGGGGCAGGTGTAGCAAAAATTTTGGGGCTTTTTTGTTCCCAGCCTCCAATCATTGCAATTTTTTGCTAACTCTCATTATTTGACATAAGTATAAACATATAAATGTTTTGAGTTAATTTCATGTCTGGAAGTTAGCTATCTCAAAGATCAAAAAATGCTGGATCCGCCACTGAGTAGGTGTGTGTGTAAAAATTTTAAAATGTTTATATACTAAAGCGTTATATATCTTTAGAAAGAGCTTTAATTAGTATTACAATGGTGAAAATTTTATCAAAATTGGATGATTCTATAAAAGTTACGAGCATTTAAGTGACAAAATTTAAGAACAAGAATTACTTAAGAAAACTGTGGCTAATTATCCCGTGGTCGGCAAAACTTATGATAATAAAAAACTAAAATGCGAGAAATCCTTAATTTCACCGAAATACCTGGTGTGCTTGATTACTCTTGAAAACAATGTGCGCACAGCAGATTTATTTGAAATTTTGAACATCCGCAGATAAATAAATTATCTAAAGGACCTTTTAATTTCAAGAAGGACCCGCCATAACTTACAGATGGTAAAACATGTACTTCTGCAAAACGACGAACGAGTCATCTTACCCCGTTCATCTTGCCCCTAGATTACACAATCTTCAAAAGTGATTTAGAACTATAAATAAGTAAGTTATCATGGCTTAATACTACTCGTATGGCTTCCAAATTGAACAAGCTAAACGAAAAGTTTTCTCTCACCTTTAGCTGGTGATGTAATAATGAAAGAAATCAAATGCAAGTGGATAATTTTTTTTTTCTTAATATCGGAAAAACCTTCTTTAATACTTATCTTTCATCCCGAAAATAATTTTTATAAAGAAAACATAAATAAATCTAGTAGATGTAATCTACATCGCTCTCAGCTAAAGTCAACTTTCATATTTAGTTGAATTTTGAAGATAATGGTAGGTCGTTATCTTGCCACATTCGTCATCTTGCCATGCTCTCCTATATATATAAGAAAATGAAAATAAAAAAGAATGGATGTATGCGTATCTGCCAATATATGTAAGTAGAATACGTTTGGAGGTGAACCATCTTGTGGTAGTGGCTTGGAGTTATTGTCTTCAAAAGCGTAAACTTTAGTTTATATATTTGGCAGTAACTTGGCGTTTTTTGTTGTCAGAAGCGTTAACGGAAACTTGGTAATTTGGCTTAACACACAGCGATAATTATCGTATGGGCTATCTAGGTCCTTTTGCGCAACCTTTTGAGCAATCTGGAAATGTATTATACTCAGTCTGAAAATAAGATTACATTGATTATATTCAGTGATAAATAGTGAATAATATATAGCGGTTAATAAGATTCAGTGATTATTTTTGACAAATTAGATTCAGAGTGCGCAAGAGATTTATCTAGAAAATTATGGACATTGTTCGCATGATTCAGCTGTTTGGAAGACACAGTAATTTGATTGATGCAAGACGTAAACACCATAACAAAAGGAAAGTACGCTTGGTAAAAAAAAAAAAAAAAGAGAATATATATTTATATATATATATATATATATATATATATATATATATATATATATATATATATATATTTATATATACGCTGGGATGAAGACGATGAAGCAGGCTGAGATGGTACTTAAAATGTTTGAGCAATTTTTAATTTTGATTGATCAATTTTGCTAATATCACGGAGGAACAAACCTGTGTTTTGAAATCCAGCGATTATTTGTGTTCGTGTAAATGCGTCCCCGGTAAAAATTTTTGCTTGTAGTTGAATGAAATTTTCTTTTATTTAGTTGTTGAAATTATTAGCTGCATTAAATTCTGGAAGTTATTTGCACCAAACTTGTTCAACATGACAATGCACACCTACGGTCTAACTGTTGAAATATATGGGACGAATGAGCCGGTAAATATATCAGCCTAATGTTACTGTCAGTGCAAATACGTGCAACATCGTAAGTAACATGTGTGACGTGTCCGTCCAAGAATAAAATGTGAATACCTGTAATTAAAAAAATTATTTGATTACTTGATTAAACCACTCAATTTAAGTGGACCAAACTAACGGGTGATGCGGAAGTTATCGGACAAATTCTAATTTCATTATTTGAGCATAATAATTAGTTTTTGTGGTTTTATGCGTACACATAAACGTTCTATAAAATATAAACTTTATAATTTGAAACACAATTATTTAAAATGAGGTTAAATGCAGCTGAACGAGAATCTTTTCAAAAGCGACTAAATATGTTTTTTGTAAATAAACCTAATGTATATAAAAAAAAATCGTAAATCATTTTCAAAAGGAAGGATTTGCTCGAAGTACAATATATGATAACCTAAAAAGACTTGAAACTGTTCAATCGTTTTCTGATAGAAAGCGCCCTGGTCGTCCGACATCCTGGACTAGAGAAAAGAAAGCCGAATTAAACAGACTTGTCAACAATCGAAAAGGGGTCAGTCAGAGAAAAATAGGTATTAAATTCGGTGTAAATCAATCGACAATTGGTCGTCAGTTAAAAAAAATGAATATTAAATATAGAAAACGTGAAAAGACTCCAAAATACACCATAGAACAACAAATAAAGGCAAAGAAAAGAAGCAGGAAACTAGTTAACCAACTCTATAACACAAAATCGCTTCTAGTCATCGATGACGAAAAATACTTTTGTTTTGCAGGGGACAACATGCCTGGAAATTCTGGATACTACACAAAAAACAAAAAAGACATGCCCAGAAAGTGTTCGTTTTATAGGAAAAGAGAAATTTCCAAAAAAATTATTAATGTGGATAGCCATATCTTACCGTGGTATGTCCGAGCCATTGTTTCGCACTTCCAAGGCCGTAGCAATCAATTCATCAATCTATATTAATGAATGTTTAGAAAAACGACTTCTTCCATTTATTCACAAGTATCATGGAGACTTTAACTATTTATTTTGGCCAGATTTAGCAAGTTCTCATTATTCTAAAGATTCTTTAAATTGGATGGACCAATATGTCTATTACGTTGATAAAGAATCCAATCCCCCAAATGTGCCTCCAGCACGACCAATTGAAAATTTTTGGGGACATTTGGCACAGAAGGTTTACGAGGGAGATTGGCAAGCTTCAACAGAGCAAGTTTTGATTGATCGAATTAAAACTAAAACTACAAGAAATTGATTTAAACTTTTTACAGTCGCATATGAAGGGCGTCAGAGCAAAATTGAGATCAATTGCAGATGGTGGTGTTTTTTCATATAAAAAATAGTATATTTTTATTAAAAGATAAATGCTTTATTAAAAAAAAATATAATAGTAGTTTGTTTTTTTATTTATAAATAAGTTATTGACTATTTTATTTTGTCCGATAACTTCCGCATCACCCGTTAATTAATTGAAATTAATTTGATTGCCAGTATGAATACTTAAGTGAGCCATTGAATAAAGTGTTACTTTTCCATCCAACCCGACTTGGATGTTGTAAATACGGTGTTTGGTGGTCCCCCTACACACCAGGTATTGTAAAACCGTGATATTGATTTGTAAACTAAGAATGGTAGCGGAATGGTACCGGTAACGTTGACACAATTACCGACTGTGTAATTAATTTTTTTGTTGTTACCAAACAAATTTAAAGGGCGTTTAGCACCGAGCCCGCAAATTATATGCTGTTTACCTTGATCGCCTGAAAATCCAATTTCGTCAAATTTCACAAACCGCGCAAAGTGTTATTGTTGATATTTGCTTCAAGAAATTGTCTTTGAAGTGTATAAAATAACCTTATTATTTTGTCTTCGGTACAAGAGGAAGCTCTAAGGGACGAAAATATTGCCTGCTACTTTGACGCTTAATTTATAACTCTATCTTTTCGTGCAACTTCCGTACTTTTCTCGTCCTGGAATACCACTTGGAGGAAACGAATGATTTTGATTTGTACATACTAAATATCCCCTAACTATTGTGATGACATCTGCAAACGTTCTGCCGAAACCCCAATCGGCTGAACTGATAAGTACAGAAATAAGAACAAGTTCAAATGCTGTACTTAGCACGGTAGTTGTACCTCTTCCATGTGATTGGACTTGTTGCACACACGCTAGAAGAGGTACCTTTGGTATGTTGTAAGCCTCTGAAGCTTTACTGAGTGATATTTCCTGTTTTTTTGATTTGTTCTAGTGCAAGTTGCAATTGCTCTTCAGTGTAAGTTGTTTGCGTTTTACGAATGTAGGTACGAGTCATTTTGTTTTAAAACTTTTTAGATAGGTATCAAAGGTTACCATATACCATATGTTTATTTAAGTTTTAAAAATTATTAAATATTAATTAATTTAGCCGCGCTCATCTTAATTATAAGTGTGAGCAATTTGCATGTTTTCTTTTCCCCCGAAAAACATTTATGTTGGTTTTTTGCTCATAACTTTTTTCCGGAACTAGCAAATTCAAATTTGAAAAGAGAATTTTAATCGTTATAAAGTATTCTACAAAACGGTTTTTTTAATTTTGTAAAATTTAATTTTTAGTTTTGCTGAACCGTTCACTTTTTTTTTCATTTACTCTTACCCCAGTTTAGTCTATTTTTTAAAATGCCATTTAATGAATAAGAATTAAATAATAAAGATAACTTATAGCTTAAGCAATATACAGAAACGTGAACGGATATGCTTTTTAACTGAGTTAAAACAAAAAAAAAATTGAAATAAAATGAAAAGATGACTCCCAGAGAAAATAGCGAGGTAATCTCAAATATGAGTTAGAATCTGTGAATATTACTTAAATAGTGTCGCAGAAATAGGCTCTCATCCGAAGGATGTTATTACTCAAGGTTTTTCCCAATTTATAGAAGCTGGTATTTTTAATTTGAGAGTAACACTATTCACCAAGACCTTAGAAAGTTTTGATGTGGATCAATTCTCTTCTATCAACATGACTCTTGGCCCCGAAGATACTGTAAGAAAAAACCTTAGAAAACGTTATAAAATTGCGACATGTTTAGATAACATATATTTGATGTCATTATCATTAACAGAAAAACAAAGGTTCACAAAAATTTTAATAAATTGTTTTCTAATTGCAAACAAAATAGTCAACAGTTACATCAATTACCAGATGTAAATCTTTTGTCGACTTTAAAAGAGCTCGTTGATTGCATTAAAACAATTAAATCAGAGAGCAAGAAAATCAGAGACGACCTACATTTATTACAAGGAAAATATGATGAAATACAGCAAACGTGCAAAAAAATCGAAAAAAATTTAAAATACGCCGTTTTCTAACAGCTGCAGTAATTTGTCAATTCAAAAACCGCTTAGTACTGAAAAATCTTTTGTTTCTGGTTAAATAGAAAATCATTCCTCAAATATTGAAAATACATTAAATGATGTACCTTTTCCTTAGGATGTGACTACCATATGAGTCTAGTTTAAAAACATACAAAAACAAAAACCAAAATAGAGTCACCTATGCTAAAAAGGTTCAAATGCAACCACCAGTTATTGAAAAAAGAGAGGATTGAAAAAAAAAATGGTTGTTCCTATTTGGAAGTTAAAAAAAAACAATTTAGGAAGTAAAGCCCCAACAGAAAAGCCTAGAATATAGCCCATTTTTTGAAATAAAATTGCATTCAACAGAAAATCTATTGCAGGCAAACGTACGGTGCGAGAATTTTGTATCTTTGTGGGAGGGGTCTGTAGCTCAATATTGGAAGAAGGTCTGTCTAACCACATCAAGAATGAAATAGGTATCAAACCGATTGATGTAGAACTTAACTGTGAAAATAAATACAATTATTCATTTAAAGTGAAGATAAAAAGTACTGAAAAAGACATAATCCTAAACCCTAATCTTTAAGACAATAATATTATTGTTAAACCATTCAGGCTTTATCGTGATACCTCAAGAAGCCAGACACCACAGCAGAGTCCAGTTCATACGCTACATTTTTTAAAACCACCTCAAAAAGTATTTTCTACATTTCACGAACAACCTTCTTTTGCATGGCGACATTCTTACTCAACTCAAATACCAAATTTTTATTCAAAATGGAAGGAAACAAAGTAAGAAAAACCTTTGAAAATATTTCATTTTGTGCATATAACTGCCAAAGTTTTTAATCGAACTCAATTTATACTCCGACCTTATGAAATTATTTGATATCATCTTTCTATTGGAACATTGGCTTTTGAATATTGAACTTTTTGTGCTAAAAACATAGTATTGCCGACGCATAAAATATTTTTTCATGCGCCAGAAAAAAAGGCATACGGAAGACCATTTGGAGAAAACTCGTTTATTTTTAAAAAAGATGTTTTATTATATCTCCTCACATAATTTATGAAGATATAATATTCTCGCTATTAAAGGTAAACAAAACTGTCAAAGTCTAGTCTTTTTAAGTATTTATCATGTCGAAATAACGAGGAATCCCTTTCAAAGTACTTACAACAATTAAACTTAATTATGCCAGTCAAAAAAAACTACGAAATGTAAGTGAATGTATTATTGCTGGAGATTTTCAATCATACCCTGAAACAGTTTGCGATTCTGAGAACCGTAATAATAAAACACGCAACAAATTCTCTAATCATCTGACTAATTTCATTAAACCAAATAAGCTTTCTTTAAACGATATAATCAGTGGCGCTGGTCATACAAACACCTATCAACATAAAACTCTCGCTAACCATTGTATATTGATCACTACGCCGCTCTAAAAGTGTCATCCTTATTTTTTATTTATACCAAAATAAATACCTTTTCCTATTAATTTTAGTAATCACTTACCAATCGCTACAAGTATCGTCGTTACACATACTAATCTATTAACCGTAATAAATATTATAATGTATAAATATAATCATATTCCAAAATATGCATGAAATAACAAAAACTTCATTAACTTGCGCAATTATAACCCCTCCATAGCCTTTAATAACTACACCTTCTATAAAGAAAGAATTGAACAAGAGTTAAAACAAACATGCGAAAAAATCAAAAATGCTGCTCTATTCGCAGTTAAGCAGTGCTTTAAACAACGTGAAATCTGTAAATATTCCTAATCTTGGTGGACAACGGACCTTATAAAATGCAAAGGAGTTCTTTAATTTAACTATAAACAATTACAAAAATCTAATTATAAAAAAACGCAAGAATGCATTAAATACAAAAGATACATCCTTGCACGTAAAAACTTCCGTAAAGCGGTTGAAGCAGCTCAAAACAAAGAGATATACAAAAAACTATAAATATTCAAAAGTCTTCGAACTACAAATCCTCAAAAGTTCTGGAATAACATTCGTAAATTCAAAACTAAAGCAAAAAGTCGATTATTTACAATTAATAAATGGCAAAACATAAATATCGTTAAAGAATTTAAACAACATTTCAAACTCGACTCAATGCGCCTCTTATTACAAACAATAACCATAAAGCTCCTCAAACTCCACTTCTAAGTGACGAGCCTAATTCACTAGTTGTTACATCAACTGATATTATAAGTTGCATCTCAAAATTAAATAGTAGTGAGTCCCCAGATAGCTGTGGGACAAGTGCTGAACACCTTAAATACTTTGATAATAACAATATTTTTTTGTGGATCGCTAAATTCAATAACAGTATTCTAACAAATGGAAGGATGCGAAACGATCTATCAAGTTCAAAAATTATTCCACTAGTTAAGTCATATAAAAAATTGAGATAATTACCAAGGAAATGGTTTTTTACCTATCTTTACTAAATTTCTAGAATATCAAACACTACTTATATGCCCTAGTAAAATAGATAGCCGATCCCATCAATTTGCTTCAAAAAAAAAAAAAAAAAAGGAGCTCTCTGCTCTACGCAGAATTTTTGTTGAGTAAAACTGTTAAGCATAAAAAACAATAACACGCCTCTATATATGTGCAGTTTATTTGCAAATATAGCTTTCGATACTTGCACCTAGGATTTGTTATTTGAGAAGCTATATTTCCAAAAAACCTTCGCTGTCTGTAGTACGCACAGTTTCATCTTTTTTATCTTTTTGATACTACTAACATATCCTATCAAAAAGTTACCTCAAATCAATTTAGTCTGTCATAAGGGATGCGACAAGGGTCTATTCTATCACCATATTTATAACATTTATACTGAAAACATCCTAAATGAAATAGTCTCAGAATATAAAGTATGATCAAAAATAAATGGCATTTAAACTGGTGTAGTTGCATACGCAGATTATGTAATTTTGCTAAGTCCTGCATTCTCTGGTCTGCAAGAACTGATTAACAGATTTTAAACATACGGAGTAACAAACTTTATCAAGCTAAACACTGAGAAAACGGAATTTCTGATTTCTGGAAAAAGCAATATTTACAACAACGTTATTCAAATTAACGGAGCTTAGAAATACCTTCAAAATAAATTAAAACAACTGGGTTTCCAATGGATTCTAGAGAAAACAAAATTGCAACTTTCCAAAAAACAAATTCAAATTAGCGTATATCTCAGTTTCAATTGGTTGCAATAGCTCTATTCGACGGTGGGATTCGTTACTGCCAGCCGTCAACAACAGACAGTTTGTACAATACCTTAACTGTGCCTAAGCTTATTTATTATTAAGAGCAGTCTTAAAATCATTTTTCTGTATCTGGAAGTACATTAAAAAGTACCTACATTGATTTTTTAAAATAGAAGATATTTCAACTATTCTGCTCAGAAACAAAGTAAATCTTTTTATCAGGCTGTTGAAAAACCAAACTTGCTATTTACTGATAATCAACCAATTACAGGCGATACAGAATAAAAAATTCTTTACAAATGAAGTGATTGAAACCTGCAACACACTTGGTTTAAACTTCTTCGAGTGCATGATAAATAGTAAAAAATAAAATCAATTCACGTAACCTATCGAAGACCTGCAAGCTTTTGTTTTGTAAATATTGAAAGAAACGTTCCAGTTTTGGAATTTGAAAGAAAAGAGAGAGTAGTTTAGAATTTTGATGGAGAAGGATGTTCCAAGAAGTCTGATCCAATAATTTGTGGAAAACACACCAGCTGGTTATTAGTATTTTGTGCTAACAACTGCGAGAGCCGTGTTGTTTTAGCTGATTTTGATTTAATTAGTGACTATTTTATTACAATTTATTTTACCTATAATTTACTGTAGGTAATAAAGAGAAAATATAAAAAAAATATATATATATATATATATATATATATATATATATATATATACATATATATATATATATATACATATTTATATATATATATGTATATATATAAATATATATATATATATATATATATATATATATATATATATATATATATATATATATATATATATATATATATATATATGTATATATATATAAAAAAAAAATATATATATATATATATACATGTATATATATAAATATATATATATATATATATATAATATATATATATATATATATATATATATATATATATATATATACATAAATATATATAGTCAGGTCAGGTTATCCTGCTACTAGTATTTTGTAACCCTGTTCAATCTGCTTCATTTCCTCCTGCCTTGTAGAACTTTCTTATTAGGCAAAGGCTAGAAGAAGCCAACTCCAACTTAAAACACCCCCTGCAATGAGCTCTTGGTTGAGTAATGGCTCGAGATGGTGTTTTGACAAAAATACTCATCTTTGGCAGATGTTAAATGCATCCGGCTACTGCCTTTTAGATGGCCTCCTAGGCTTTTCTTAATCCCTAATTCAAATAGTCAACTTTCCTACTTGCTTTCCAGACAACCCGAATAATTTATCTTCTCTACTCAATGTATGTCTTATTATGTCTTATTTCTGATCCTAGTCAGTACTCAGTTTCTCCACATTCATCCTTAGGTGCTTCTGATCACGGTTTGATCTCTCTAAAACTATTATCTCATTCTTCTTAATTATCTTAATCCCCCTCTCATTGTACCTCTTTTTTTCTCAAACCTATCATTGTAGCTTACAGCTGACTGGGAAAGAGTCCTAGTCAGCTGTAAGCTACCTTAGAGCTGACTGGGACTCTTTCCGTGATTTTCTTTGTGATGGCCCTTGGGTAAAAATCTTTTGTCTTCCTGTTGATAAACGTACTTCTTACATAGTTTTGTGGATTCAGGCTCGCAGGCTTCCATTTAATCTTTTATTCCTACTCAACGACTCAAGGTCAAGCCTCACTCTTTTTGATGGTTTTCCTCACTTTTTTTTTTTGTGCCTTAAGAAGTCCTTACGGTCTTGTCACAGGGCACCGCGGAAGTGCATTTAACTAGAAAGTTCACGCCTTCTTCCTTACCTTGACGCAAAAATATGTGCGGCCGAGCAGGAGAACCTGGATCTCCTGCTTTCAAAGCAGGAGATCCAGGTTCGAAACAAGCTCTGGATAAATTTTCGCGTCACGGTAAGTAAGGAGGCGTGAACTTTCTGGTTAAATGCACTTCCGCGGTGCTCTGTGATAAGACCGTTAGGACTTCTTGGGGCACCTAAAACAAAAAAAACAAAAACAAAAAAACAAAAAAAATATGTCCAGAGCTCGTTTCGAGCCTGGATCTCATGCTTATAAAGCAAGTGCTCTAAGCACTGCGCCACGGCCACACATGATGCTGCAATTTCCAACCGAAACGGTTAATTCCATATCTATTAGCAAAACAATTCTCCAGAAAACAGACGTCTGTTTAACACTGCTAGAAATCATTGTAAAAAGCTTTTTTCTAACGCCAAAGCCCGCAATTATCACGTCATGAAATTTTACATTTTATCACAAATATTAGAGTCTCGCGACTTTTGGAGTATCTTTGATATTATCAATAATACGAGTTCTTATATATATATATATATATATATATATATATATATATATATATATATATATATATATATATATATATATATATATATATATATATATATATATATATATATATATATATATATATATATATATATATATATATATATATATATATATATATATATATATATATATATAAATTTCAAGACGTGTAAAAGTTTTTTACAAATAAGAGACTGTTGAGGTCAAGTAACTGTTGTTTAACAACGCATTTAAAATGTTGAAAAGAGTTTATCGTTTTAATCTTATTTGTGAGAAATGAGTTACACAATTGTGGACCTCTTCTAGATATTGGGAATTTGGATTGTCTCAAAGACATTTTTGGAATATAGTAGTTCTGCTTAGAATGTTTTGTTTCATATTTATGATCAATAAATTAGAGGTAATAATGAAATATTTTTGGAACCAATTTATTTTTTTCTTTGAACATAAACTAAAGGATGCTTTAGATGTTTTGTTCATAAATATTAAAAATTCTCAGTACTTTCATTATTTGTTAAGCACAAACATATCTATTTGTGAATATGCGGCATGCTTGCTTTTGTTTTCATAGAATAAGACTAGTTTTGATTGGTAAGTACTTGCCCAGGCAACATTGTAATTCTACCTCTCTTGTATGGTTCAGATTTTTTCACCTCACCAAAAGGCAAAGCTGAGCTGTTTGCTAAGAACTTTTCATCAGTATTGTCACTCGATTCCACACCTTGCGTTCTACCTGATATAGTTATCAAACAGGTTGATCCATTGCTCGAAATTCGTATCACTCTAGTTTTTGTAACCAAATTGATTTCCTGCTTCGACTTTTCTACAGCTTGTGATCCGGACAATATATCTTTTATAGTCTTACAGAAGTGTTCTCCGGAGCTGCCGTCTATACTTTCAAAACTATTTAACAAAAGCTTATCAGAGTCTTATTTTCCAGCCCGCTGGAAAGCAGCGTCTGTTATCCCTATTTTTAAAAATTCTGGAGAGCGATCTGATTAGTCTAACTACCGTTCCATTAGTCTTCTTCTTATCATAAGCAAGGTTTTTGAATCTTTAATTAACAAACACTTAATCTCTCATCTTGAATCTCATAGCTTACTTTCTAATCATCAGTATGGGTTTCGATTTTCTCTTTCTACAGATGATTTACTAACATTAAATCACCTGTAGAACGATAACGTTATCGTTATTACTGTTAGTAATAACGATAACGTTATCGGTTATTATTAACAGTAATAACCGATAGGTTTTAGTGTGCATTAGATAAAGTTGAAGAGGTTAAGACCATCGCTCTTGACATTTCTAAAGCTTTTGATACGTTTAGCATGCTAGTCTTTTTCATTAGCTTTCTTCTTATGGTGTATCCTGTAACATCTTTAAGGTTAATGAATCCTTCTTTTCCAATCGTAGAATAAAAGTTGTCCTCGATGGACAATATTCTTCATTTTAGTCTATAAATTCAGGGGTTCCTCAAGGTTCAATCCTTGGCCCTATAATCTTTTTAATTTACATCAATGATCTTCCATATATTCTCACATTTAAAGAGGAGTTGTTCGCTGATGATGCTGTCGTTTATTCTTGTCATGATAAGAAGCCAACACTCTATGATTGCTAAGAGAGAGCATTTGAGCTAGAAAAGGATCTCACTTCTGTTAACGCATTGGGCTTGCAATGGGTGGTAAACTTTAATTCAGATAAAACTCAATTTTGTTCAGCCAATCATTTTTGCAATAATTTATATCTTCTTATTTTTATGAACGGTAATGTACTCGATGAGTCATCTACCCTTCATTTTCTAGAATTAACTCTTACTTCCGATCTTTCTTGGAAACCATATATCTAATCCATTGAAAAATTATCATCTGCTAAGGTTGATCTCTTTATCGAGCTCCACACTTTCTACTACAGATTCTATTCTCTATCTCTATAAATCTCAAATCCGGCCTTGTATGGAATACTGTTGCCATATCTTGGGCGGATCTTAGACCTCTTAGACAAGGTGTAAAAACACATTATAAAAATAGTAGGATCTGCTTTTGCAGGCAATCTCCAACTATTATCACATCGTCGTAGTGTTGCTTCTCTTTCTCTTTTCTACAAATACTATAATTGGCACTGCTCTAAAGAGCTAGCGTCTCTTGTGCCATTTACTAAAATTCATTCTCGTGTTACTCGTCATTTAATCAAGTCTTGACCTTTTTCTGTGACTGTTCCTAAGAGCTCCAGAAACTCATATTTTTCTAGTTTTTTTCCTCGTACATATAGTAGCTCTTTGGGATTTGCTTCCTTCATCTTGCTTTTGTGATTCATATAATTTGCAATCTTTGAAGTCTTCTGTCAATCGTTATTATGCTCTACAATCTTAATCTTTTCTCTTTCAGTAACTTCCAACTTTATATATATTAGGTGTCATCCATAAAGGACGTCATGCTAAGTTTAACTAATGGCAAGAAATTGGAGAATGTTTGCTCCTGTGCACAAAGATTTTTAGAGTATTATAGTGCCCTACATTCAATGCAAATCTTCGCGGAAACGAGTTGATAAACTTCTACTTCTGGTTAGTATTTAAGTTCTGAATGACTTTTCTCTTTTTAATATAGTTTTAAAAACTTTCTTTTTTCTCCTTATTGTAAATCTAAAGAACAACATTTTTGAGTCTTTAGATCAATTCCGCTCAACAATGTTAAGTTAATTTTAAATAAAATTTTTTGAAAAAGTGCTTTAATCTACTATAGATACTGCTATAATCTTTTCTAGTGCATATTAATTGAATATAATTGTCGAAATACAATATTTCTATCAATTTTTACAAAAAATATTAGAATTCCGTCCAAGAGAGTACTTATAATTAAGAAAAGTTGCCAATAAACAATGAGAACAGATCATATTATTAAACTATAATGTTCATTTTACCTGAAAAATACATTTGTTTAAAATCTCGTTTAAATTAGAACAAGCAATAGTGATTTTAGGAAAATTTGTTCAAAATTTATCACTTTAATTTTTTTTGTTTTTAAGAATTCACAGACCTCATTTAACAGAAACATGCCATAGTCAGCAAAATAATATAAAGACGCTATAATAATTTAAAATCGCCGAAACTACACCGAGTAGTGAAAAATTAATTGCAAGATTTTGTAGCAAAATAGCAGGCACGCACAATACGACGTATTTCAGGGTCTTTGTCCCTGGAAAAAATTTTAATGTAGAAGCTCACCAGGACTATACAATCGCTGAAAATTTTAGAGCTGTAGCTAGTTTGAAAGTTAGTGATAAATTAATTTTAAAAATAGTAAATCTCCAATTCTGCAAATCAAAGGCAACAAACAACCATAAGTTGGCACTTGAAATATATAATTATATATAAACACTGGCGTAGTGGCATGGGGCAAAGGGAGCATAATTAAAATGTATATTTTAGCAGATTGTACTGGATAACATAATACCAGTAGCAGGATAACCTGACCTGACTCATATATGTGTATATATATATATATATATATATATATATATATATATATATATATATATATATATATATATATATATATATATATATATATATATATATATATATATATATATATATATAGATATATATGTATAAAATATATTATGCCAGATATATATGTATAAATTATTGAAGAAATATTTAACAACATTATTCTTATTTAAATTATAGTGACATTTTTTTTTCATAACAGTTTAATGTCTTTTTCAAAAGTGCTTATTCTGAAATGATCATTTCGTGAGGAGTTTCGTGAGGAACTGAGTGCGTATACACCAAACTTTCGTAACTCTTGCGTAGCTCAACTGAGGTTACGGAAACCGATTGTTCACCGTTGTCTTCGTAACTATTTAGTATTCACCAAATTTTAGCAGCATTTCCGTAAAGTTAGGGTTGCGCACGAGTTGCGCGGAACTAACGCAAAAAAATAAAAAATAAAAATTAACCAAGTCGATTTTTTTTTAATGAACCATAATTTCTTAATTTTATAAAACAAACTTTTCATATATTGAGTTCATATAATTTCAAACAAATTTAAATTAAGGATTATTACTAATTAATATTTTTTATAGCCTTAAAATGATAATAATATTTTTATAAAACTCTGCTATAAAAACTAAATACTTTTTATTAAAAATTTATTAGGTAAAAAATATTATAAAAATTAGGAAAATAATTTTAAGTAGAAAAGAGGAAGAGAGGGGTTCAGAACTGATTTTATTGATCAATAAACTTCTTGTTATAAGTCTATGATTGTTTTAGAGTTAATTACCACAAAGCCCTATTTACTCAATTTAGATGTTTCTCATTAAAATATTTTTAAAAATATGCTTTTGCAAAACAATCAGAATATATTGCAAAAAAAAAAACGATTTATACGGGTATCAGAATATGGCATTTTTTTAATTGTGTGAGAAAAATTTTTTATAGAGAAATTTTCGAAGTTGATAGAGTTAATTTTAAAGCTCTTGATGTTATTGGCGTTAACAACGTCAGACAGCAAGGTATTTCAAGTGTTAACAAACCCGAGGGGGACAGAATATTTCGCAGCGGGCGTAATGACGTCCTAAGGACTCCATATAACGTCTCATTTCTCGTCCATTATATGTCCTTAGTTAGTCTCAAATAAAAGACTTGAAGACGTCTATTCCAAACGTCCTAAAGACGTCTTTTCAAGACGTCTTATAAACTTTTTTTGCAGACGTCCTAGAGACGTCTTTTCAGCCACCCTATAGACGTCTCTAACTGGTCAAGTGTAAGCGTTAAGGACGTCTTATTCAGACGTCATAGAGACGTCCTAAATTTACCTAGACATTTTTTTAAAAGTTATATAAAAATGCAATTATGTACAATACACAACTTAGAATTGGATTAATCTAAGCAAGAAAAGGTATCAAGACAAATCAAAGTAAATAAAGCGTAATTTGATATATTCAAATAAATTATTAATTTAACAAAAAATGAGAAAAATTTTTCAAATAAAGTTACACTTTTTAAATTAAAAACTAATATATTCTGTTGAGTATAATTAATAGATTATTATAAATAGAAAATTGCTGAAAAATGCAAAATAAATAAAAAATACAACTGTTGATTGTAGTTAATTAAGCTATAATTGATCGATATTGATATTAGTGAATGTTCTCTTTAATCGGTCAGAAGAATGGCTATATGCTTTCAATAAATTGCATGGCATCCATTTTGGTTAAGTTTTTATTTTGACTTTAAAGCAACTTCTAATAAAAACTACAACATATAGTTCAATAAGATCATAAAATAAAATATACTTGAATACATGTCACGACCATAGCCAAAGAAATTAAAAAAAAAATTTTTTTATATTAAAACATCAATTTTAAAAATTAATCTAACACATTAATAAGCTAATGAGAATAACATTGAAAGCGTTGCATAGACTTGCCGACTCTTGAAACTTTTTTCCTTCATTAGACCGTCATGCTGTATTCTGACATAATAGTATCTTTTGGCAATCTATATATAATATCCATTTATCCATTTATTTAACCAAAAATTGAAAATTACAAATTTTTATAATTTTACAAAATTAGATTAGGTGTCACTCATATAGTTAAAAACTAGTCATTGGAGTGACACCTAAATAAAATAAACAAACAAACAAAAAATTCAACAGTAATATTAATAAATGAAAGCAAGTGTAAATTAAATTAATTATAAAAAAATAATGATAAAGCTATAATAAATTAAATAAAAAGATAAAAAATATGAAAACACTCAATTAATAACAACAATAAAAATCATTAGCAACAACAGCGCAAATAATAACAAACTTTAGGCAAACGAAAAGGCAAGCACAGAAACTACAAAACGAAAACAAAAATAACATCACGAAAAAGCAAACACAAAAACTTCTTCAAAATAAAATAAATTGTATTTGTTACTCTTGGCGGATACAGAAAAGCGTCGAAAGTTTGCAGTGAATTATTTTTGTTTTAAGTAGTCCTTTTTGTTATTTTTTCGAACATTTTTCGAACTTCTTTTCTTTTAATCTGTTACTTCGCTTTTAATTGATTGTTTTTGTTTTATTTTATTAAATCTATTTGTTCGTTTTACTTTTTTATTCAAAATTCATATATAAAAAATATGATAAATGCCATACTTTCAAACATAAATGTTAAATTCAATTTTTTTTTTTTAATTACAAAAAATTATAATATTTATTATAATTATCAAAGCATTTTTAATTGTATCAGCTGGATTTTTACCGCCAAATAATGAAAACTGTTTTACCTAAAAAGAAACAATGCAATTGAAACATTGAAATTGTTTATGACAATTAAAAAAAAAATTTTGTAGCAATATTTAAAATATAAGAGATCTTCCATAAATTACGCAATGCTAAATTTATTTTTAAAGAAGGAAAAATTTTTTATATGAGTTGAGGCTCTGCGAGGGAAAACTTACAACCCTTTTTGTTTTGTTTATTGGTGAAATTTAGCGTTGTGTAATTTATAAACGATCTCTAAACTGTAAAGATTATATTCATGCATGCATAAGTGATATATTGGATCTCAACTTGCAATTTTTCTTTTCAAAATATTAAGTTTTAAAATATTAATCTGAACTTTTACGTTGTTAAAAACTTACTTCTGGATCATTAGAGAACTGTGCAGTTCTATCTGTTAACATATTTTTTGTTTCAGCAAGTTGGAGCTAAACTTTACTCTGAAACTTTTAAAATATATAAGTGAAATATATATATAAGTGAAGCCATGTAAAGCATAGTACTTGCAATATATGATTGGAAATAGGTCGAGTTAAACTAAATAATGCAAAAAATCTCAAAATTCTTAAACCTTAAAAAGAAGATATAAGAATATAAATATCAAGTTGTCAAGCGCCAATAACTATAAAGAATTACAATCTAAGATAAAGTAGGGTTAAAAGAAATTATAAATGAATATGTATAATACATATACACATACATACATACATACATACATACATACATACATACATACATACATACATACAAACATACATACATACATACATACATACATACATACATACATAAATAAATAAATACATACATACATACATACATACATACATACATACATACATACATACATACATACATACATACATACATACATACATACATACATACATACATACATACATACATACATACATACATACATACATACATACATACATACATACAAATATATATATATATATATATATATATATATATATATATATATATATATATATATATATATATATATATATATATATATATATATATATATATATATATATATATATATATATATATATATATATATATATATATATATATATATATATATATATATATATATATATATAGAATAGTCTAAACTAAATTAGGGGAAAGCGCGGGGTTGGTTGTCACAAAGGTTACTAAAGGAAATGTAGATAAGGTTTGGAACTTTAAAATCATACAATCAAAATGTCATATAAAAAAAATATTTCCACTGTAATTTTCAACTTTTTTTAGCGTGTAGGAAAAAAGTTATTCGTTTTTATAGGTTTTTAATATGAAAAGTGAAATTTCGCTTACTTAGAAATTCTCCTTTACCAAACGAAAATTATTCTATTGTGCTTTGAATTTGAATTTTTAATGAATTTTTTTTTTAATTTTTTGAATGCAAGTTTTTATTCAATTGAGTAACTTAATCCACAAAACCTTCTCATAAAATTTACACGCTTTTAGGTAAGTTTACAGGTGTCTTGCAACTTACATAGGTTGCTTGTCACAAAATATATGGGGATGGTTGTCACAATTTGAAAAAAATAGGCTCATGAAAAATGCACACCAGGCTTACACCAATTTATATGTGAATTATGTCCTTCATCGAACAATTTATAAAAACATCATTTTTAAAAACACATATATAGTCCAAAACTAAATGTGTTTATAATGTTATATTTAAAAATAAAATCATTTTTCGGTATAGTATTTTCTTTTTTTCAGTGTATAGCCTTTTTTTTTTCCAGATTATTCAGATTTATTCTTTGTACAATATAAACAAAATTTATTGGTACTAGTTTTAAATATAACAAAAAATATCAAAAAAATGTGACAACCAGCTCCATAGTATGTGACAACTAACCCCGTCGGTGGGGCGGGTTGTCACACGGAAGAAGTCTTTAATAAATGATTTTACAGCAAAAAATATTTTACTCTATGTCATAAAAATATTGTAATAGTTACCGGAGATAGTTAAATTACTTTCGTGCAAAGTTTGGCATTGATTTAATGAAAAATAAAAGCTGAGCAGTCTAAAATGTTAAAATTATTAATTTAAAATTTAATACCGATGTTTTTTAAGGCAGTTTTTAGGCTTGTTCAAAAATTATGAAAAACTTTGCCGAACCAAGTGCTTTTAAGTTTTTGATTAAAAGGTATATATCAAGTTGTTTGTTTTTATTTTTCTTGAAAGTAAAGTAGTATCTAAGTTAAGAAAGTACTTTCTTAAATTTACACGATTCTACTTAAGTAATATTTTGACATAAAAAAATAATTTTGAATGTCTAATTTTTTTTAGTTAAAAATAACGACGTCGTTGAGCCGTCTAATAAAGGTTAACACATTTTAAACATATATTTTTAAAATTAGCTTAACACGAAACAAATTTGTAATACTAGCAAAAAAAAGACTTATTTGAGATGCTTGTATCTAATTTTTAATATTTTTGTTTAATTACAGTATAAAACTTTTATCCCAGTGGGCACGCGGACGTCCATAGTACGTCCAAGGACGTCCAAAACGGTCCGTTCGGACGTCCACAATGGACGTCCTCGGACGTCCTTTGGACGTACCAAATGAAACGACTTTCGTCCGTCTATTTCGGACGTTTAAAGTCCGTTCGAGGACGTCCAAAAAAGTCCGTTCAAAAGAATACAATAGACGTCATTTGGACGTCCAAAGGTTATTTTGTCCGTTTAAACTGGCATTTTAATTAATATTAAACGGACAAAATAACCTTTGGACGTCCAAATGACGTCTATTGTGGACTTTTGATCATTAATAATGATTAAGCTGAATAAAATTCAACATTGAATTTTATTTAGCTAATTCTCATACCGACTCGATTTCTAACAACTATAAAAAACGGAGTCATTTGGTGTAAGAAATGAAGTTTTTTTCCCACGGGGTCTAAATTGAATACGCACGTGTTTAGGAATTCAAGACACAAATCATTATAAAAAATAAAAAGAATAATATTTTTAAACGTATATAATAAATACAATCTACAAATAGCAAAGACATTATTTTTTTGCTCGTTTCAATATGTCGCCAATAGCACCCTCGATGCTGCTTGAATCGTAACCAACTTTGTCACCAACAACGGCTTCTAAAGATATATTTGTCAAAATTGTCTTTCAATTATAGGTCACGTTTTAGAAAATCAAAACAAATTTCAATTAAAATCAAAAGCTAAGTAAAATTTAAACCAAAAAATCAACAAATTATTTATAATAATAATTATTATTATAGAATTTAAAGTACATGGTTCCACAATTATATGGCTAAGACGGGTTTCCATATTATCAATTCCTGATGGGAATGATATTATGTATAATTTGAAACAAATTTTACAACTGGATGCCCTTCCAAGTAAACCTATTGTACAAAACATTACCAGCCAATGTTTATGAGCTCCTCCTGCCCATACCATATTAAAGTGGGAATTTGATATTCGAGTTTTCTTTCTCCTAGATGAGTTGTTTCACCACGGCTATGGAGCCTCACATACCCCAATAAAAATTTATTTTAAATGAAAACAACAACAATAAAAATTTATATTACTATGTTATCAGTTTTGGAAGGTCGTACATAAAAAAATAAATTAAAACGGAAAACGACAGCAAATATATTTGCAAACAATGAATAGCGGAAAATAAGCAATGAAATACTGCTTCATGTTCCTCTGCTTAATGTTAGCAAAAATATTCAGTCTTAAGTAAGATGCAATAGCTTTAAATTTGCATTCAATGCTCACCTTTTATGCATTTATAATGAGCAGTGCCTGTAAATTTTCTCTTTCCTTTTCTACCGTCCTTGCTAAACAATGACTGAATACCTTGGGTCATGATTTCATTCAAAACATTTTTAATCGTTTTTCGTGGAGTCGCTCCTCCAACTGCTTTTATTTGAGTAACCTAATAATTAATTTAAAAAATAAAATAAAAACATGGTTAAATATTAGTTATATATATATATATATATATATATATATATATATATATATATATATATATATATATATATATATATATTATATATAAATATATATATATATATATATATATATATATATATATATATATATATATATATATATATATATATATATATATATATATATATATATATATATATGTTACCTTGCGTTTTCTTGCATTTGAGCTTGTTTTTAAAATATTTTCAATAATATCGAATCTCTCAATTGAATTTATTGGTTCTTTTTCAATATCGTCAACATTCAAAATAAAATCGACGTCTCCACTTTGTTCAATGTTTTTAAGCCTATCTAGGATTTGCGCTTGCGTATCTTGGAGCTGGCGAAAATTTTTCTGCATATCCATGAACAAAGCATATTGAAATTCTAAACAAAAAATAAAATCAAAAAAATTAGCAAAAAGTAGTTAATGGGTACATCCATGTATCTACAAGATACATGGAAGAATCTTTTAACTTAGAGGAATGTTTTTTATTAGCAGTTTTATATTCTTGGTTTATAGTTGTGTGGCTCAAATAGCCTTGCTGTTTAATATTGTAAAAATATTTAACATATTTTTTTTCATGCAAATAAAAAGCTAACCAAAATAACTCACGTTTATTTGACATCTCTTTAAACGAAACTCCACCATCACTAAATTTCCTTAAATTTTCAACACATTTACAACTATCTCTATTATCATTATCATTATCATCAATTATTTTACTGGAAGTAGAAGCCACAGGATCCAAAAAACTATCTACTTTCTCTCTTTCTTTAACTTCAAATTTGTTTGAACCTACATTATATATATAAATAAATATATATATATATATACATATATATATATATATATTATATAAATAAATAAATATATATATATATATATATATATATATATATATATATATATATATATATATATATATATATATATATATATATACATATATATATATATATATATTTATTTATTGGCAATTAAGCTATATAGACTTATTGGCAAATAAGCTATATAGGGAAGTGACTGTTACAGTATTTTTATCAAGTGAGTTCCAGCGGTTGACTACATGTTCTGAGAAGAAGTTTTGAATTGTCAGATTTGAATCTATATTTAACAAGTGTAAGTGGGTGATCTCTTGTTCTTTTGTTTGTGGCTAATTCATATTTTTTTTTTATATGTAACAGTTGAATACCCATGCAACATCTTGAACACTTCTATTAAATCCAATATGTTTTTTCGTTCTTCAAGTTTCCATAGACCTAGTTTAGACATTCTGTCTGCATAGGATAGATGTGAATAAGTGAATGAAACTCAAGATATATAAATCTTGGCTAGATTAAATTAATAATATAATAGGCAAAGTTAATTATAATCAACTTACTAGAAACATCATCCTCCTCATCTAAATATTGAAATTTTGTTTTCATTCCACCAAGCTTAAGTTTTGGACTAGCCACTCTTTCTTTAACGATAGTTTCAAATTTTTTCGAAACTTAAATGAAAAATTATTAACCTAAATTCACTGTATATGTATATGTACATGTATATATATATATATATATATATATATATATATATATATATATATATATATATATATTATATATATATATATATATATATATATATATATATATATATATATATATATATATATATATATATATATATATATATCAATGTGTCAGTTCCTGACTGAACTATTGATTAAACCATAAATAACTTACTAGGTACATCATCATCCTCATCTTCTGTTTGAAACATTAACATCGCCTGGCAAGTTTCATAGCTGCCAGCTTCAAGAATATATTCTATCAGTTTAAACTCTTGCCAGCCAGCCTCAGGTTCTGCCCATTCAGATAGATAAATGCCAACAGTTTTCCGTCCTCGTGGTGGATAAAACACAATACTTTTACATGGGTCAACCCAATGAGAAGGCACAACAGTTTTTGTATCTGCCCCATCTTCTTTAATAACAATTGTGCTGAACAATCTGAAATAAAAGAAAGTTGAATTTTCTACATGGAACACACTTCATAGGCACAACAAAACAAAAAACCTAACTAACTTTTCTTAAGCAATATCTGTATGCTTTACAAAAATATTTATAACAGTTATATCAGATAAATTTAGTTTTGAGAATTTAATGGTTCCAAAATTTTTTTAGAAAAGTACACAGTTCATAGCTATAAACTAATTTATTAATTACAGGCATAACATTAAAATTTAACATCATTCAATAATGAGATAACTATATAATCATTTTTAAATGGTAAACACAAACATTTCCGCAATAATTTGTCTTTGGTGATTTCACGACTCATACAAACATGGTTTGCTCTAATACAATAAATATTAAGAGTCTTAGACTCAACAAAATCGTCAAAATAATTGTCCAATCTTTCCTTCTCTAAAACATCACAAACTATATTACCATTAACCAAAATTTCTTTTACAAAAATTACATGACTTTTTGTCAAAAAGCAAGAATTTTTAGATGTGTCAATTTTTGTAATAGTTCTTTCTTGACACAAAACACTGCCCTTTGATTCACTGAGACGTTTGGAGATTTCTATTAGAGGATTATTTTTTCCTCTAACTAAATGTTTAAGCATTTGTAAATGATTTTCAAACTGAAAACAGGAAAAAAAATCTAAAGGTGCATCAAAATGTTCCACATCATCAGCAATATGAATGAGACTGTGAATATTATATACACAAAAAGTGTCACCATAATGTTCATGACAATTTGAGACAAAGTAAAGTAGAAGTTGTCTTGCGGAATTTAAATATATCCTTCTTGTTTCGTTATTGTCTTCACATAGCATACGGATGGATAATACTAAACTCAAGAAATGTTTGTATGCCTTATAATCAAGAATACCCTTTAAAACAACTATTCCAACATACAATAAAAACATTCTAAACTCCGTAGCTTTCCATCTATTTAACTCAATTAATGACCTAGGTTGACGTGCAAATTCAGTTGGTAATTTGCCATTTAAATTAGTAAGCAGGCAAGAAATTTGAGCAATGGAAGAAGCAGATAAACGTCCCTTTAAAATTCCTTTATATGCACCTTTAAAATAATAAAGAATACGACGCATGGCTCCCAAACAAACTAAGTGCATATAATCAAGAGGAAAATCGCAAACCATATCAATACTATCAACGTTATATAAAGGAGTCAACGAGTGATGGTGACACCGACCAAAGCTGTCAGCCTGAGAATAAATTCCAGCTTTCAATTCAGTATTTGTTCTGGGTAAAATATTAAATTTTGTATTGGTAAAGACAATACGATTCCTTATTGAAACACCAACTTCATTGCATCTTTCACATGAATGATATCCCGAATGTTCAACAGTACGCTTTAAAAGTGACCTAGCAGGTGAATCGCATGAAATAGCAAATACAGAAATACTATACTCTTTCCCACATATTGCAATAGGACTATAAAAGGTTTGTAGCTCTTTCGCAAAGTCATTTAAGAACTCAGATGCAATTGGCTTCTTTACACCACCATACAATGCAACCACAAAAGGTTTGAAATGCCCAAATTGACACAGTATAGGCCATATTTGATATGAACTGGATTTAAAAACAGGAAGTCCATTTACGTTTGACATTAATTTTATTTGAGTTTCATTAAAGATATGGTGTTTCAAAATATTTTCAATGCCCTGCCTTACACCAAAATATATATATATTTTCCTTCAACATCCATGGAAGTAGTTGCAACAACCCTTGGAGTAAATAAAAGTGATCTTGCATCTTTTGGCAATTCCTTGTATCCATTTCGAATCAAAATATTTAATAAGTCATTTACACACTGTCTGGTGCAGCCATGTTTTAAACTCCAGCACTTTAGTTCATTTTTAATTGGTTCTAATGGTACTATAGCATTGTATGGTTCATTATCAATTGGGATATCATGTAAACCTTTTTCCTGGTTATCATTTAATTCTGAAAATATAGTATCTTGAGATGCACAAGTCTTGTATGAAGACTCGTCCCCGCTTAGCATAGAAGCGGAAGAACTATAGGAGCTACAATTAACAGACTCAAGGTTATTGTTTGTTTGAATTGACTGTGAAAGGTTATGTACAGATCTTCTTAAATTCCGCCACTGGGTTATTCGCTTGCTAAATAAATAAAAACTATGACATTATGCAAACAATGCTCAAACTGTTTTATCTATTTGTTTTGTCTAAATGCCAAAATAAATATATTTGTAACATGTATATTTATTTCTTGCTTTTAGAGGATATTTTACATAGAGAATCTTTAATAAGGATGCCATTATAATTTAGAAAAAAGTCATTTTAACTTATCTTTTATAACTTTTAATTGAATAAGTGATAACTTATTTATTCACGAAAACTTATGAGTTTGTCAAACTTACCTTTTTGTAGGAGAAACATGTTGTCGTTTCAATGATCGTTTGTGATCCATATCTGGATCAAGTAATTTTTTTAAACTTTAATAAAAGCTATCTATTAAACATATAAATAAAAAGCTATGTATATACATATATATATATATATATATACATATATATATATATATATATATATATATATATATATATATATATATATATATATTATGGCTTTTATGGCATGTGTATATATATTATTATGGCGTTTATGGCTTCTTTTTAATGTCTTCTTTGACGTTTTTATTTAATATTTGTAGCAGTTTTATATACAAATATATATATATATATATATATATATATATATATATATAATATATATATATATATATATATATATATATATATATATATATATATATGTATATATATGTATATATACTATTACCAAGTATAAAAATTTGCTATATACTGACATGAAGTAGTTTAAATAAATTTAGAATATATATTTACAATATTATACATATATATTCTAAATTTATTTCAATATATAAATCACCTTGGGCTATTTATATTTAGATGTTGACAACATGTAAATATAAATAGGTACATGTACAATGTACATGTACCTATTTATATATTGAAATAAATTTAGAATATATATGTATATCAATATTTATGACCTTAAAAGTCCATAGATACAATTATATAGAAATAAAGAATAAATAAAAAGAATTAAATAAACAATTTATAAAAACTTATTATCCGGTTAATCTTTTTTTGTTAATAGAATTGAAGGGCTTATTGTGAAACAATGACAAGGCACAAAAACAAATATTTGAGAAAAATGACTTTTAAGTTTTATTTAAATCTATAAAATCAGTGCTTACCTATTATTTTCTCAAATTTATACATCATAAAAATACTAATTGACATTATATATTGGACAGAAAAAAAAAAAAAAATTGCGTATACTATTTACCATTATAAAAATGATAATAATTTATTTTTGAAAAAAGTGTGGCTTGTCATTGTTTCACAATAAGCGCTTCAATTCATAGTTAAATTTTTTTAGTTGAGTTTTTTAGCATAAATTGACTTTCCTATCGTTTTTTGTACCATGTTTAAAATGATTTATATTCACGCATGCGTAAAAGTAGAACACGGAGAAGAGAATATACCTCCTTTAGATGTGGACGTCCTATGGACGTCCCAGGACGTACTATTTTGGACGTATTATTACTTGGACTATTTTGGACGTCCATTGGACGTCCCAAGACGTACCATTTTGGACTTGGACGAACAGACCTAAACGGTACGTCCTATGGACGTCCATAGACGTCCTGTGCCCACTGGGATACAAAAATAAGTTGGTCTTTATGGCCTCTCTGACAAATAAAAAATGGCAAAACTTTCTAATGAATATCAGTCATAAAGTGTAAACTATATAAATAGAAAGTTATAGCTAAATTGAAAAATCTCTTTAACTTCACAGCAGGAAAAATTCAAATTGCCTTATTTTATCAGCTGATTGGGGCTAGGGTTTCACTAGAGGCGAGGTAAAAGATCCAATTCAAGACTTAATTAAAGCAAACAATATTTATACACCTTTTATAGATTTTTGAACTGGTTGCATGCTTTTTTGCTGTGAAACCCTGAAACAACACCGAGAAAAACTGAACATTCAAGTAGTACAAGAAGCCATGATGAAAATCCTGAAACCACCAAAATATAGTTTAATTTAGTAAAAAAAACATTGAGAAATGCAGGAATTATTAACCTTCCTAGCCAAAGATTTAACTCTGATGAAACAGGGTTCATCACTGACCCAAAGGAACAAATTGTATTAGAAAAACGAGGTTCTGCTAGAGTGTTGCAGAGCATTGGTTCTGCTAGAGTGTTGCAGAGCATTGGCCGGGAGCAAATAACTGTTAATTGTGCATGCTCTGCTAGCGGACAGATATTGCCACCATATGTAATCTGCAAAGGAAAAAATTTGTATATGGACTAGGTTAACGGTGGCCCAATGGAGATGATTATACTACTAGGAATAAGTAGTATAAACAGCTGGCTAATAATAAGGCTGGATGGAGTGTCCTCATTTTTCGGAATGGTTTCAAAACATATTTCTGATGTATACAAAGCATCTTGCAAACCGCATACGTGTACTTATATTTGATGGCCCTATTTCTCACATTAGCTCCCCTCTTATTGATTTGGGAAATAAAAAATAATGTTATTTTTATACGCATTCCTGCTTATCTTATTCATCTTCTTCAACCTTTAGATCTGTTTTTCGACCCGTAAAATGTAAATTGCAAAGTTTACTTCTAAAATACGCAAGAACACATAATGGACCAGTCTCAAAGAAACATTCTCCAGATTTACAACGCACCCTTTTTCAGAGTTCCTTTACTATCGAACAAATCAAAAGTGGTTTTAAAGAAAATGGGATTTTCCCTCTAAACACGGATGCTATTGACGACGTTTGTATAATCGATGTTTTCAGTTACCAGTAACGAAACTTACATTCACCACTAATCAGCTCACAAGATCTTGTTCAATGCCTAAACTTCAAAACATTTCTGTTAATGATGCTTCCCTTTCAACATCAATACCATCTGCTTCATCGTTACCCAATTCTACATCATCTTCAAAATGCTCATCTATTAAAGACTTTTTTCTAAAACAATTGAAGTCAAAATGTGCAGAGACTTCTTATCGTAGAAGATCTGCTCGGGTTATTAGGTTTTGCTATGGTGAAAGTTTAACATCAGAAGCTTGTTTAAAATGAACAAGAAAAGCTTCAAGAAAACAAGAAAAGAAAAAAAAATTACAGAAAAAAGTTCATTAAAAAAAAAGAGTTCCTACAGATAAAAATGATAGTGATTATGATGACAACGATCATGTTTGCTGATGATACTAATCTCTTTTTATCTCATAATAACATAACGACATTATTCCAAAATATGAACCTTGAATAAAAAAAAATTTCTAACTGGTTTAAAAAAGTATAATTTGTCACTCAATGTTGAGAAAACAAATTGCACACTCTTTCATCAAACTTCAAAAAAAAAGTTATTGCCTCCTGTCATGCCTTTACTTTTTATTGACAAAGTTCAAATTAAAAGAGAAATAACTACTAACTTTTTAGGTATCTATTAGATACCGAAAAAGTTAGAAAACCTTAGTTGGAAATATCACATTGATTTAATGTCCAAAAAAATTGCTCGAAATATAGAAGTGATGAATAAAGCTAGAAATTTTTTAAATAAGCACAGTTTAACACAATTATATTTCTCTTAAATCCACTGCCATATAAATTATGCAAACATTGCCTGGGGTAATATCAACAAATCTAAACGGCAACCTCTTTATCGCCAACAGAAGCATATTGCTCGTCTTATCAAGTATAAAGATCAATTTGCTAAACAACTTTTATTTCAAATGAAAATTCCTAATATTTATCAACTGAATATTTTTAATATACTTTGTTTTATGTATAAATGTAAAACTTACGCACCTCCTGTTTCTTTTCATAATTTATATACCTTGAAAGAAACAAATAAATATAACTTAAGAAATAATAATCTAGTTTGGCAACCTTTAACTAATTTTGGAAAGTCATGTATCGCATTTAGAAGAGCTTTTCTTTGGAACAAAATAGTTTTGAAAAATATTGATTTTTCCATTGAATGGAATTACATTTCATTCACAAAAAAACTGAAAGAAATAATTTTATCTTTTGAAGACTTATCTTTATATTTTTAACACTTTATGAAAATATGAAACTAATTATATAATGTAATATACAATAATATCGGATTCACTATTTATGTGTTTATGAAATAAGTACTATTTAATACAAACTTTGTATTTATATATAAAAATCAATTATTATTTCTTTACAAATTAATTTATATATTCTTACGAAATTTATGTTTTTCGCAAATTATTTCTTTGACAAATTTGCTTATTCTTTATTAAATGTTATTATAATGCAATTAATATTCACGAACGGTTCTCGATGATAAGACCTAAAGGTCTTCTGCGAGTCTCCGCGTTCTATTTAATATGTTTTTATTTTTATACTTGTATATTTTATTATATTTGTTATTGTATAACGATTTTTTAATCTTAACTATCTTATTGTACAAATTTATTTAATATTTAAGAAAAGAACATAAAATTCGAAAAAAAAAAAAAAGCGAACAATAACACTCTATGTCCTAATTGTGGTGTCCATGGAAATAGAGGTGATCAGTGGGTGTGCAGCGATGCTTGTAAAATTTGGTATCATGTAAAATGTACTGTAATAACTTAATTAGACGATGTTAAAGTCATGGAATAGAAGTGCAATTGCTCTGAGCCTAAATAAAATCAGGCTTAAAAATTTTTATTGTTAATTTTTTTTTTATTTGCTTGATGCAACTTCTACTGCTACTAGAGTGATTCCATGTCAAAACAACCAGGCCATGCAACCCTAAATTCTCTGATTTTTTTTTTCAATTTTTGCCATAGTACTTTAGGAAAAATGATAATTCCTATCGAAATCTTAGTGGTTCTTAAGTTATGAAAGTTTTTTATCGTATTTTTTTCATCTCCTTTTTGTTTCCTTGTTTCCATGTCTTTTTCAATTATCAAAGTTTAATTACTGAATTCAGACACATTCATCTAATTTAAATGTTGCAATTAATCCTACATAAAAAATGTAGTTAATACTTGTGCATTTTTAAATTTGCAAGTATAACATTTTTTAATTCATTATTAAAACAATTTTATGTGATATTGGTAAAGTTTTGAAGTCAGAATGCCATAAAACCTCATATTTTAGAAATAAAGCGATTTTTTTATTACATGACCTAGACACTAATACTCATCAAAATATTTTATGGAGATCTGAGTTGCGTACTTGTGAAGAACTATTCAGCATTTGTAATCACAATTTTCACTACTTTGGAAAAAGATTTGAAAAGAAAAATGGCAATTGTTGTGATGTTTATAAAGTGCCTAAAAAATAAAATAAAAGGTAATTTGATTTCAATTATATGAATACTATCTGTATTAGTATACAACACGTATATTAAATATTCTTTTTTTAGGTAAACTTACAATATCTTTAATTTTGGCACTTCTTAAGTTGACACTTTGAGTCATTAGGGTTAAGAGTTTTACCTGGGTGGAAACTGTGTACTAGCTGTAAGTCGAAGGCAATTTTATCAGTAGGAAATAGTGAAAATGAAGTAGATGAAGTATTGACAAAAGAAGATGAACCATTTAGTCATATTAATTTATGCCTGGTATTTTTAGGAGAATCTCCTATTAATTTACATTGTACTGCTTTACATCAACGTGTTGCCTCTGAAATGAAAAAATATAAAAAATGAATAAAAAATGTTGGTGAAGATTTAGCAGCCCATTATGAAATAAGTAATTCACATTTTATAGATAGTACTACTGCGTCTTATTCAAAAACAGAGCGAAATAAAACATTTGATCTGGATAAGTTAACACTATTGATGAAATGACAGATAATTGCTTCTGACTACAAAAATAAATTAAAAATTCTCACTTTAACTCCTGAATCTTGGTCGAGAGACTATGCTTCTAACTACTTTGAAGTTAGTGTGAATGTTATTCGAACAGCACGTGATATGAAACAGGTGATTTTTTCCAGTTTTGTTCACTCCCATTGAACAAAACTGAAAAAAGAGTTCCACTTAATATTGTCTCCATTGTTCAAAGTTTTTATGAAGATGATGAATACTCACAAAAAATGTCAGGTAAAAAAGATTATGTAAGTGTTGGAAAAGGAAAAAATAACAAAATACATGTACAAAAACGATTGCTGTTTTGTAACCTGAATAGTGATCGACCAAAATTGGAATTTTGCCGAAATTTTGGTTTCGGTTCATTTTGGTTGCGGCATTTCTCAACCGAAACTGAAACCGAAATTCCGACAAAACTTTTACCGAAATTCAAACCGAAATTTTGGCACAACCGAAATTTTTTAAAAGTAAGAAATAACGTGTTTAAACAATGCTCTTTTGATATTTGTTTTAATAGAAGTTGATTTGTTGTTATAAATGAAATGATGTAAATTAATAATTAAGAATATAATGTAAAACTTGTAATTAATTAAAAAAATAATTTTTGAAATGTCAACAAAATTTTATTAAAACAAAATAATTTTTTTATAAAAACGCTACTAGTAATTTGATATTACTATTACTTTTAATTATTATTATAATGATTTTAATTATTATTATAATTATTTAATAATTATAATAGAAAATTTAGTAGTAAATTATAATAAACAAACTTGTTTTTATGTGGTTTGTGACATTTCAAAAAATAAGTGTATGGTTCAAAGATGTTTGAGTTGCCTAGGAACAGATGCCTTACAGCAATTTCTTCTTAAAGAGCTTGAACAACTTGATTTTGATGACGAGTTAAGTTTTAATCAGTAGCAAGTTACTGGCAGGACCCAACTCGTCACACAAACTAAAACTTTTGAAACTTATATAGAGTTAGTAGTGAAGTTTATTGATTAACTAACAACTCACTTGTATATTTCTGAATGCCAAACAAAGTTTCTTAATGATTTAAAACTCATATTGAATGAAAAAGAGTGTATCGTGATTTGTGACTTTTCAGAAAATTATGACCTTGTTGTGCAAGATGAGATTCAAAGTTATAATTGGTGTAAATCTGGGTGCACCCTTCACCCAGTTGTTTTATACTCTAAAGTAAATGGCATTATTTAACACGAATCATTTTGTTAAGTCTGACAATACGATACACGATAACTGTTTTTTCTATCAAGTTCAGACTATTTTATGTAATTATATCAAAGAAACCAAATTGTATTACTTTTCTAATGGATTTAGAGGACAGTGTAAAAGTTATAAAAATTTAATCTAAAATCCTATTTCCCCTAATTGCCGGTGTTTGCTACTATATTGCTGTTAATTTTGTATAAAAATTTGTTCACCTTTATACAAAAATGTGTTTTTTTTTTTATAAAAGGACTTTTTGCTTAAGACTTTCTAATATTAGTTTATTTCTTAGAAAGTAACTGAAACAAAATAAAAAATTTCTATTAATTGGAGATAGTAGTGTAGATGCGGATTTAAACCCCGTCAAATGCTGCAAGTGACGGGGTAAAAAAATAAATAGAAATATTGGTACTATGACGTCAAACATCCGCTTAATACGAATTGCCGATCTTTATGTTTTTATTATATTTTGTTATATAATACTATTAGGAAAAAGTTCATAGTGAAAAATATGCTTTGCAGAGGTTGCAAAAATTGTTTCATAAAAATAGCTAATGTAAACTATACTTTGCAGTATATGAGAAAGTTATTTTATAAAACTTGCTAATATAAATTAAACTTTGCAGGATATGAGAAAATCGGATAAGGTAATTGGTTTACGCTATTAAAAGTAGCAATCTGATTCGTTTAAAAATTAAACTTTTTTAAAAACTGTAGTGTAAACTATACTTTGCAGCATTTGCAGCAGTTTTATGATTGGTTGCAAATATATAACAAATTACTTCCCTTAAATCGTTATATAGAGTTTTTAAATTTTAATATCGGAGCATGGCCTATAACTTAAATAAAGATGTTGTAAAAAGATTTAAAACCAAAGATCTTGTTTGAGGATTTTCTAAATTGATGATCTTGTAAATATGTTTCATGGAACTTTTTTGGATAAATTTATTAATAACAATAATAAAAATTGTTTCTAATAAAGATCTTTTAAGTCGTTTTGTTGATATCAACATCTTCTTATTGTGCCATTATGATGGCACAATAAGAATAAATATATGTGAAGAAGTTTGTATACAATACAACTTATGATACAATAAGTTAAGGCGTTACTGCAGTTTCTCCCCCTTTCTCCCCCACCCCCTACTTTTTTTTGTTGCTGATTATGATAGACAATTTTATGATAATTAAGAATTGTATAAAAACAAAGGTCTGAAAATCAACAAAAAGTGCTCTAATTTGCTGTTGAAGTTTAAAAAATTACACTAAAGAACCCTAATATTTGTCATTTTTTTCATACTCGGTTATAATTAAAATTCTTTTCAAAGATGAATTTAAAAAAACCTGGTTTCTATCAACAAGGTAAAGCAAAACTGTTAAAAAATGCTGAGTGCATCATTTTTCTGATTCATCTCTGACCCAAACCCTCCCTCTGTTCCAAAAATCTTTAGTAAAAACTTGCACAAGTATCCTACTAAATTTTCAATTAACAACTTTATAGTACCAAAAACTAATTTAAAAATAAGTTCTTACCAAATCCAATACTGACGACCGTTTCTATGGAAACACTTTCAAAATTTATTACAAAAAAAATGATATTCAAAACATCTCTTAGGAACAATTTAGGAAAGAATTTAAGAGTCTCTTATTACAGAATGACTTTGATTTAAAATATCTCTTTTAAAATAAATACATAAATAATATTAATTATCTGAAAAAATAGTTATTGACACTACTTCACTTTTGTTGCATTTTTATTTAATTTTTTGTTAAAACTTTAACTTTATATTGTTGTTAATCTTTGATATATTGCGTTATATTTCAAAATTAATATTTATATTTTAACTAAAGTGTGTAAAATTCTTATTATGTACTTATTATTAGCTACTTTTCATTTTTGTATATAAACTGACGATTTTTTCAATGTAAATGGGGCTCGATGATAAGACAGTTTATGTGCTTGGCTAGCTCCAACTCTCTTATTTATTAACACGATTTATTTCATTGTAAATTTTTTTTATACGGCAAATGATAGTAATAATAATAAAAATAAAAAAAAATCATGTACGTTTAATCGCGCCAATCCCTATTTGTCAGTCGATGTATGTGCATTTAGTTGTTCCAATCCTTATTTGTCAGTCGATGTATGTACATTCAATTGCGCCAATCCCAATCTGTCAGTCGATTTATGTACATTTAAAAAGCATAACCTTAAATAAGTTTTTAAAAAATTAATTAAAAATATATAAAATATATTCATAAAAACATTTAACTTAATTTAATTATAACTTAATTTTGACGACAATAAAAATCGGGTTGCCTAATTAAAAAAGATTTTCTAAACGATCGATTTCAAAATGTAAACTTTGATGTAAAAAGTTTTTAAAAAATGGTGAACATTCGCGTTTTCAGTGTAATTTTTTAAACTTCAACAGCGACTTAGAGCATTTTCTGTTGATTTTCAGACCTATGTTTTTAAACGACTCTTAATCAGTATAAAATTCTCTATCATAATCAGCAATGAAAAAAAAGGAGGGGACGGGGGGAGGAGAAACTGCTGAAGCGCCCAAGTTAATTTGTGTTCATTGTGTAAGCAACTTTAATCTAGATATTAAAAACTGTAGGGGTTAAGGGTATGATGAAACCAGTTCTGCCTCTGAGTATATATATGGTCTTTCTGCTCAGGTTCTAATTATAAATTCAAAGGCTCTGTATACACATTGTTATAGCCATCGACTGTACTTATTTGAAAAATTAAAGGATGTTTGTAGAACTAGATGGAATGAGCGTATAGATGATTTAAACACTTTTCTTGAACATAATCAATCAATTTTCTATGCTTTATGTATCATGAATTTCCCTGAGAGTTCTGTTAACAAAGTCACACAAAATAAATCTTCTACTTTTTAAAATTCCAGCACTTTTCAATTTATTTTTACTTTATTTTTCATAACACGTGCCTTTGATTTTACTTTACCTGTTTTTCTTTTACTGCAATCAAAAACTATTGATGTCTTAGACGGTTTGCACCTTATTACAGCTCTTAAAAATAAATTTGTTACCATTAGGAATGATATATATATATATAATTTTCAAAATAGCTGCTATGAAGCATCATGCTAGCATCCTAATAATATCCCTAACTCTTAATTTAATATTATTTCCTGGATTTGAAAATAATAATATAGCTTAAGGATACTTAATGTGAGAGAAGTTTTTCTGTTATGCGTCTGTTAATAGGCTATACAAGAACAACAATGTCAGAAGATCGACTTAACGATCATTGTTCAGGTAAACAATGAAAAAAAAACCTTTTTTTTAAAATCTTGTAATATAAAAGTATATATAATCTTTTATTTGACTATGTATATAAATCTATTTATTTTTGTGTCTTTCTCTTTTCTGTTATTAATTTTTCTTTTTCCGATTATCCATGTCTGGAATGAAATATGTTCCTAGACATGCTGATGAGCCCTGATATTGGGCGAAACAATCATTTGTTGGTTTATATATTTATTATTGTAATATGTTATACCAGAATGGTAGAAAAGAATCTACAGCTCTATACTATTTTAATAAAAAACACTATTTGTTAAAAACATTTTCTAAGTAAAACTAAGATATGAGCTTCTCACTGCAATAGAAAGTAAATCCCTTTAAATCCTCCAGCCTAATGACAGGAAGATTTAAAAGAATACATAGGGGGAGGCTATTGGAGTGATTATTCCTCCCCTTCCTCCTCCTTAGATGTTTTTTTTTGAGATAATGAGCACATTGTTTAAAAACGTAAGTAAAATTGGGATGCTGTTTCAAAGTTACATAAAATTTGGGTAAAATTGTGTAGTGCAAGTTCTACTTTTTGCACTTGTGTGCTTAAAAAATCATTAAACCTGTAAATTGATGGTCTGGATCGTCGGAATCAAAAAAATTGCCCCCTTCCACATTTACTTCATGGTCCAATTCCGCCCTTGCTCCAACCCCTACATTTTATTTTTATTTGTCTTGTGGGCGTAGTTGCGTCACATACAGCATGGCGTTAGGCCCCTTTTTTTTTACGGGGTAAGTGAAAAACCTGCGTCCGCCCCTGGTAATAATCATTTAAGTAGAGATAAAAGGAATAAATGGGTGTGTTGTTGCATATTTGACATTTTATACAATGCCAAAGACACTTTTATTTCATAAAGAGATGATATTTAAGTTATCAAATGTAAGTTTTAAATTTGCGCTACGTCTTGATCAAGATATATAGATTAAATATACCTGGTCTTATATACTATGATCGAATATACCTGGCCCCCGTTTTTCTTTCTTGCGATTATTTTTTTAGCTACAAACCAGTATTTACACAAGATATTTTCTTTTTTAGAATAAGTGGTATGCCTTGTATTAACATGTTGTCTGCCTTTAGGAAAAAAAGAAATTTTAAACTTCACAATAGTCATTTATTTCTATAGAAAAATGTAAAAGTACAAAAAAAAGCGTTCTTTACGCCCTCCTTTGCCCTACATAGCATATATGCAATCCGTGATGGAACAATCATCAAATTAAATGAAACAACACAGGAACGAGACCTAGGTATTAACATGAGTAATAATCTAAAATGGAAAGACCACATCACAACAATAACCAGAAAAGCTTACTTAAAACTAGGTACACTCTAGCAGACATTTAAATTCTGCTCAACTGACTTGTTTTTCTAAACTATATACAACTTATGCTAAATCTGAATTAGAATTTTGTGCACTAGCTTGAAATCCACATTTGATTAATGAAATAAAAAAACTTTTTCAGTTCAGCAAAGATCTACAAACGTTCAGCAAAGATCTACAAAGCTTGTGGCAGGTTTAAATCACAACTAGTTTGAAAAACGTTAATTGAGCTTAGGGTTAGAAAGTCTCGAAACCAAAAGAATTAGAGGGGACCTCATCCAATACTTTAAAATAAAAATTAAATTAAACTAAGTAAACTGGTGTCATTTAATCTCAAAAATTTTTTCTGTAACTCATAAAGCTCCATCATTAAACATCAGAGAAGAAAGTAACTACACAAAGATAGTACATTATTGGTACAAATTACCAAATAACTTAGTAACATTAAAAACAGTTAACGAATTCAAGAAAGTATATAATGCCTTACCAACCAATAATTAAATAATACAACCAATAATTAAATAACACAGACACAAAATATCATTATTATTCTATAAAATACAAAGTGACATGTTATGTTGAAACATTTCACTTCGTATCTTTTATTGAAATTTCCTCACTATACTGGCAACTTATTTACACTTAATAATTAAACTCAATTTTCTTTTATTTAAAAGTTGTATAGAAAATTGCAAAGTAACTATAAATGAACAATCAAAATAATAATCATCCAAAACAAGCAGACATTTTTAATTAAACGAGTTGCCGCATAATAATTTATGCGCTAAAGTTTTTATCTAAATTTATATAATTTTTTTTTTGTAATTAGGAAGTCTAAAGTAGGTCTTTGGGACGTTAATAGGACGTTTAAATATGCAAGCCCTAATAACGTTGTAATGTAGACGTCACTAGGACGTCCTAATAAAGACGTCTTTAAAGGACGTTAAAAGGAGGTCTTATTTTGGTCAGAGACGTCGCGATCTAAATACGACATCCGTAAGACGTCTGATTGACGTCAGTGCCCGCTGGGTTACGGATATCGAGTTTACTCTTTAATTTGCGTAATTTGAACTTGTGACCTCGAGTGTAAACATAGTTGTTTATTAAAAAGAAACGATAACCAGCGGTATTTTGTAAAAACAATGCCGCGCTAGAGATTTTACTATCTTATATTCTAACTTTTTAATATGGACCCGGTGCCGGATACCCGGACTCAGACACGGTAATTTCTAATGGGTACCCAAAATCGGGGACTCGGCAGGAACTAGTTGCGGAATCTCTCTAACCTGACGGTTAATTTTATTGAAATATATTTTCTCTGGTGTAGTTGGCTGATTAAATGGTGTAATCATGACTTTTAAAAAGCGAAAACAAAAACTGCATTAAGATTATATTCTAATGTCTTTTTTAATTCAGAATTAGAAAAAGTTATATTTTTATATAGGATACTTTTTGACAACATCTTCGAAAAAGGATAAGAGCTACTTTTAAGTAAGTAGTCGATAAACCAACTTTTTCAAACTTCATCCGTAACAGTCAATTAATAGCATTCATATTAAACAATAAATGATCAAAAGATTATTTCTTTTTCGCTGCTAATTTTTTTTGAATTGACTAGTAATTTTTAACAATTACTCTTTGAAAACTCCCAGTTACTTTGATAAAAGACCCATTGATATTAGCTTTTTTGCTTCTGAAGAAATTGGGTTGCTTCTCAACGTGATTGGTGACAATTTGTTGACAATATCTCTGTTTATTTTAAAAAAATGAAATTTTTGAACACGTTAATATATACAGTGTTAAGTTAATATTTGTAAAGACAAAATTAAATTTTTTTGTTAATACAATAATTAAATGATTATATATATATATATATATATATATATATATATATATATATATATATATATATATATATATATATATATATATATATATATATATATATTTTACCAAAATCATAACTGCATCGTAACAATCAAGCGCTTTTTAAAATATACAAAATATATTTTATACTATAAATAATATAATATACTATAATATCTTATTATATATAACAATTTTACTATTATTTTAGATAAGAAGATGTTATGCTAATTAATAACATCATAATATTTTAATATATATAAATTAAATACATTAAGTTTAACTTAAATATTTATATAACATCCTAATGGCTGTCATGAAGATGTTATATCAATATTTATTTATAATATCACATCATAATCCATATAATTTAAATATATTAAGATCCTATTTTATGCTGTTATATTATTATTATAAGATAATAAACTCATAAAATTATACAAAAATGTAATAATAATATTATGATATTATAATAAACAATGTTTTCTTATTATAATTTATATGCACCATAAGTATTAAGATGTTATTAAATTAATAGGTTGTTAAATTATTGATACATTTATATTTAATGCGGTAGTGGTGTAGTGGTAGTGCGCTCGCTTCATAAGCGAGAGGTTCCGAGTTCGATCCCCACCACGTCCCTAGTAGTACCGCGCTCAACTTGGTTCTCCGCGCAGCGGCCTTGTTCGTCAAGGTTCGTCTTTCGGAGTTATAGAGTTAAGAGAGGGTTATAACCACTATTAAGTAGCCTCCTCATCTGTAGTGCCCTTCTCGGCCCTGAGGAGGTGAATGACAAAAAAAAAAAAAAAAAAAAAAAAAAGTATTATGTTAATATAATATATACAATTTATATACATAAATTGTATATACTATAGTTTAAAATAAGGTTCTGTATCAATATGACAATAAATGAATCATAATAATATTCACCATTTCTAATATTTAGTGATTTTAACTTTATGCCAAAGTTAATGCAGCTAACGTACTTTGCTTACTAAAATTGAGCTGAGCAAGTTTTTAAAAAGTTTGGTGAATATCAGCTTGGTTAATACCGATTTTTTAGCGCTGAACTTACGATGAAAAACAGTTACAATAATTATTGTATTGTTTTTGTTCTAACAATACATCGAGATCCTAAAACTTTTGTATTGTATTGCTGTGATGTAAAACCATTACAATAACTATTGTATTGTTTTGATGAAAAACAGTTACAATAAATATTGTAATTGTAATAATATTGGTGTATTGTGTTACTATTTCAAAGTCCAATATCTATTGTATTTCAAAGCATTTATATTCATTAAAACATTTGTTATTATTTGTGCACTAAAATATTCAGAGGCCGCGTGAAAATCGTTTTTAGCAGTCATATACATATAATTTTTTTTTTTTGTCAAAGAAGTATATATTTATATACTTAAAAATAACGTGGCATCTGTTTTTAGCAACCATTTACATATAATTTATTTTGAGTTCAGTATTATAAATATTTAAAAATAATCTATTTAGAAATAACATTAATATTACTCATTCACAATCATACAAAGATATAATTTAATATGTTTGTAATTAGATAATTATTTACTTAGTGAAGTGAAACTTGATTTTTTAAAAATTTTGTCTAAACCATGGAAATACTACCATGGCTAAACTGATATCGAAATGTTTCACCAGATGATGACGTCTAAACTAATTGATTAACTACATAAAGAGCGGGAAAAGAATTTATTTTTATTATCATAAATAACTGCTAATGAGTAGTAAATTAAAGGAATATGGAATCAGGGAACCATTGACCTGGATAATTATATATTATATTGTCTAAACATGTGAAAATTTATTTTGCAACAATTTTTTCTACATTTTCAGATTACTCATCACCTATCAGATTAGAGTAAGTTTTATCGAAACATATAGTGTCTGTTGTAAAAGCAAAAAGCTAAGTGGAAGAAATGATAGGAATCTATTATGTATACATATCTATCCTCAGCAATTAAAGAAAAACAGGTCAAATAAATTTTTGTAGAGCTACATAAAGTTTGTAACTAGGATAAGTAATATTCAAAAAATAAAATAGAATCAATAGTCATATATTAGTTGTATCTAAAAGTTGTTAAAGAATTTAAAATATATTCTTAAAAACAAATATATTAATTGACCCATCATCTGCCAATGTAACGCCTACTTTCAGCCAACTATAGTGCTTTAAGGGCGAAACGAAAACAAATCCATATGACCAATGTATTCTAAGTTTTACTGCTTACGCACTAGGTTTTGATTAATTAAATTAACAATTTACGATCTGTTTTCAAAAAAAATAGGTTGTAGATTGTTCAGGTAATGTCAATAGTTGGAATAAACAAGTGACGAAATAAAAATGTTTTCTTGACAAAATAATAAATTCTTTAATGTTTTAAAACAAGCGCGTTTAAAAAAAATGCATTTTTCAAAAGTGCTTCATTCTTCCTTCCTATTATTGTTATATTAAACGCTGTAAAATTTAATTTCTATTTTATATTAAAAAAATAATTACAATTTCTATTATATTGTAGATTTTAAAATACATTTTGATGTTGTTCTCGTGATTGTTTCATTTTGATGTTGTTCTTGTGGTTGTTTCATTTTGATGTTGTTCTTGTGATTGTTTCATTTTGATGTTGTTCTTGTGGGCAAGAGAAGTTTAGCTGTTGTTTTGATTACAAATTTTTAAGTCGCTTCATATGCATGAAGTTTTAAAGTCGCTTCGAATGCATAAAGTTTTAAAAATTAAATTTGAAGATTAGCAGTTTTGTGTTCGACACTGAGTTTATCTTAAGTTATGGCATGCATTCAAGGTTTGTAAGCAATGACTTTATGGTATTGTGGTTTATTCTTCTCCGGCTTGTTGCCATTCAGAGGCCACATTACCAAACTCACAAAGACGATTTTAGCTCACAAAAGAGCATCACGACCCGCTTTTCAAACCAAGAGTAAGTGATTTTGAGAAAAACGAAGGAATTAGATTGAAAGTCAGAAGAAGTTGAGTCAGAAAGAGAGCATAGAAAAAGCGGACAGATATTTCATTAGATGTTAATATGCAATTTAAGTTCACGTCAAGTTCACATGAGTCATAAATTTTTTTCTTTGATCAATTAACAATGATTATACGGGTATTGTGGTTTAACCTCCGACGGCTAATTGCCATATTGAGAACACACACCCGGGCCAGCGAAGACTAGTTCAACTTACTAAAGAGCATTAACATCCGCTTTGCTGACCAAGAGTTAGTAAGTTTATGAAGAACGAAGAAGGTTAGAGCGAAAGTTACAAGAAGTTGAGTTAGAAAGATAGCATAGAGAAAGCGGACAGATAATTGCACTAAATATCAAAATGTGCAACGTACGAGTGAGTGAACACCGCGCCAGAAGTTCATTAGCAATGATTATAGGTGAAATTAAATATTAGTAATGAAAACATTAGCAATGAAAACATAAGCAATGAAAACATTAGCAATGAAAATAAACATTTGCAATGGCTACATGTAATATATTACTCATTAACCTTAATGCAACAAATCAATTTAAATTTACTTTAATGTACATGTTTTTAAACCACTTGCGGTTTTTATTAACTACTTAAGTAGTTATGGTAAATTTTCTCTTAACAAAATTTATTTTTGTGTTTTTTTTTTCTGTTGTTTTAAAATGCGACACATTGGAATTAAAAGTATTTAATAGAAATATTCAAACTAGGCATCTTGTTTATTTTTTAAATAAACAAAACTTATTTTTTAGCTAAATATTAACATGAATCAACTGACAACTTTCAAAATTCTTGCAACATTTTGTGTTTGCATCTCATTTATATGTACATTACCATCAAGTTACAAAACGTTAAAAGATATTATTATTAATCGGTGCAATGACTTTCAAAAGAAATATACAAATGATCATGAACTAGCCTTAAAAAAAAGAATCAACTGCAATACTTTGTGGAATACCTTTTTAAATAGTTTTTCTGGAAAAGATATCTGCCAAATAAAAAGTTACGACGAGCTATTTAAAAGTATAAAATTAAAGCCAATCAAAAATAAGGTAAGTTGCACCCTCTTACATTCTTACCTATAAGGTACTTTTAATTAATCTTTAAAATTTCATATTGTTTTTAAGATTGCAGGTTAAAGCTATCTTATTTTATCTCCATCTTTTTGAGTTTTGATTTAAATATTGAAACTTTAGCATATAATAAGATTTTTGTTAAGTTATGTGTTCTCCAGAAAACTTTATTATATAACTTTAGTTTCAATACACTAAAAAAAATAACTAATCTGAAGTACCCAAACAATATTTCAATTTTTTCAAAATTGGAAATAAAACAAGATAACTCTTACCTCGCAATATATATAAACTTATAACGATTAGTTATATCAAATTATGATTTAAAGGCATTATTCTGGTCAGGAACCAATTATATTGCTCACAACTTCACTGAAATAAAGAAAAACTTTTATACTTTAGAAGATACATTTCCGGGGTAAGACAATTACTTTTTAATATAATCTTTTAATATAATCTTTTAATATAATCTTTTAATATAATCTTTTAATATAATCTTTTAATATAATCTTTTAATATAATCTTTTAATATAATCTTTTAATATAATCTTTTAATATAATCTTTTAATATAATCTTTTAATATAATCTTTTAATATAATCTTTTAATATAATCTTTTAATATAATCTTTTAATATAATCTTTTAATATAATATTTTAATATAATCTTTTAATATAATCTTTTAATATAATCTTTCAATATAATCTTTTAATATAATCTTTTAATATAATCTTTTAATATAATCTTTTAATATAATCTTATTTGATTTATATTAATAACAACTCTGCGTCAGAATTTAGAACAATATCCAAACAAACTTTTCCTAATAATCTATTTTTTACAGTACAACGTGATCTTAATAAACACAAATTACATTTGTGGATCTGCGCTCGAAAGCTTGTTGATACTAGGTGGAAATCTATAGTATAAACACTCTTGTTAATAGGGTAAACTGGGGTAAAGTGAATTAGGGGTAAAGTGAACTATTTTTTCAAATTAAAAAATTATCACGTTTAAAAAACTTTTTGTAAAGTTATTTAGTATTTTTTTTTGCTTAATGCAACATTATAAAAATTTTCAAAAAAAAAAAATAATAATAATAAAAAATAGCCTTTGTTTTGATATAATAATGACCATTTTAAAAAATGAGTTTGACGGAAGTTTTAAAATTACGTTAACAAGTTTTGCGGTTTTAGTAAATTTAAGATTTATTGTTATTAATGCGAATATCATTATTATTTATATACATTATGAAGGTAATATAATGCTGCTTTAAAAAAATTGTAGTTTTTATTATGATATAAAACAACTAAGTTTTTAGTTTGTAAATTAATTTAGTTCACTTTACCCCATATTTTTATGTCTATTGGGGTAAAGTGAACTAATTTTTTTGTTAGGTTTTCTTATCGAATGTTTTTGTAATAAAATTGTATAAATTCATCATAATTGCTTAATTAAATTGATTACTCTTAAAATAAATATTTGTTTTAGAAATTTTTTAAAAATTAATTTCAGAAATATAATATATTGAAATAATGCGCAGAAACTACATTAAGATAAAAGAATTTTGAAGAAAAACATATCTTCGGGGATAGTGCAAAACCGCGTAACTATAAATAATATAATACCGCGTATCTACAGTACATTTTTTTTACTGGAAAATTTCAAAACTTTTTTTTATTTCAACAGATTTTGGGTTCATTTTAGTATAAAAAGTATTATTTTGATATATGCTTGAACAAGTTTATGAAACTTGTTCAAGTATATATCAAAGTAAATGGGTTTCAGAAAAAAATTGTAAATGGTGTTGCTGGTGAACAGTGGTTTTGTTATTTTATAAGAACTCCAGAGCTTTTGACATTAATAAGAGCCTTAGCTTGTAACAAAACTGTAATTAACGCAAAATATTAGGCTATGATGAAAGTGGGTTTTGCACTAACCCAATAAATAAATGAAATATTTGCAAAAGAGGTATTAAAAACCCTGTAACTATTGCTCCTGGATCAGGAAAAGAACAGCTTACTCTACTAGCAACAATATCAACTGCAGAAAGAAATTTTCCTTCATTTATTTAGTTTGCTGATGGTCATATGAGTCATATTACTTTAGAAACTGTTAAAAAAGAAATTGAAAATTATATATCTATGTTGTGTTTTCCTCTGTTCTCGTTTGCTTTAGACACTTGATGTGGGAGTCATTGACCAAGTTAAACATGTATGGCGTGAAATTCTGGTTAACTGTTATACCGAGTCAACGCTAAAGCTGGTTGGGAAATCTGTTTTTCCTTCTTTATTAAAAAAACTTTATGATACTTCTTTTAAGCCAGCTCATTTAGTACAATCATTTCTAATCAAATGATTGTACTAAATGAGCTGGCCGGCTACAATCAAAAATGGAATTTTTTCTTTTGATCCATCTGCTATAGTATCTAACAAATTAACTCCTTCTGAAATCTATGAACACCCTTTTTCTCAAAAACAAATAATTATGATAACAACATCCCTCAAAACATCACTTTGAACACCAATGTCAATGATTTTTTATTTCAGAAGTCAACAAACAAATACAATTTACAAAAAACTATAATATTAGTAGACCAAGACTTAAAAAATGAAAAAATAAATCAACTTATCATATCACACGTAGATTGTTTTACTGGAAACAAAACCATAAGAGAAATAGTGAAAGTACAGTTATTGACCACAAAGGGTGATGCTACAACAAACAACCTACAAAAAAAGACATTATGTAGGTGAGTGTCTAACATCAGAAGTTGTGTTTAAAAGATTAAACGATAAAGCAAATGAAATCTTTTAAAGAAAGATAAAGCAGCAAGGTAAAATACAGAAGGAAAAAAAAAATGTATCAGAAATAACAAATATAAAATAGTTAAAGATGAAATAGTTCACTTTATCTCCATATGGGGGTAAAGTGAACTGGTGAACATGTTTTGTTTGAATATATATTTAATATTGTAATAATTTTTAATCTTAGTATTCTGTTTTATGTTGTACCTAATACTTTAAATGGTATAAATTTTGAAAACTGTAAAATCTTAGGCTTTTATTTTGAAAATTTTTCATTTAAATATTGAAAACAGTTCACTTTACCCCAGTTTACCTTAGTTGCTTGATTCCCCTGGTTCCGTAACGCTGATAAGATAACTATTAATATGAAAAAAATAAAATATATAAAGTTCTTCAAAAAAATTTTCAACTTAAAATTTTTAATTTTCAAAAGCCCTAAACAAAAATACATATATTGTAGAGTTGCTGACCAGGAGGTTTCGTAAAGTTCCAGGAAAAAAAAATTATGTCAAAAAATAACAGGAAGAATTTATTTTATTTTTTGTATCGAATTATTAAAAACAGTTTAAACAGTTGATGTTTAATTTCCAAGTACTTATTAGAAATATAGCGTTTTGTAAATTGAATTTCAAAACAAAGTTTTTTGCTATTTACGAAATTAATGATTTCGGAAATGCGAAAGTAACACTTGCAAAACGAGTGCTTTCACTACTTTAAAGTCTTACAAGAAAATTTCTTCGCGAGTGCAACTTCCGGAAAAATCTCAAATGTAAGAAAATTTATCAAACACGTCATAATAGATGTAATTAATTATGCTTTATAAACTGAAAACTTTTAGCTGTATGTAACTACTTACGTAACTTACGTAACTTACGTAACTTACGTAACAATGTAACTACTTACGTAACTACGTATTTTTTTATTGATACTCCAAGGCGTGGTAAACAAAAATAAGCAATTGCTTTTACTCAGCGTTTTTAAAGGAATGGTCAGCTTTACGTGAATAAAAATTTGAACAACTTTGCTCAAATTTTTTAACTGTTTAGCTTTATTTTTTTTGTTCTAATTTTGTACTATTGTTACTTTTTCAATTTACTTTTTTCCGAGTTTAATATGTTACAGAATAATAAAACAAACCATAAAGTTACACCTCGCTAATAATTATTATTTAATTATAAGCGAGGTGTAATTTTATTGAATGGTGGGCTTTTTTTTTTTTAAATTGAACTCCTAAGAGTTTTTGAAAAGTTTTTACATAAATAACATTTAAAAATAAACTCGTATTATGTAACGAATTATAATAGTATAAAAATATACAGCATACAAAGTGTGGGTACTGCGAATTTGTTAAAACAATTAAACACGAATTTGTTAAAACTTTTTTATTATTCGTATAAGGCTTGATAATCTCATTTTTAAAGAAGACGCTTTTAAATTGTGTATACAATTCAAAAGTGACACGACATCTTGCGAAAATTTGCAAGATTTTTTTTTATCAAAATTGAACTTTTTTGAGAGCTTTTTTTACAGTACAAGTGAAAACATATGATTACTTTTTGAAATACTATATTAAAAAAAAATTGTTTTATAGCTTCGCATATATTATTATTTTCAATTTTTATTTTTATTTTTTATTATGCTTTGTTTTGATTAACATTACAGGGAGTCCCGAGTTCGATATTGGACAATCCCGGGATTTCGGGAGTCTTTAAGACGATTTAAACTTGATTACATGCAACACTGCAGAAATGCATAAAAAAATAGAAGTTTTCATAAATATACTAATTTTATGAAAAAGGGTTGCTATATGTACTTTTTCAGGGCAAAACTGCGTATTTCATTGAAAAAATGTATTTTTTTAGCGACGTCCTACAACATAAACTAAGCAGATTGTTCAGCCAGTTTTAATTCTTGATGCGCTTAAATTTCTTTAGGAAATTTGTCATTAATTTAATCTACATTTTAATTAAATATGCGTATCAGTGACCGGGGATAGTTCTTAGCAGGGGTAAATTGACGAATTATTTTAATCTTATGAGTGTATAAGTTATTGCAAATTATATGTTTTTTGAACAAAAACTTAACTAAACTAACTTATGAAATATTATTTTAACTTTACCAACAAAACAATAGTTTTTATTTAAAAAAATCATAAAGTTTCCAGTTACAAATAGTTAAATTTTTCATGCCAGTATGAAGGAATTGAACTTTTTATCTGCGACAACGAAAATTTGACCAAACGGTATCATCTTTTGAGATTGCTTTTTGAGTTTACATTTTTTGAAAAATATTTCCGTCGGAAAAATGCCGCAAAAAAATTTACAGCAAAGGCACCTTATTCTTTCTTCTTTTTCAAAGGCTTTTTTAAAGACACCTTTTGAAAATTGGCATCTCTAAAAATGACTAACTACAACCAATATACAATTAAACAATTTTGAAAATCAAAAAATTATACAAATATAAATATACCTGTATAGCATTTACATAATTTACGTGACCATAAACATAAACAAGCATTTACATAACAAGATTAGGGAAGGTTGCATAAGATGAGAAGTTTCCTAAAATGGTATAACCTCTTTTACGGATAGGCTTCTGATTTTTATGCAAGTTTATTTAGTTAAGTATATTCATATAAGTTAGACGGTGTTATTTATTTTAATTACGTGGTTGTATAGTTAATATTCCCTCATCGTTTTATTGTTAAAAAAAATTACCATCCCCGTTACAATTTTTTACTATTCAATATTTTGTAATTTTGTCAGAACGAAACAAGATCATCAAAAATTTATGATATCCTTAATATTTTATGTTTATAGGCTGCTATATTTCCATGGGTTATAGTAAGTAATACTTAGGCTGTTATCATGCTACACGGCAATTTTTTTTAGCTTTAAAATTCCTTAAAACTTTTTTTGAAGAAATACGAAATTTGGTCCAAAACGTCCGCAATTTTTTAATACTTCTGAAAAGTTGCAAAAAATTACCATCTTTAGCATTGAATTAGGGCTATAAATATAAGCTTATGTATTTTTTTTTTAATTTTTACTAAAGTGTAAATATTTGTCATGCGTTTTTTTAAAAAATCTGCTCTATAAAAGTTATATAGATATTAAAATTCAATTTATTTAAAAAACTAGTACAAAAACTAGAAATAATCAGCTGGATAGATTAAATGACAGTTTCCTTAACTATCAATGTTATTACTTATAAAGATAAATTTCATTTGGATCTCAAATTCTAGTTTAAAATTAAATGTCTAGATTACAGTTTAATAATAGTTTTAAGCAAAGTAGACATAAAAATCACTGTTTTATAATAAAATACATATATATTTACAACACAAGTCATCAGAAGGTAGATATTGTAAACTGGAATCCTTGAAAAATTCACACATGGGTTCATAAATACACATTATGAACCCATGTGTGAATTTTTCGTAGAATCGACTCTGAATGGAACTAGAGATGATAGCTCCTTTGAGCAGCGACCATGAAAGTATTTGTAGAAAAGAAAAAAAGACTTTTCAACGATGTATTGGTTTTTGGAGCATATCATATTGCTGGCATGTAAGCACGGTTTCCTTAATTGCCTTGTCTATACCGGGCCACCAAACGTAGCTTTTTGCAAACTTTTTCATGAATGCATACCCTTAATGAGCACTTTGTAATTCTTTCAATTCCATCCTACGTAATGATGTGGGTATTTCGACATGGTTTCCCCACATTAGTACTCCTTGCTCCACTCCTAATTCGTGTTTTCTAGATGCCTAAACCTTAAACACTAATTCATTTGGGGAACTGCAACCCATTAAGATGTCGCATAAACAAAATTTTTATCTCTTTAGCCGAAACTGGTGCATTATAAAGTTCCATCATTAAAATAAAATTCTCCGCTACCAGTAATTGCGTTTCTTTTACTAGTAATCTGCTCATGCAGTCTGCATTTCCAAGTGTCTTTCCATTTCGGTATTTTAAACTGTAATTGTAGCTTGAGACAGTCAATTCCAACTCTGAATTCTTGCCAATATAATGGCCGAAATAGGTTTTTCTTTCTGTTTTTCTTCTGCTAATAAACCTAATAAGTAAAAAAAATTTCATATATATACTGATATAGCTTATTTAAGGCATAAATAATGGGTAATGTTTCCTTCTTAATTTAATAATAGTTTTTTTCTACTGAGGATTATGTTCTGGAGATGGTCTTTCACTACCATCTGAGTTAATATGAGCAAGCACAGGCCCAATTCCATAATGTGATGCATCGCATGACAAAAATAGCTCCTTTTTTGAGTCAGAATGTACTAACAACTTTAGAGAGCATAATTTTTCTTTAGCATGATTCCTCTTTTTTTGAAAGCTTGCTCTTTAATTCCCCATGAACTAGGAGGACTCTATCGAAGGAGTCTGTAGAGTGGCTCCATCTTTGTGGTTAGATTTGCAAATGTCTGTTTTAATAATTAATCATTTACAGAAATGACTTCACCTGAATAAAGTCAAATGGTTTTTGAGAAGTTAAATTTGTCTTCAATGATTACAAGTCCATCCTTAGCTAATTTAAACCCAAGCTATTCAATTTACAATTACATGAACACGCACTTATTTTTCTTTAACTTCAGTCCTGTATTTTCCAGGATTTGCAAAACCCTTTCAATATTTTCTAAATATTCTTCATCTGATCGCACGGATACTAAAACATCAAAACTTTGGTATTTGTTTAAATTCAACTCAAGAAAAGGGACAGCAACGAGTTTATAGCAACATTTGTTGAAGAACTTAGGGAGCTGACAAATCAATGTGATTTTGAAATTGCATTTGATGACATGCTGCAAAACAGAATCGTATGTGGTATTAACGACTCTAGAATGGGGACAAAGGAGATTTTTAAGCGAGGAATCTATCTTTTCCTTACAAAAAATAATAGACATTGCACAAGCTATGGAATTGGCAGCAGCACAAGCAGCAATAACACAAGGTCATCAAAGGATAGCTAACCCAACAGTAATAAATAAAATTGAATTTACGTCAAAAAAAACCCATCTGAGCGCGACTGTTTTCATTGTGGGGGTACACATAGTCCAGAGACATGTCAGTTCAAAAATCAGGAGCGTCTTTATTGTCATAAAAAGACACACTTTACACGAAAGTGTTTTTTTTCTTCTTTTGTAAATTTAAAAGTTTACAAAAAAAAGGGCTCACAAAAATAACACATCCAACATATTTCTTTTTTACGGACGTTTACTGGAGAAATAGTTGTTCCAACTAAAAAAATTGAATTTTTGGTTAAAATAAATGGGCAAACCAATCTATTAAACATAATAATCACCCCGGGTCCTTCCTTGATTGGGAGAGATTGATTAAGAAGAATAAAAAATAATTAGCAGAGAATATTTTCAAAATCAGAAACCCATATACAGAGGATATTTTCAAAATCAGAAACCCATATACAGAGGATATTTTCAAAATCAGAAACCCATATACAGAGGATATTTTCAAATTCAGAAACCCATATACAGAGGATATTTTCAAAATCAGAAACCCATATACAGAGGATATTTTCAAAATCAGAAACCCATATACAGAGGATATTTTCAAAATCAGAAACCCATATACAGAGGATATTTTTAAAATCAGAAACCCATATACAGAGGATATTTTCAAAATCAGAAACCCATATACAGAGGATATTTTTAAAATCAGAAACCCATATACAGAGGATATTTTCAAATTCAGAAACCCATATACAGAGGATATTTTCAAATTCAGAAACTCATATACAGAGGATATTTTCAAATTCAGAAGCTGATATTTTCACAAGACATCGAATTTGTCAGAATAACATTTTAGTTCATGGTATAGATCTTTCTAGATAAGTTAATTACTAGTTAAAATTTATTAACTTATTTCATAAATTTTTTTTTAAAACAAATAACAATAAAACTTAGATTTGTTATTATAAACTATATTGAGATTTCTTTATCAAAAAAAAAAATTAACAAAAATAATCAAAACTATTAACAATAGCATAACATTTAAAAAACACTCAATAGAGGTACATATCATGTCACAAACAAATAATAAGCTGTATCCCTAATGTTTTCTGCCAAGAAAGTTTGATTAACTCGTGCAGTTCTGTTTTCCTTGTTTCTGGCTTCAATAGCACTCTCAGACAAAGAACCTATTGGAGGATACTTAAAATATCTAATTAATGAAGCACCATTAATTATCATTTTATGTACAGATTGTGACAAAAGAATGGTTTTATTTGAACGTGTTATTGCTATACAGTAATGATAAATGATTGCAAACAGATATTTCTGATTGAAAATTTATATATCCACAGTTGTGCTGTTCATATTGATGAGTTAGTCTCGAAGCAACTTATTTATTCTAATTCAGGTGCTCTTTATGGTATACCATAAATGTATTTGTTAAACATAGTAAAAAAATATTGTGTAAGTATATAATTACATCGAAATATATTTATACACAAAAAGTTTATACGCAGCTGTTTTAATCAAATTTAACAAATATAAATATCGTATAACAAGAATATGATTTTAAAAGATTTTATTACTGCTCTTTACGGCAAAGAGATTCACAAAAAAACGAAGAAAAAAACAAAAAACACGAAGATACGAAAAGCAAACGAAAAATCTTCTTCAAAAAAGAATAGAAAATAAAATAAATAAAAACAAGAGAACTTTGAGACCACTTATTTTGTTCAAAAAAATTTTAACTGACGCCATTATACCATTTAATAAAAACTATTTTTATTTTACGCCTGTAATGTCTTCTTTTTTGACGGTTTGATTTATGTAGTTTTGTAACAATTTTGTAACGTTTTTTATTACACCTGATGATGCTGACCGCAAAAGGTCAACGAAATATTGTGTAAATATATAATTACATCGAAATATATTTAAAACAAAAAGTTTATACGCAGCCGTTTTAATCAAATTTAACAAATATAAATATTGTATAACAAGAATATGATTTTAAAAGATATATATATATATATATATATATATATATATATATATATATATATATATATATATATATATATATATATATATATATATATATATATATATATATATATATATATATATATACGTTTATATATATATAAATATATATTGTATAAATATATATATATATAAATATATAATATATATATTTATACAATAATATGTATATATTAGACGTTTGTATTTTCTAACCATATCAGGTAACAGTATGCACAAAATAATAATTTTTTATCTATCAAAGAAAAAAAATAATAGCAATATATAAATATACAATATAATTTTTAAAAGTTAACATCTTAGATAAGCTTTTATAAAATTTAATTAAGTTGAAACATCTGGTATAGTATGTAAACTTATCCTCTTTCTTATAATAAACTACAATATTTCTAGGGGTTATATTCAAGTTATTCAAGTAATCAATTACTTGAATAACGAGGGTATATATAACCCCTAGAAATATTGTAATTTATTATAAGAAAGAGGATAAGTTTACATACTATACCAGATGTTTCAACATAATTAAAATATACAATATGAATTTTTTTCTAGTTGTAAAGCATAAAATAATGCCCTGATTTCCCGGAAAATTTCGGGAATTAACAATACATTCCCGAATCCCAGAAATAGAAACTTTCCGGGTTTTTGAAAACCCTTGTGTTATTATACATTTTCATGATTTTTTCATGTGTACCCCTAAAAATGTAGTAAAAGGTTATAGTAAATTTTGAAGATTATTCTTTCTAATTTCACTGGGAAAGTGTCGTCTGCGACATATCAGTCGGAGGTCAAACGACGTTTAGAAGCATGCAAGACGTCTGACGGACGTCCCCAGGACAACCCGTGCTCACTGGGTTATGCAATTAACTTCATTTTATTTCAAGTATTAAATAAGCGAGATTATCTGTGCAAAAACTTACAGAAAAAAAAGATGTTTTATCTTTAAGTTTTCTTGTTACACCCATGTGTATAATTTTAGGATTTTTTACACCCATGTGTATAATTTTAGGCTATTTTCGACTTGTTTTGATATTTTCGATATTTTTACCAAGAAAGCTTTAAAATTTTGAAGTTTTTTTAACTTACTAGTTACTAAAAATCTTTATTGGAATAATTTAATTCAATATTTTGAAGAAAAAGTTCAGTTTGACAAAAAAATTTGATAAACCACAATATTTTATTTTAAGTTAATAATTAAATATTGCTTATTTTATTTACGTTATTATTATTAAATCGACATTAATATTATTAAATTTTCAACCATATATATATATATATATATATATATATATATATATATATATATATATATATATATATATATATATATATATATATATATATGTATATGTATACAAATTATCGATGTTTACCATAATATAAAAAGTTTATAGATAAAAGTGTATATATATACTTTTATATTAGGGTAAACATCATATAAACGAGTATATAAACGTAAATTAATTATGGGAAACAAATTAACTATAGATTAATATTCATAGCTTTTTAAAGTATTCAAAGATTTGAAATTAAAAGGAATAGGATTATAGAACACTGGTTTCATAATCTTGTTCATTTTGTCTAGATAATTTTTACGGTTATCTAGAATATTTAAAGACTTTTAAAAGATAAAATATAAATTTTTTGTTGTGAAAAAAAAAAACAAATTTCAAATTATTTACCTTGAATTATTTACATTGATATTGATTTGTATTTTTTATTTGATAACTATTACTAGGTACATTGCAAACAATTGGAACTGGTGCGTTCTTTTGGAAATCGACAATAAAAAGTGCAAAAAAAACTGTGGATACAAAAGTAACGGCGAGCCGTATTGGAAAAAAGCGTCAGAAACGGTATACTTTTTTTAGAGTGTTTTTTGTCTTAATATTACTTGAAGATAGTTTATATTAATTAATACCAGTTCAGTACTTTTCAATATCCTTGAAGTTAAAACAAAGTTGCAATATTAATAAAGTTATTTTTTATCAATTAATTTTATACTCATTCTTCTATATAACGTTTCAAATCAATAAATTTTTTAACGGATTAATTACCAACCAAATAAAAAACATTTTTACAAAACTTATTTTAATTCAGCTAACATCAGTATTTTTAATTTAAACGACAGTGCAAGGGCGGATTTTTTGGAGCAGGAATGGGCCAATGGGGGCAATTTTTCCTCCAACCCCCTAACCTTCCTTAGCTGTTTTGAAAATAATTTTTTTTGTTTATTTATATCTTTAACAAAGCATGTTGTTTGAAAACTGAAGTAAATTAGGAAGGCTGTTCAAAAGTGATTAGAAATTTTAATAAAATTATGAAAGAAAAAAAAAAAAAAAAAATGTTTTGTGATTAGTAGGGCTGCCTGCTCACAAATCATTAAACCTGAAAATCGCTACCTTACTTTACAAGCTAATCTGAATCCAATGAATTGGAGTATCACTCCACTCTCCTTTCTAGATGGATCCACCAAATCAGAAAAACCCAAAGATCTTCCTCCCTTACTCTTTACTAGATGGTCTGGATTCGCCCCTGCGAAAGTGATTGTATAGTTTTCTTAAAATATCTACACTGACTATGACATTTGAAAAGTTTTATGCTGACTTTGGTTTAGCCCATACGTAATTGCTGGATTCAAAACTCAATTCTAAAATAAACTTATTCAATCATAAACGCCACTTAACTTAACGTACGTAACTTGGTAACAGACTCCCTCTCACCACAAACTGATTAAAATGTGATTTGACTATTGCTGTATGCTTTTATTTTTAAGTTTGCAGCAAGTGCTGAAGGAACGGCATATGTAATGCTTAATGGGAATAATCCAAAAAAAGCCGTTGATCCAACAAGGTATCTAAACTATTTATCAAATAATAAAATACCAAATAAAAGAGAATTTTGTAAGTATACATTTTTAAGTTTTATATTATTTGCATGAAAATTTAGTTTAATAAAAAATCTTATGAAATAATTTGATTTAATTTTTTTCTCCAATCAAAGCATTTTTGCACAAGTAGAAATACCTGTCTTAAAGAAAAAATCTAATATTGAACAGTTGGTTTTTTTTGTGGTTAACGATCAAAATACAAAGGCGCAGTAAGAGCTTTTTATATAATTATAAATAAACAGGTTTTGAAAATTTTATTAATAAACAGTTTTTGAAAATTTTATTAGGCAGTTTCTTTTTATTTTTAATCAATTTTTTGTTTGAGTTTCTAATTTCAAGTTTAAACATTAACGCTTAATTTTCTTTAGAGAAAACTGTAGCAAAGGATCATTAAAAAATTTAATGATTAATTTAAAAAAAGAAAAGAAAAAAACTGAATGTTACGACAACCCAAAGTAACTTTTATAAATTTTTATAATTTTTTTTAATTTGTTAATGGTGTATATATATTAGTGTCTTAATACTAGGTAGAGGGGGTAGGTAGAGGGGGCGAAATTATATTTTGTTCCAGTTAAAAATAAACTTTCTTTATAAAAGGATAGGTGGAAATTTTTTACAAATAATTTTGCACATTCTGACATATCGGTCCGCTTTCTCTATGCTATCTTTCTAATTTTGCACATCCAGTGCAATATCGGTCCGCTTTCTCTATGCTATCTTTCTAACTTGACTTCTTCTGACTTTCACTCTACAATGAATTGTTCCTCTTTAACTCAATAACTTTTGGTCCATCGAATCGGGTTATAATGTTCTTTAGTGACCTGAGCATGTCTTTGCAGGCCTTGGTATGGCCTCAAAATAGCAATTAGCTTGATGAGGATTAACAATAATACCAATTAAACAGTTTAATTATAGTGTGGCTTGCAGTCTAATGGGCATTTTTTAACAGCTGCTTCATCATACTTTCAATAGGATTTCATATGCTTATAAAAGTTTTATACTATAGTAAGAAATGAACGAAAACCTAAATTTTTGACAATTTTAAAAGTCTAATTATACTGATATTTATTTTTGATATGTTTTTTTTTTATTGATAACAAGCAAAAGTTAATAAGTGGATGTCTTATAATAAGGTCTTAATAAGGTTGTATAAATAAGTTTATATATATATATATATATATATATATATATATATATATATATATATATATATATATATATATAAAACTCTTGTTCGTATGACAGTGCTCAATATTATCAAATAATAGAGCAATTTATACTTTATGTAATTAAATGATTAATTAAATAGCGGAACTTAAAGTTTCATGCCCGAAGGCAATCATCAGCCGTGATTCACGGCTGTATGAAGTCTTAAAAAGCTTGGGGAAAGTGGGAAAAATTTCAGAAAATTATAAAAACTATTACCAAAAATTAGAATAAAGTATTTGAAAAAATTCTTATAGATACAAAACAATCATTTTTTATAACATGGATATTGTTTACTTCCTTTAGGGCTTAGTAAAAAGTGTTTTGTTTAGATTTAGACGTGATTTGACATCATAAAAAAGGGTAGTGTTTAATTATTAGGTTTGCAGATAATTTTAATCTTTTAATATTGAATTTGCAAAGGAACATTTCCCATAAGATACAGTATTATATCTTTTGATGTTTAACTGACCATTATTAGAGTATCTTGTTAGGTGGGTGCTATCTTACCCAAATGATATTTTAATAACACAATTAAAATACCATTAAAAAAACAACGTCTTGATATTAAAAGCTTAATAAAATTTCTTTCTTCGTTTTAAAAACAGGTAACAAATCTTTATGTTGAGATCTAGCTCAAATATACCCTCTTATAATCTCTTGCATCTGGTTTATCTACCGATCACACCAATCACACCAATCCAAACTGCAGTTAAGGTTAGGTAAAGCATGCTTTTCATAGCTTGTAGGATTGTTTTTGATCTGTTGACATATTTTTCAGTATTGTTTCTGGATTGTCAGCAAAGCTCTCTTCGTCTGGTAGAGCGTTCAATTGGGGGTTATACTCCATTTTATTAACACCAGATTTTCAAGATGCTTTATAGCACCACCTTTCTAGCTGGTGTTAATTGAAGCACTATCTGTTCCAAGTACTAAACATGATTCAGTAAGATAATGTTGTTTTAGAATAAAATAAACACCTTCAGCAATCTTTATAGCTGGCTTATATAGATGAATAGGTGCATCTGGAGTGAAATGGCCAGATATCGACCGCTAGGTTTTAAAGTCACGGTAATTTGTTGCTCTTTGATAATAATAGAATGTAACTTAGCGTTTGAATCATTTATCATTGTTCTTCTTGAATCTTTCCTTTCTATTAAAGCAAACACCAATATTATCTGCATTTGGAAGTTTTGAATTATCTTTTTATTTTACATCCACCAATTTTTTCCTTGCTCTTGTCAACTTACAAGGATCACAAGCAAGGTAAGAGGATTCAGGGGTGAGAAATCCTGCTTCAATTGAATCTTGCAGATAACTTGTAGTAATTGTTGCAGTTGCGGCAGATGAAACTTTAAACATTAAAATAAAAATAGTTTATGTTTATTTTTATGAACTCGTCATCTAAGCGTTTGCTACTAAATAAAACAATAGTAATCACCTTATGCTTGCTATAGCTGTGTTTTTTCTTGACTTCTTATCTAAAAATCTTGTTACAAGGAAAGCATAGATGCCTAACTTTTCCTTAAGAAGTCTTTATACCAACAATTTAACTTCATCATCTTGTTTTAAAGTACAGTAAACATTAACCGGATCATATTTTTTTTTAGGTTATTTAGGTGTTCCTAAAAGTCCTTACGGTCTGGTCTTATCACGGAGCTGCGCGGCAGAGCATTTAATTAGAGGTTCACGCCTCCTTCCTTACCAATACCGCTAATTGGGCTGGGCCGGCGTCGTATTAAAACTTATACTTACCTTGAAAAATAATTGCTCATCCTTTTGTTTTTTAATTCTTTTCTGGTAAACTTTTTTGTCACTGACTTTTCTCTTTTGCTTTTATATATTTTATTGTCTCAATTTTATCTGCATGTCGCATCTGCATGTCAGGCTTTTCACCTGTCTTATTTCATTGACGTTTAACCATTTGAGCTTTATCGTTAGATTTTTTTTAAAAGAAATATAGGTGCAACTTATATGTGCTTTATTTTTACAACTTTCTGGTAAGTGTACCCAGACAGATTATCCTTACGTAGAGGTATTGTATGAGGACATGTGGTGAGGTCCATAAGTTTATCTAATTTCAATATAAGTTTTACTTTTAGTTTTACTTTATTCTTCCCCATGCAACATTTTCTACTTTCTCCCAAATTATTTTTGTTCGATAAAACAACGATTTCTCACCAATAAAATATAGTTGTTGAAACTTAACACTTGCTTTTCTCCATTAAGCAAAAATAGGTGGAACTAGATTGCCAGCAACATCTGTTAGAATATTTGTTTTGGTATATATTCTTTTGCTCTTTCAATCAAATTTCTTTTTAAATAACTGCTCTGATTGTAGGCAGCTCACTAGGAATTAAATCCGTTCTAGGTCCAATAAACTCTGAAATTCTAGCGATGGATGAATGTCCAGTCTAAGCTTTTGAGATAAGTTGTGAATAACTTGATTAAATAACAAATTACAAAATAAAAATAGACTACAATTATATAATGATTTTAAAAAGTGGAGAGCTCAAAATCTATTTTAAAATTGATTGGGCTCTATATAAGAGTCTAATACATAAAAACGGGTTGTATTTATTTTATACTAAATTAATCTAATTTTATTTTAATAATGTCTAAATGTGAAAATTTGGGTATCAAGGCATTTTCTATTCAAAGAGTGGTCCATAGCAAACCTACCTAACATATATTCTTATGTGAAATTTAATTTCACATAAGAATATATTTTTTCTAAAGTCAAAATTGTACTTTTTTCGAAAAACATAAGAATCTCACTGTACTTGTGATATTGGCAGACATAACCTAGTATATGTTGGCACTTTTCAATTTTTGTATATTTCAAAGAATATAAATATATAAAGTAATATATGTTCCAAAATATATATTATGTATAAACTATATAAAGTGTATCATCACTTATTTTGAATTAAATCATCATTTTGGATTAAACCACCATTTTGGAATGAATCATCAATTTGGTAAAGCTGTAACTTTTTTGTAGAACTAAAATAAAATTCCCTACATATATTTGAGTTAAAATAAAATTTAAATGTTAAACAATGAATCTGTTATTAATAAAGAAAAATTATTATGTATAAATAGTTGTAGCATTTTTGAGATATAAACAACATTTTTATTAATAAACAGTTACCATAGTAACCATTTTTGAGGTATAAACAAAATTTGTTTATTAACATTTGAGTTTGGATTCGAAAAGCGCCTCTACTGATCAACTGATTGCTTATCTTGTTAATAATTTTCTAAAGTCGTTTAATGAAAATAAATATATTTCATGTGTTTTTATTGAGGGTAATCGCTTTTATAAGTATTAAGTTTTAACAATTACAATAGAAAATTGCGGTATTTAAAATAAAAAAGTTTAATGTTTTAAGAGCTACTTGTCAAAAAAGCAGCAATACAATTTTGTTAAGTGTGGGAAAGCTAACTGTATGAATATAATTTGTGGGGCTCCACAAGAATCTATACTAGAACCGCTCTTACTTATATTGCATTTTTTTAATTGGAGCTTGCATTGTATTTTTTATTTCAATTCACCTCCTCAAGGCCATGAAGGCCACTACAGTGGAGGAGGCTACTTTTAATTAAGGTTATGACCCTCTCTCAACTCCATAACTTCGAAACACAAACCTTACGAGCAAGACCGTTGCGCAAAGAAAAAAGTTGAGCACGGTACTACCAGGGACCTGGTGGGGATTGAAGTCCGAACTTCTCGCTTAAAATGCTCTACCACTACACCACCAACGCAAGAGACGTAATCTTGTATTATAATGATACAAATCTATTCTACGTATAAAATGATATAAAAATGTTGTTTAAATCGATCTTTAACTCCTTAGTTTTAATGAATAAATAAAGCAAAAAAATTGCTAGTAAATTTAACTAAAACAATATATTTTTCTCTCTATTTTTCCTCTATCATTAACGAGGAAAAATATATAGTTTCTGGAACGTAAAGATTATTGGCTATATTAATTGGTCTATTTCTTTTGTACATCCACTTTGTTTAAAATTTTTGTATTTCTCTTTTATTTCTCTTTTATTTCTCTTGTTATCTCAATTAACCCGTAATTTTAAATTAAACAAAATAAATACTTAATCACATATTCAAATAAAGATTATATACTGCCAAAAAGTTATTTTGCAGCAAATAAATTTTCAATCTCAATTAGAGGAACGAAAATATGAAATAAAATAGTTACAAATGAACTTACAGGGTCATTCATTTTTACGTGCAAGACTAATCATTTTTATATGCGTGTTTATTCAATCTTTTATGATTTTACGTTTTTATTTAGATATATTCCAAGTGTAAATCAGGTTGTTGCCAACACTATTTATTTTAAAAATGGTTGCCGAGCTAGTGTTGGATTTATGTAACTAGGCATATGATTGTAAAATGGATATAAATTAAATTCCGCAGTATCCATAATATTTTTAAGTTTCCTGATTATCCCATTCGTATTTTGAGGCCTTTCTCCCTGTTTGTAATTATGCTTTAAAAAAGAAAAAAATTTTCTATTGGATTAATCTGTGGCGTGTATGCTGGCAAATACTTAACAGCTATGCTATGAGAGGTTAATGTTTGGTCTAACAGAAATACTCCAGTAGAATTTACAATTGTCAATAACAAGCACCGGTGCTTCCACTTATCACTGCTGCCAACATTGTAGCAATGAAAGTACAAAATGAATATGCATTCAAGCCTCCGGTTTTTATTTCATAAGTCACCACTCCCGTTGTTGAAACAGCACCAATCAAACTAACATTCTTGCCACGACTTGCAGACGACTGTAAAACTGCTGACTCGCCTCTTAACGAACCATATATGCTATTGAGGTGTGCACATTAAATGCAGTTTCATCCAAACAAATAAGTTTTTCATTTGAAATTCCGTTAATTTCGTTTGCAAATGCATAGCGTGCATCAATAACTCGTGTTGAGTTTTTTTTTCTGGCACATGCGCAACACGCTTTCTTGATAAATCCGAGCTTTAGAGCTTTCATGAAATAGTAGGTTAAGACATGTTGAAGCTTGCTGCAGAAAGATTTTCTTTTATTGCTTCTTGCATACAAAGATTGTTTTCTTGTACGCATAATTCACTAATATTTTTTATTTGAATGTTTATAGGTCTTTTACATTGGTTTTTATCAAAAAAAGACTCGAGTGCAGTCACGTCGTCGAAATTTCCTCTGTTTCACTTAACGACAAGATTTTTGAACTAGGTCCTGAGATAAATTAGGAGAAGCGGAAATGCATGTTCTAGATTCATTTCTTTCAAATAAATGCTTAAACATTTCAATGTGTTCTTTTGTAACATTTTTCCTTATTTTTCGATTGCTACTGCAATTATCTCTTCCATCCATTGGGGAAATATTTGTGAATTAATAATAAGTATAAACAATAAAATTTAAATCTAGATAAATGAATAATTAGATAAAAAATAATTTATTAGATATTTTAAGCTAACATTTTAAACACTGTATTTTTGACTTTTTTGTTTATTATTTTATAGTGTAAAAAATTTATCATTCTTTATATTTACAGAATTCATCTAGCGGCGATAAAACATGCTTGCTCTTCTTTTACCACTGCTATATACTATTAATATCTTATTTTATTTTTTAATTTATGTATTTACAAATATATATATATATATATATATATATATATATATATATATATATATATATATATATATATATATATATATATATATATATATATATGGTATCGGACAAAACGAGTGCAACCAAATAACGCTAATTTAGTTTCTTTATATAAAAGTGCTGCATTTTTTCAATTTAGAGAAATAACTATGTAACTGTTTAGAGACGAAGTTCTTTAAGTTTTATTCATCACAAAGTTCATTATTTGTACACGAAAATTAGTAAACTAATCAAAAGTATTAAAAGAAGTTAATTTCCTTCTGGACAAAATAAGTGCAACTCGACAAAATGTTGACCAAGCTGTATTTCGCTTTCAATATTTCGTGACGAATCCTTTGTTGTCGATCACAGCCTTGCATCTTCGAGGCATAGATTCGATCAGGTAATCAATGAAACTTTGTGGAATCGCTGCCCAGGCCTTTTGGATTTGTTCAAACAGTTGATCCTTATTACGAACACCTTCACGATTAATTCTGCGGTTGACGATCTCCCACAGGTACTCGATAGGGTTGAGATCCGGAGATTGAGGCGGCCAATCCATCACCGATAGGTGGTTGTCTTGAAACCACTGCTTGACTACTTTTGCAGTGTGTTTCGGATTGTTGTCTTGCTGAAAAACCCACTTTATTGGCATATTCCATTCAGCATGAGGTAACGTAACATCTTTCAGGATATTTTTATACATGAAACGATCCATTATTCCATCGTTTTGATGTATTGGACCTAGACCGTTAGCAGAAAAACACCCCCAGACCATTACATTGCCTCCACCATGCTTCACGGTCTTATGGCAGTAACGTAAATTGAGCCGTTTTCCGGCCGGTTGACGTACACGGCAAATGTCATCGCTCCCAATGATGTTGAACTTTGATTCATCACTGAACAGGACAGTTCGCCATTTCTGCACATTTCAGTCAATATGAGATGTAGCAAACATTTTTCACTAAAAAACCATAAGAAAAGTATTTTCTTCTAGTTTTTTACTGAAATTAGCGGTTTCTTTGCAGGGCGTCGAGAAAACAATCCGGCTTCAACAGCACGTCGTCTGATTGTTCGGTCCGACACAGGCAGCTCTAATTGCTTTTGTATCTCGACTAATAATATCCAGTGATCCTTTTTGATTGATCTGACGATCATAGAATCCTCTCTAGATGTGGTGGAACGCGGTCTTCTACCTTTGTTATCTGCTGCCAACTTCCCCGTAGAACGATATTTGGAACATAGTCTTGATACGGTGCATTTTTTCACGCGATATTTATCACAAATACTTTTTTTTGACATTCACCTTACGTAATCGCCAATAATAAGTTGTTCTTAGTTCCAATCCAAGACTGTTGGGAGCCATTTTTGCACTTGAAGTCATAAAAATAATAAAAACAAATAATCACGCTTCTCAAGGCTTACCGTGTTACATTTACCTTGATGATACAATAATGCTCTGTGGAACACAACGTCTTGGTTGGATGTGGACTGTATTGATGTAATGAAACACTTGTTGTATTCATTTTTTGTATTCTTTGTTGTTTTCAAACACTTGTTGTATTCATTACACTTCTTGTATTGATGTTCTTCGATAAAACACTTTGATAAAACTCACTTCGATAAACTGTCTTGATTATACTGACTGATTGACTTACATATACTGACTGAATTACATGTCGATTTACATGTCACTTATATAGTAAAATGAACCTGTGTGAACCTGTTCTGGAAGATTCTAGATGCTTCATTTCGATGCTTCTGGAAGCTTCTGGATGCGTCTGGATGCTTCTGAATGTTTCTGGATATTTCTGGATGCTACTGGATGCTTCCAGATGCTTCTTCTGGAAACTTCTGGAAACTTCTTCATGCTTCTGGATACTTCCTTTAATTATTAAAAAACTTCCGTGACGTTGACACGGACCAGACTTAAGAAAATGAAACAAACTAAAAAAGTTGCACTTGTTTTGTCCGCTGCAAAATGGCTCTTGTTAACTAAATTCTGCCTATGTGTTGTCACCTGATTGCTCATGGCATGGCATGCTAAGACTCCAGACTCCTGAACTGTTTGCTGTAGTAGTATATTTCGTTTCGTTTTTAAGACATGTAAAATTAGGAACACTTTTTAGCATTGTTCGATGTTGGTTGCAAATGTTTTGTCCAACACTGTATATATATATATATATATATATATATATATATATATATATATATATATATATATATATATATATATATATATATATATATATATATATATATATATATATATATATATATATATATATATATATATATATGCATATATATATATGCATATATATATGTGCATATATATTTATATATATATTTATATATATGTATATATATATATATATATATATATATATATATATATATATATATATATATATATATATATATATATATATATATATATATATATATGCATATATATAAACAATTATTTCTTTTAAAATGTTTTTATTTGGTTGCAATAAGTTTTAATTTTTTTTTTTTTTGCGTTTATATTGTATATATTATTGGGCTTGAAGGTACATTAAGTCCTAACCCATTTGGCTGATGATTATCACCTAATTTTTCAAATATCACCTAATTTTTCAAGCGGACTTCATAAGAATTTTTTAATGCTTTCGGTTTCCACCTTGTAAAACTATAAAAACTTTGAAGATCACAAAATAATAATAAAATAATCAAACTAGTGGGTACACATTGTGACCAACTTTAACCTCAACATTCCTTAATATTAGGGTTCGTCTTAATTTTCGAAATTTTTGGTTTTTAATTTGGCGGATCATTCTTATGATTCCGCTATATGCAAGTAATGACAAAAAAAACGATTTACTTATGAAAGATTGCACTTTTTGGGAAGGTAGGATTTTTGATCAATTAATCCAAGCACAATTAATACTTTTTAAACTTTTAAAATCTAAAACTGTATAAAAAAACTATATAAAAACTAATACTTTTATAAACATCTACATAAAAATTAATACTTTTAATTTTTTGAAATCTATATAAACTATATAAAACTTTATTTATTTATCACCATATTTCGTAAAACATGAACAATTTTTTTCTTTTGAAAAAAAAATATCTTAGCGAAACTGAAGCACATGGAAAAGCTTGTCTTTTTGGGAATCAAAACAGGACCAGTTTTTAGATATCATATGTTACAAGTGCAAAATTATTTTCTGTAAAAAGTATTTTTTGTCACATTCTTGCATACAGCAAGTACATATTTAACGTACTTGTATGAAAGGAAAGAAGATTTCCAAACTTTCTTGATTAATTGCACAAAAAAATGAAAAAGACCTCTTTCGTTTCAAATGGGTTTTAATAATATTAAAAAAACCGCTGGGCAGATTTCATTAGAGGAGGAAAAAAAGGAGAGAAAGTCTGTTATAGAAATGAAACTAGACACTAAAAGATAAAGATTTGTTATCACATCAAAAACAATTAATCAAAATTAAATTACTCTGGTCTGTTTGTATGCGGCATTGTAATGAAATAACATTAAGAAGTGTAATTGTTAAACTATTTGGATAAAAAAAATTGAACTATGTCAACAAATGCAGCTCTTTATAGTAAGTTGATAAAATGCTTGTCTGTAAGCAAGATGGAAATAGATCTTTCTAAAGGAAAGTGTTGAAAGATAAGCTACTGCAGATTACTTATCAGAGCAGAAGCTACCATGTTTTTCTGTATATAAGTGTTCACATAATTACTGATAATGTTCTTTAATAGCGTTATTGAATCGTCAATCGGATAGTTAAATTATATTTCCATCTAGGGTGAAAAAGTGATCCACTCTTAAATTATTTTAATTTACTTAAACCACCCCGAGTAGTAAACATCACGACTTTAAAATGAAAAACTGCGAAGAACTAGTTTTTAAACCTGGTGATGTTTTGAGCATTGTGATTTAAAGATCATTTTAATTTTTTTTTTGTTTTTAAAAAGTATTTAAAAAAATTATATATAATAAAACTTTTTTTCAATTTAAATAATGTTTTTTACAACAAACAATTTCGACTTAAGTTAGAATGTTCAAATACATTATACTGCGCAATCATTAAACAATTACCTTCACGATATCGTTCAATCATTGCCTCCCCCCTCTATTCAAAGAAGACGTTTATCAACTTACAGTCGCATTTTTAAGGAATACAGTCGGTTATTAGGGACTTGGCACCTTCAGTCGGCGGGTTTTTAGTTTTGAGGACCTTTTTTTTCTTTTTTTTTTTAGTAAACAGTTTTTAGGATTTGCACCGCCCCGCCTCCTCCTCCCTATTTATTTTATTCCTAAAATTGCCCCTAGGTATATTAAGTATAATAACTCATTTGACCAAATTGTAAGACTTTTCTGATAACAATTTTCTTTACAAAATAAATAAGCAGCATATTGATAAAATAAACAAAGTAATTTACAACATTTTATCAAAAAAAATTATTAGTGTGGGTCAAAAATATTTATTTTTTGATTTTAGGTTTGCTATACCACAGAAAATTTGCCTCTAGTTTATCTAAGAAAAATGCCGAAAAAATAATTCCAATAGTTTACGTTTTGAGCTAGCGCATCACACTTGAATTCTTGAATAAATATACACTTTTTACCGTTTTTCCGATAAAGGAAATAAAATAAAAGAAGTTTTACAACAAGTAGCTAGGAACTATTTCAAGTTAACAAAGTGTTAAATGGTAAACAAATGAAATAAAAAATCATTTATAAGTAAAAAATATTTTTTTGCTGGTTTAAAATTGCAGAAAGATGCATAGTAAAACTACTAATATTTTTCGTTTAGATCTAGCGCATTGCAATTAAATTTTTGAAATTTATTAAAAAACGTAACAGTTTTCTTTTTATTTTTATATTCAAAATTATCAGTAACCAAACAAGAAACAAAGAGTATACTAGAATTAAAAATTTTAACTGAAACTCTAACTACAATAAAATGACAGCTCGAACTAGTGCTTGCTGTTAATTATTAGACAGAACAACAAGAGATATGCCTTTGTCTTAAATGTTTCGCAAGATTTTAGTATTGTAACCAAATATAATTACAATGATAAAGTTAAAAGTTAAAAACATGAAAAACCGTACTTCACACTTTCAAATGGAGAACAAGAACAAGCAAAAAAGAAAAAATTAATCATTCATAACCGACTTTAACGGCTTTATTTTGTTGTATAAAAAGATAAAAATTCTTTTTCTGTTGTAAAACTCCATTCCAAAGGGTTTCGAAGAACCGCATTTTCTAATTTTAAAACAACCAAGCTCCGTATAAGTTGGTCATCATTTTCTTTTTTCTGCAGAAAACATTACCAGAAGCTTTAACATATAAATAAATTAAGCTGGGCTTTAATTTTGTTAACCGAGCGTACTTAGGTGTGATGGCGTGCTACTAACTCACGTTAGTGTTTTTTACACAATTAAAAAAATTATAGCTCACAACAGTAGAGGTTTTGCGTTTTGCTCTTTAATGAATTATTTCAGCATTTGCTTGAAGCGTTAGATGGAGAAGGGGCTAGGAAAAATCTTATAAATGAGTTGACCTAACGTAACACGCAACATAATAAAAATGAGAAATAGCAAGAGGTAAAACCTCTCAGTGTTGTTTGTAAAATTACACAAATTGACCACACAAGCATTTTTTGTATAGTGATGCTGTTAAATTAAGCAGCTATTTGGAAGATGTATCTGTTCATGAACTTGGCACACTTAACACTCAAAGTGTAAGAACTAAATCTATATATTTACAACTGTATTTGAGCATTGAAAACCCAACAAAAGTTTTCAACAGAGAAACCAATATCATTAATTTTTTTATATTACTTTAAATTGAGGAGCGGAGTGGAGTGAAATTGCTAAACTAAATAATTCACTTTTTTGTAAAAAATTAAAATTTTTTGTAAAAATGACTTAGCTAAATATTTTGTTATTGCAAACCAACATCCTTATAATTGTTAGTAAGATTGAAAGAAATCGACGTACGTAGAAATTATTGTATGATAATATTAAGACGCGATTTTACAAACAAAACAAAGGGGGGGTGAAAATTCACCAAACTGAGTTGTGTCAAATAACCGACTAGCTGGCTAAATTAGTCAAAAATAAACCCATCACCCCCCTAAAATCGCCTCTTGTCATAATAAAACAAAATCTTCATTAAAAATTAAATTTTTAAAGTCAAATTTTCTTAAAAAGATTTTTGTTTATCATCTGGATGTGCAAGTCCTCGTATTTTGTGTCCTTGTAAAATTCCCGCAGGATGTTTTGTTAAAGCTATTTAAACCAATTACTGAACAATAAACTTTATATTAGAGAACTAGGTTTAAAATAGTTTATCCAAGCAGGAAGGCAAGTTTAATATAGAATATTTGTTATGAAAATATATTTTTGTTGCAACCGATTATATCGACATTATTGCCTTGAACAAAGTTATACTGTTGGCATAACTTTTTCTGCTTAGAGTGTCGGATATAGAGATTTGTTCAGAGTTATAAGCGGTTACACATCGACTGAGTGTAATTTTGAAAAAAATATTCTGTCATACTAAATAGTTTGACAGAATATTTTTTGGAAATGTTTACTTCGTAAAACGTGTCCAACTTTTTTTAATCTAAAGATCACTTTCCTGCAGATTTTAAATTATTCGTTTTTTACAAATTTGCTTTTGCAAGATATAAATCCTGTTATATTGGTGAAACTACTCGCCACTTTCTATTTTTATGTTAATTATGTTTATTTTTACAATTATATAATATATTTTAGACAGCTTTTGAAAAACATATTTTAAAATGATAATGACTGCATGAAGGCGAAACATGTCTTAAATAATAAAATGTTTTTAATTAAATTTAAAAAAAATCTCCGTCCGTGGTTCAAAAACTCTGCGCCAAAAAAATCAATCCGCAAACAAACCTTATTATTACTGTGGGTGTAACCAGCTTCAAATTATTTTATGAAGAGACGATGCAAATGCTTACCCCGCTTCTCCTAAAATACCGTTAAAATTGTCTCAATCAATAACACATTTACAAATATAGCAAGTCCATATTATGTCTTTTGAATCAGGTTGAAAAAACTTTTTATATCAAGTCACATCAATACAAAAAGCATTTAATGAATAGTTTAAACAGTCAAAACGTGCTAAAAACGTGATACAGACGTGTTGAAAGCAAATTGACTCAATCAAAATTTTAGATTTTTTCGAAAATATTCATGAAAAATAAGTTAAAAATAATTGCGCAAGCAACTTAAACGTATAAAACCTGAGTTTAAATCTAAAATGGTTTAAACTCAAGATTAAATCGAATGATGTCAATCAAGAATAGTATACTCCTATATTTTAAGAAATTTTTTTTTGATATAGAATATGGAATGCAAGCACTTTTAAGGGACGTGTTATCAGTTCATATGTAATTAACTTTTAGCAATTGAGTGTACCAACAATGTTTAAACATGCTTGGTTAAAATATTGAAATAATGAATAAAAAAGCAGCGTAAAAATTATAATTTAAATTTGTAAATAGTTGAATTTTAAATATATGTTCATTTTTCCTAGTCCCAGATCCCATTACAGTTAAAGAGACTACTAATTTATTTCCGAATTTTATCATATTCCTTAAACCTTATGGACTCTGAAGCCCCGAAACTTCTGAGTTTAAAAACAAATCAAGCGCAGCTTTACCACTACGCTTTTCCCACATCACCGCATTTTTTACCTTTTACACCATTACTGCAACTTTTACCTATACCATTACCGCAATTTTTTATTACACCATTATTTCAATTAAAACAATTTTCACTGTTGCCTTAATTACAAACACCACATCATTGCTGCAACACTACGCCACTACTTCAAAACTCAGCATACATTTACTCTAAATATTTTTTATAAATGAATTTTATTCTAAGAAATCTGATATATTTAATGTTTAATTCTAGGAAATCTGATATACTTAATGCTACTGTTTCTTTGATTTGTAAATTAAAACCAACTGCGTACGATTGCACATCGAATCAATATCATTGAATAAAAAAGAAATCAGGTTTTGAATTTATTACAGAGTTTAAAGGTACCAATAAATAATAAACAGTTTAATTTATTGTTTATAAACCTGTTTGATAATTGATTTTTATTAACGAATTTTTACTAGCAATTTTTAATTTCTAATCATATGTTTCAATATTAATCATAAGTCTCAAAAATAATCCAATGACAATGTTTATTTTTACATGGACTTTCAATTTCTAGTGCTCAAAAAACGTTTAGGAACTTAATAGAATAAAAAATAAAAACAGATTCTTAGGAGACGTGGAAATAATTATTTTTAAACATGAGGTCTAAAAAAGGCTATTCGTTTTGCATAAATACTCCGATTTTAAAAAAGTTCAAATTAAATAAGGTTTAAAATTCTTTTTAAACTCTTTTTTTAGTTTCAAAACAACATCATTGGATAAACTTATATGTTTTGTGTTTTAAAGTTAGATTTTTTAGTTTTTTTCATTTAAAGAGTTCTAAGGCTCCATAAGTCAAATACGAATAATCGGTATGAATCTTTTTTCGAACTTACGAATAATAAGTATGAGTCTTTTTTAGAACTTTCTTTTCTTGATTTTTATAAACTTTTCTTATATGTATTAGATATGTAGTTTTCAAATAGAGTTTTTTTTTTTTAAATCGCAATAAGTTGTTTTAATATCTATATTGAATATGGTGAATGTTAATATTATTAACAACGAAAAAAAAATTAGTTTTTATTTTCAGCCGCTCAAAAACGTACGTGCACATGCACCCCAACATTAAAATTATTATCCAACATATTTGTTGAACAAATGTTGTATAACAACAAATTGTTGTTATACAAAAGAGGTTATTAAAGTATCTGTAAAAGTTATACATATCATTTAAAATATATTTTGAAATTTAATACTTACTATACTTTTACTCAAAAGTAAAAGTGGAATTAAACTTTTTTTTACTCAAAATTAGCAGGCTTTGAAACTTAAAATATAATTATTTAGTATTTTTTGATTATAAATTATAAATTTTAACAACTATTAAGTTAATATGACAAGTAAATGAAAGTTGTCGTAGTGTGTCACTCTAAATGTAAGTTATGTTGTATGTCGCACTAAATGAAAGTTATGTTGTATGTCGCTCTAAATGAAAATTATGTTTGTTATGTTGTATGTTGTTCTAATTAAATGTTATATTTTATGTTGTTCTAAATAAATGTTACGTCTGTTATGTTGTATGCTGTTCTAATTGAATTTTATGTCTGTTATGTTGGTTAGTGCTCTAAGAGAATGTTATGCTATGTTTGTTATATCGCTGTCGCTCTAAACGAATGTTATGCTTGACAGTTGTTGTACTTTCTACAAAAATGTACATCAGGTAGTTATTTGTGTTGAGTGGTTAAAAAAAACTTTATACACTTGAAAAAAACCTTTAAAAACTTGAAACTTTGTGTAAAATATGCTCAGCTGTTTCTGTAAAAGTGTTAAAATCGTTTATTGATTTTAAGATATTCTTTTTTTTTAATAGATTTTTATTTTAAAATTTAAATTGTGAGCCAAGTTTAAAATTTTTACATTTGTCACAGCCCACACTGCCGCAGGAAATTAATTTTTTTTTTCATTTACATTTAATTAATAATTTGAGTTACTTCAGGAATCGCGGAAAAGAAAACAGGTTTTAATTTTAGCAAAGACAAAAAGTAGCTGCATACAACAGACTTTAATATTAGACTTAAGTCATTGTGACATTAAAATAAATTCCTAAATATTATTATTTATTTTTTTTAAACTGAAGTAACTTTCTTTCCTTTGACAGCAAATGAAATATTACTAAGTGTTCTGTGCCAAACTTTTATAATCACTAAATCATTTAAAGTACATAAACGGATTTTGACACTATACATCTTATCATTCAACACGCGTATATACATCCTATCATTCAACACGCGTATATACATCCTATCATTCAACACGCGTATATTCATCCTATCATTCAACACGTGTATATACAAATCGCTAAAATACTAGTATTTTAAAACGTAAGTTCATGAAAGTTAATGTGGTTTATAATGCTTTGTAAGCTTTTAGAAATATTTATTTTCAAACTTGATCACAATAAACGAATGCAGTCAGACGTATTTTGTCAGAAATTTTTTGTTATTAAAATAGAAATGGAACTAAAACTCTTTGTTTAAAGTTTTGTGTTTTATTGCTGCTTATTCAAAGAGTTATAATATAAGTGGAATGGGAACGAAGTTATAATACAGGTGGATTGGAAAGTTATAAAATAGGTGGAGTGAGAACAAAGTAAAAATTCAATTTTAAAGGAACGTTTTCTTTGGAACATTATTTACTTTGTAAGGAACATAATCTACTTTGTAGTAACATAATTTTCAATAAAATACTGTGCAGTTATCATAATTTAGACTTAATCAATCCAGGTCAGTCTTTGAGTTATTTTGACCCACCAGCAAAATAACTGTTGTGGCCTCTCCGGCCTCCCGACTTCCTCCGCACACTCACACGCTAAAACCCTTATGTAAACTAGGAAATGTAGATACAAGTTTCTTTGGTTACTGGTACTAAGCTAAAAACTAAAAGTCAATTTATGATGACATAAACCTCAGCAATCATTTTTCCTTTATTTCAATAATGTTTTATGCCTCAATAAACAATTTTAAACTTGTTTATTGAGGCATAAAACATTACTGAAATAAAGGAAAAATGATTGCTTAGGTTTATGTCATCATGGATTGACTTTTAGTTTTTAGCTTAGTACCAGTTTAGTAAACAAAGAAGTATTTTGCAATTGTAAAATTGCCTTATACAAAGAAGTATAAAGGAACTTTACAATTGCAAAATACTTCTTTTTTTGCTAAAGAACTCTTAGTTTTCCGAAAAAAGAAGCAAGGTTTGCAGTAAACATTATCTCTCTTAGCAGAATATACCAGTAATTGCGTACTTTTTTTCGCACACTAATGGAATACCAAAGCACGTAGTGGAATACCAAAGCAAAGTACACGTTGGATACCAAAGCATCCAACGCCTCTTGTGATAATGCATAAGAATATCTTTTTGCAAGAAATATTGTAAACTTTTTTTTTATTGCAAGGACGCAAAAACATTTAGGTTTGCAGTTCACTTTAAATGTTTTCTTTCTTTTGCCTCCAGACTTTCTCTTCTTAGGCTCATCCGTCTGAATATTATTGATTGATCACTTCAGACTATACTTCATCACTTCTGACTTTTTTTATTATGAAAGTTCGGATGATTTTTCAATATTTATACTTATAAAATTTATTTGAATTTCTTACTTTTAAAAAAAGAGTTTAGATAGGCAATTTAATTAATTTAGAGAAAATTTTTTAATTTTTTTTCAATGTATCCCATGATTTTTTCCATGTATTTTCCATGTTTTTTTTTCCATGTACTTCCATACTTTTTTCCATATGCGCTGCCAAATTTTTAATTTTGGTTTTCAAACGGTAAAATAAATAATTTTAATCCTATAGTTGTTCTGATGCTGAAACCTTTTACGCAAGCTTTTTATCATATAACAAAGTTTAAACGCAAACTGCAAAAGTTTTGCAAATCCTGGTGTAATCAATGCAACATACAAGTTATCTTTCTCCAGCATGTTCACTAGTAAATATGTATAAAAGTATAAAAAGTAAATTTTGACTTTTTCAAATAATGTATTTTTTAATAATTCTTTGAAAAAATTTTTTTTTTTAATTAACTAAAGAAAAAATATCGATTTCCTTCTGGCTGGCCTCTCCTAACGCTCTGACCCCTTAGCGGCTATCTTGGCTCGGCATGGGTAAAAACGAAACTAAACCAATCACATTTCACTTTAAAAAAAAAGTTACTAAATCATATTGTTTCAATGCATTGCAATTAAAAGATAGAAGTTTAAAAAAATATGTAAACAAAATTTAGAGGTAGCATGTTGTCATTTTTTGTTGTGCTTTTTGAACGACTAATAATAAATGCCTAGATTAGAATTAAATTAATAAATGTCTAGATAAGAATTGGTCGTATTTTTTCCACATTTACGCAAAAAGTAACCATGAGCGAGACTAGGTTTTTCAAACCGAGACGAGACCAAGACGAGAAGTTAGTACTTCTCGTGAGACCGAGAACGAGACGAGAAATCTAACAATTTTTGAAAACAAATTTATTAAAATCCAAGTAAAAAAAAAAAAATGTAAACATGGTTTTGACAAATAGAAACAAATGACATTTTTCAAACGTAAACAACTTTTTCAAATATTAATTCAGAATTTTTTTGTCAAACTTTTCCAACAAGACAATGCTTTCTCTGATTAAGATAATTTGTTCTACTTTTTTGGGTGTAAGTTGTGTCTGGATGATCGGACGACATTTCCACCTGAGCTAAAAACTCTCTCTGATTTAGTTTAACTTGCTGGAATAGCTAAAATTTGTCTAGCTAATAAAGAGAGTTCTAGCAATGTATTTGAATGCAATTTCCACCAATCAAGAATCAGAAAGTCTTTTTTGGCATCAGGGAGATATTCATACTGGTACATTTGGCTCAAAATAGGATTCAGTTTAGATGTTGGCTCTTGTGTTTCAAGTCTGACGTTTAACTTGCGCTTCAGTTTTGAATTAGGGGACAAATCTGCTGAAAGGACTCTAGCAACAGGTTAGCACTCAACATTATCCTTAACCTGTGAGGCTAACCATTCTTTTGTTGTTTGAAATTTTTTGAAGAACTTCAAGTGAAGTCCCTTTAAAGCTGGATTTAAGTAGTTTGCTGCAGTACTCAATAAGTTTCCAGTGTAACAAAGAGGAAATCTTTTCTCAATGCAGCTTTTCAAGTTTTTTGCATATAAGTCACCGTAGCCATTTTTTCCATCCGTCTCAATAAATTGATCAATTTTGTCATGGATTAAATAAAGAGAATCGGCGACAGTGTTAATTGTTGGAATAGACTCAGCCAACCACGTTTATGTAGCTTCCTTAAGTGGTGTCAATATTTCTACTGCTCCCTCGACTGTTTTCCACTGTGATGCACTGATGGTCTTTGAAAAAAAAATATTTTAATTTGCATATAGGCTGATAATTGCACTCTTCAGATGTAGGACAGAAGCCATGCAATCCAGTTCACTATGCCATCTTGTGTCAACAGATTGGCGTAACTGTCTAAAATTGATTCCTTGAGCGTCTGATTCTGATTCAAGCAACTCAGCTGCAACTGTTGACTGGTGAGTTAAAGAAGCCGAATCTTTGCATGTTTGCAACGCATCATCCATTCCAGCAGTCATTCCAAATGAGTCTCGCACTGCACGTTGTAAAATATGGTTGTTGCACAAGTATTGGTCAAGGCGCTTTGACAATTTGATTGCAAGTTTCATGTTTCTTGCCTGGTCGTTCACGCAGTACATTGGCAAATCAGCAGGCAAATTTAGTTCTTCTAAGAAAGAATCCAGCTTTCCTTCAATTAAGATACCTGTGTGTCTGCCTGGGAACTGTTGGACATAGGGTGTCCAGTGATGCAGTCTCCAATTTTCGTCAATAGCATGAAAAGTCCAAGAGATGTAGCTGTCCTAAGCTCTAGAAGTCCAAAGGTCAGAAGTTAATGCAGCACTTTTTAGATTAGGCGTAATCTCCGTTACTATGCTCTTCATTCCAGCTTGAACTTCTCTTGACCGAATTGAAAGCTTTCTTGAATATACTGTTCTGTGATGAAGGCTCAGTTTAGGGTTTGCAATGTCAAACAATTTCTTGAAACCTCTTCCTTCGACTGCTGAAAAGGAGCCAGATCAGTGCAAAAGTAATCCAGCATTGCAGAGTCAAACTGTTTTTGAATGGAATTGTCTTTGTCATATTTGGACTTAGTTTCAAGCATTTCGACCATGGTTCGTTGTTTCTTTTTAGGAGGAGGAAGAATAGAGTCGTCAGTTTTTTCAGAATACTCAACGTAATCTTGGCTGTGTTTTTTTTTGAGGTGACTATGAATTCCGCTTGTGTTTCCATCTTTTGTTTTCAAAGACTTTTTGCACGCCTTGCATTCAGCACCGTCACTTGTTTTTTGAAAATATCTCCAGATTTTGTTTTTTCTTGATGACATTTTTGATCGTTGAAATGAGGCAAGAATATTTCTTTTCAAGTTGAATTCCACTGGTTAACTAATGAAATTAATTCGAAAGTGCACCATTTTATACAAAAAGTTTTTGTGTTTAAAATCTAATTAAAAATATTTAAAATCTAATAAAATTTTTAAATTAGGCTTTTTAAAAAAATCTAATTAAAAAATCTAATTCAAAATTTAATTAAAAGTTTAATTTGTTTTTGTCAAAAACAAATTAAATTTTTAATTAGATTTATTAAAATCACGAAGCCAAAATATTATTTAATTAAAAAAACAAATTATTAAGCATTTTGTAAATTATAATAATTTTTAATTTGGAAAATAATATAATATTTAAGTCTCGTTCTACTTTTCGCAAGAATTTTCTATTTCTCGTTTTTCACGAGATGTCCCATTTCTCACGAGAAACGAGCACGAGACGAGATCTCGCTCATGGTTAGCAAAAAGGTATTTTATATTTCTATATTTAAAGTATAACAATTTGTTTTAAATTCCAGCAAAAATACTACAATACAAAATAAAATTCTGGAAAGATATTAAAAGTTACTTGCCAAAAAACGTTCTATAAGAACATAAAAAATCTATAGCTAAACAATCAAGCAAAAAATAAGGTTCAAACAAGTAGTAAAGATTGCGTAAAACTTTGATAATTATAACAAGTATCGAGTTATTCAAAGAGAGATTACTTAATGTAGATAGTGATTGTCGACGTGATTACTTCTTTATAGTTCGAACACTTGTTAAAAGCTTATCCAGTCAACTTTTGAGAGAGTAATTCACTTTGATAATGGTTTCCAAAGATATTAAACTATATTTCAAAATTTTCCTTTTGTAACGCAAAGGCACCATTTTGACTTGCCGCTGGAATAATTATATTACTAAGACTGCTCCACAATTGTAAATGAATTTCGGCTTCGTTCTCCCTCCAACAAGTCTATTATACCTCCTTGTTTTGTTCAACTTTTTTAAAAACATATTTATTTAAAATAAAAAAGATTATTTTTTAAAATTGTTTTGATGAGTGTCTATAAATAAAAATGCCAAAAATATCAGGCAACCCTATTCAAAGAGAATATATATATTCTTATAATATGTAAAACCATCTAAAAAGTTTCTAAAAACGTTTAAGGCAGAGAAAGAAGGGAAAGATTTAAATGTTGCTTAGTAAAAAATATTATTAAATAAAATCATTAATACCACAGATTGTGAAAAGCGTTTCACGCTTTCTACAATCTGTGGTATTTATGGTTCTAGCTAAATATTTTTTTAAATTTTTTCCAAAGTTATTGTTTTTTACATGTAATTACACACACCAATAAGAAAAAAGATTCCATTGAACGACATTACATTATTTTATTTTTATTTTAGAAAATAAACCAATATGGTATTGTTACCAAACTTTCAAAGCTCTTCATAAAAATTGACGAGCGATTCCAGGGCTTTTAAATTACCGAGCTGGAAAATTTTCTATAATTCCACATCGCACGATGAGCAAGAGTTAGTGCATAGTTCAAAAATAATGCTTCCTTACTTTATGTAACGTTACATTGCTGACTGTTCGATTATGATTAGAGACGAGATTTGACACACGTTTTCAAAATTTTTATTTTTAGCCAATCTAAAATTGCAACATTATTTGCGGTAAATTTTGTTATTGTGGTAAAGTTTCTCCCAGTAGTTTTTAGGATCTTATCACAGAGCACCGCGGAAGAGCGTTTATCTAGAAATGCCAGGCTTCCTTCCGTACCAATATTGCTTATTGGGCCAGACCCGACGTTGATTCTCGGGCTTTGTTCTAACTACTGCGGCACAGCTGCATACTTTTGCACGATAAATAGTTCTTAAAGATACTTTAAAAAAAATATCTTCCATAATCAAATTTGTTTTTTAGCATATGGTCATTAAATGCTCTTTAATAAAAAAAAAAGTTCGACCAAGTACTTACAATGCACCTACAAAAAATTATTGAACTCTGATCTTTTCAAACCTCAAAAATGAACGTTAGTTTGCATAAAAAGTTTTATTGTATACCAATAGCTACAAAGCTGGTACGTAAAATTTATGTAACGCTGAGAAATAATACTATGAAACTTAAAACTTATCGATAAATTTAAGCCTAGTTGAGAATAATACAAAAAGTATTTTATCCACTTGTTGCCCTTACGTTTAGGGAAGGAGGGGAAGAAAGTTTAGGGCTTTTTTGTTCCTCGCCTTTAATCATCACAATTTTTTACAAAGTATCATAATTTGACAGAAGTACAAACATACAAATGTTTGGAGCCTGGTCCATGTCGGGAAGCTAATCTCAAACATTAAAAAATACCGCCATAACTTTGGATTCTTTGGCTGTTTATTGTTATTGGTAAGATTTAACTTAATTGAAATTTGAATAAGATCTTGTAAACAAGCATTGATGACAAATATTTTTGACTCAATTTGCAAACAAAAAGGTAAGCATGAGATCGATTTTCTACCTTCTAAGCTAGAATTTTTCACCTTCTATGGTAGAAATTTTTATCTTAATCGGTAGAAATTTTAAAACTTGAGAAAGTTTTTTCATTTTACACGAAAAAATACTAAAAAAAGTATTTTTTTTTGTTTTAAAAAAGTGTTAAAAATTTGTTTGAAAAAAAAATACTCTTTTGAATAAACAAATCATTATTTGAAATGATAAAATTTAAATAGTATAAAGAAACCTTTTGATCATTATAAGAATTTAGGACAACAAATTTTAAAATGTTTTCAAGAAAGTAAAATTAATATTAAAAAGTAAAATCATTTCAAATTGAATATTTATTATTTAAATAAATTTTTTACATTTTTATTAAGAAAAAAAATTGGTAATAGATAATATATTTCAAAACATTATTAAAACTTATTTAAAGCAAGAAAATTTAAGTAAAATCATTTCAAATATAATTTTTATCAATTGAATACATTTTTTACATTTTTATCAAGAAAAAAAATATAATATATAATATTAACAACTTTTTTTTCTTTATATTTGTTTTTTGTAATACAAGTGCTTTAAATTATGATAAAAAATCTTAAATTAAATGTATTTCTTATTGCTTAAGCTAAATTAGAAATGTTAAATTAGTTTTATTTCTTCTTGACGTAAAGTAAAAAATTTATTAATAAATATGCAAAATATTATTTAATTAAGGGCAAACAATGCCAATTTTTTGTAAAAAAAAACTGCTTTTTTTATTATAATGTTTTTCTTTATAACTCTTGCTGCATTGAGAGGATTGTGATTTTGATTTTTGATAAATGGTTTTTTAATAATTATTTTTCATAGTATACTTTTTTTTTGTAACCTCTCCAGGTCACTGTCTTAAAATGCACACATAACGGTTTATGAAGCTGTACATTTCATTAATTATGCTGGGCGCATCCTGCATTTTTTAGCCTTTGATTTGCTAACTTCTAGACATGCAGAAAAATCCAAAAATTTCCATGTTTACACTTATGTCAAATAAGTATGCTTTGCAACAAGTTGCAATGATTGGAGCCTGGGAAAAAAAATGCCCCGAAATAATTGCCTTCTGCCCAAACGTGAGAGCAAGTTGATAAAATATTTTTAGTACAATTCTCCATCAGAATTATACTAATCGATAAATTTTAAGTTTTATAGTATAATATTTCAGCGTTCAAAAAATATGACTATATAAAGTTTGAACCCCCTTAATTATGATAATATAAAATGTCACCCCCAATTTGAGAGGGGTGACATTTTATATTATCATAATTTTTAAACGCTAAGAAAGTATTCTATAAAACTTAAAATTTATCGATGAATATAATTCTAATTGAAAATAGTACAAAAAATATTTTATCAGCTTATTGCTGATATAGCTAGTATACTATTAAACAGCTAATATAGTTCTATTAGCTTTATTATATCTGACCACCCCGTTTATTATATCTGACCACCCCGTTTAGAGCTTCAAATACTATCGCAAAAATTTGCCATAGTTTTTGAAGCTCATTACATTGTATTTACATGATGCTCATTACACGTATTTACAAAACTCTATTTTACCCTAACAATCGGTTTTACCCCAGCCAGTTTTCCTTATTAGCGTATTCTGTTCCAGCGTAACTGCAGCAACGTTTTTAAACATTTTAAAATCCTTTTTTTTTAATTTATTTTTAGTAATACATAATAAAAATTTTTAAGACATAAATACTTGACATTCTGATAGCAAATCTTATTTTCAGCTCTTTTTAACGAGTTGATAAAATAAAATAACTAAAAATAAAAAAAAATAAAAAAACTAATATGTATTTATATTGCATACCGTAGAAATGGTTATTTAAGGATAAATCCTATTTACTAATAGTTAAGGATAAATCCTATTTAATTAAGGATAAATTCTATTTACAAGTAATTAAGGATAAATTACCGAAATTTTAATAAAACATTCTAACAGTTATTTTTTTAAACTTTTTGTCGAATGAAGCAATGAAAAAAATTTTTTGAATCACTGAAAATGGAAGTAAACATGTTTTACATATTTAATGGACAACGTATTATAACAATAAATTTTATTTAGATTTATTGTTATAAGTTTATTAACATCGCATTGTTAAAAAAACATGCAAAAAAACCCAACTTCTTTTATTTTTCAAAACATTTCAGGATTGTCTCAACTTGTTACTTTACATTCTTATTTTGTAATGTAGAAGTTAGAGCAAGAGCTGGAATTATTTCATAAAAACAAAAATTGTACTTTTAAGTAGGATAAAATGTCAAATAGATTAAATTTTTAAGGGTAGCATACCAGAAAAGATTCGAAAATCAATGAATATTCATTAAACCATTATTCCAGTTCATACTTTAGATATAATGTATATAACATTTGTGGGAAATTTTGAAGCTAAAGGAGTTTTTAATTTTAAGATGGTGAAATTTGTTTACTAGTTTTAAACTGAATAAAATTTTGAAACTATTGGGGATGTATATAAATAAATGAAGAACAAAAACATATAGGAAAAAGCGGGGCAAGATGGCGCATGGGGCAAGATGGCTTTTCAAATAGCAACTCAACAAAAAAAACTTAAAAATGTGTGAAAACGAAACTATAATTACACTTTGTATTTTAAAACGTCAAATGGTTTTTTTAAATACTAATAATGCAATTTTATACGCATAAGTTTACTTTTTTCGCTTCAAAACAAATACTTTGCTTTCGGTTATTCATAACGAATGGTGTCCTATGAGTGTAACTTTTTTTTAAATATTTTTTTTCGACGCGTGTTTATTTTATGTTTCTTTAGTTAGATTAATTACTAATTTTTAAATTTTTATAAAGTTGGAGTCAGAAATTGCATAATAAGTCGTTTCCGGTCACGTGACCAGATGACATGTTTACGAACTTTTTATTTTAATTTTTATTACAAGTTTTTCTACTTTTAAACTAAAAATGCATGCAGGCAATGAATCATTATGATAAAATGAACATACTGACAAAGCATTACTGCTTCACGACTGATAGTTTTGCAATAACTTAGGGCTTTCAAAACGTTCGCCAGCTTGCCCCGCAAGATGGCGAACGTTTTGAAACAAAAAAAAGAAAGAAAAAAAATAACATTTGAAAATTTTTGAAAAAAAACACATTTTGCCCAATGGTTGGGGAAAAATGGAGAATACAATGTAACAAACATAACAAACATAAGTTGTAGACTTTATTCAATGTTTAGGCTTAGTTACAACTAAAAGGTGGCATTTTATTTTTTTTTATTTTAACGAGCACATAAGTAATGTGCCCATTTGTGGTAGTCACGATAAGAAACCCAAGTTTCAGCACTAGTCAAATAATTTCTTGACAATACTAATGGCTAATGACAATACTAATACTAATGATATTTCTAAGACTAATGATAGAAAGTATCTTCAATTAAATATTTCACGTTGGGTTTCTTGTAGTGATTGCAACAAATGAATTATATATAATTCAGCATTTGCAAATCTTTTGGAACTGATGGAGTTGGCTCGTATATTCTAAAAGATTGTGCAGAACCATTAGCACTCCCTATTCCTCTTTTATTCAAAAAATCATCAAGCTTATTTTCACTACCTATTATGTGGAAAAATCCTAATATATCACCAATAATTAAAATAGGTGACATAAATATCACTTCAAACTATAGACCTGAGTCTCTGACATCATTTCTTTGTAAACTTTTAGAAAACTTAATTTACAAAGTTATATTGAATCATCTAAACAAATATAACTTAATTTCTATACAAAAGCATGGGTTTATTAAACAAAATTCATGTGACACAAACTTGCTAGATTATTTGGACATCATTACATGTACTGTTTACAATGTTAAAGAGGTCGACTTGTTATGCATGGATTTTGTGACTGCTTTTAACAAAATTTCGCATATACAATTAATTCAAAACTATCAGTCTATACCATTCATTACCCTATACCATTCATAAGCCATTAAAGGGAAGTTACTAGCAATCAAATATTTTATAATCAAAAGAAAACAAATAATAATAATGGGTGACATTATATTTAATTGGTCTGAAATACTGAGTCCTAAAAGGTTCTGTACTAGGTCTCCTTTATTTTATTATATACCCGGTGGGAAGTGAGCTAACGACTAGCGAGCGACTAGCTAGCTTTATAGCGATTTTCTAGCGATTTTTCTTTTCTTATTTTATTCTTTCGTAATGTCTTTAACATCTTCAAAAATTCGATTTTTAGTGTTGGATCTATTATAATTATGAAAATAATTGAACTTTAAACATGTCGATTTTGTAACGATATGTCGCTAGCTACATATCGCAGTTTTTAAAAAAGCAATTTTATTACGAAAAGACGCTAGCTACATATCGTATTGGTGTAGCTGGTTACTAGATAGCGATAAATCAATAGCTATTCGATTGTTACGTATCGCAGCTTTTAAGCTATCGATTTAATAACGATTTATCGCTAGTTACATATCGTAGCTTTGTAGCTAGCTACATGATATCCGCAACTCTATAGCTAGTTGATAGCTTCATATCGCAGTTTTTAAGAAAGCGATTTTATTACGAAAAGACGCTAGCTACATATCGTATTGGTGTAGCTGGTTACTAGATAGCGATAAATCAATAGCTATTCGATTGTTACGTATCGCAGCTTTTAAGCTATCGATTTAATAACGATTTATCGCTAGCTACATATCGTATTTGTGTAGCTAGCTACATGATAGCCGCAAATCGATAGCTAGTTGATAGCTTCATATCGCAGTTTTTAAGAAAGCGATTGTATTAAGATATGACGCTAGCTACATATCGCGTTTGTCTAGCTGGCTACTAGATAGCCAGAAATAGATTGCTAGTTGATAACTAAATATCGTAGCTTTTATTCAGCGACTTTATTACGATATCGAGATATATCTCAAAAACTACATATCGCTCCTATATTAACCTATAGGTAATATAGACACGATATCTATATATTACCTATAGTTAATATAGACACGATATCTAGTATTTGAGATATCGTAATAAAGTCCCTGGAAATAAGCTGTGACATATACGCAACACCATGGTGTTCCGTAATGCAGAATACTAAAGTATGTTGATTAACAATTTTAGACTCGTTTTTTTACCCACGCACTTTTTTGATACGTAATTTAATCAAACATATGAATAAATTACGTATCATTAAAGTAAGTGGGTAAAAAAACGAGTATAAATGTATCATTTTTATTATACGCAATTTAATTATGATTAAATTGCGTATCATAAAAGTGCGTCGATAAAGAAACGAGTCTAAAAGTGTTAATTTACATACTTCCGAATTACGCAACATAAATTTACACAACTTTTATGATTTTTGGCGTAATTTCTCTAACGACTTAACTTGTCATATTCAAATTTGCTATACATAGCCTGCAATTTTATCGCTATCTCATTTTTTGCACTATCACTCTACGATTCATATCGTTTTTAAAATATCAATATCAATATCAAATATGGCATCTAAAATATCTTCAGATGATTCGGAATGCACCAGAATTCTTCAAAGCTCTAAACGGATGGGCCAAGTTGAAACGGTAACTTACATTTCATTTATTTGTTCTGTAAATTAGTAACCAGACTAGTCTATGGATAGACTTACAACACAGACATAGACAATTCTGTATGTTGTAATGGACACAACAAATGTTTAATTTTTTGTCCTTGTTGTGTCTATCAAATTTTTGATGGTGTCCTAAGATAAGGACAATGACATTAGCATGACATCAAAAATCTACGACATAAATCAAAAGCTTTTGGACTTTTATTTAAGATATAATCTGACTAGAAATGCTATGGAAGCTCTTTTAAAGTTATTAAACATCAATTATGATAAAACTTTGCCATTATCTGTTACTACACTTAAAGCTAAGTCAATAACCTACAACCAGTCTAAAAATTGGGTAAAAAGAATTGAAAAAAAAAATTTGATGTCATATATTGGCGTCAAAGACAATTTATTGTATTGCATGGACCATCGTAATTTACAATTAAGTTTAAAAAATAAAGATGGCAACAGTGGCATAGTAAAATTACGACTGTTTTTTAATTTAGATGGTTTGCCTGTTTTTAAATCTTCTAAATTATCATTTTGGCCAATTCTAATGTCATTTAGGGATTATAATCATATTGGTGCACTTCCTGTAGCATTGCACTGTGGTGTAGAAAAACCAAATTTGAATTTTTATCTTAAACAACTGGTTGATGAATTGCAAATTTTAAGTGTTCCTTTTGATTTGAAAGGACAACAAATGGTTATTTCTGATGTTGATTTTATCTGCGATACCCCTGCACGTTCATTTGCTCAAAATATTTTTAATCACAATGCATACTACGGATGTGGGTACTGTAATATCAAAGGTGAGTATTGTTACAATCGTATTATTTTTACAGATCAGAATTGTACACCACGTTCTGATGAAAGTTACAAAAGTATATCAGAAAATAATCAGCATGACCCTTCACCTCTTTTGAATATTCCTCAATTAAGTGGACTGCAATCGTCATGTCCTCCAGAATATATGCATCTGGTACTCCAAGGTGTGGTGAAAAAGTTATGCACATATTATTTCACTAAAGTACCTTTTCTGCATTTATCTTGTAGACTTTCACAACATTTACTGAGTAAATTATCCGCTGAAATCGATGATATAAGGAAGTATTTACCATCAGAATTCCACAGAAAACTTAGTTCTTTGGTTAATTTTAAAAACTGGAAAGCCTCTGAATTTCGACAATTTGTTTTATATCTTGGACCATTTCTCTTACATGATAAATTGGCAGATCGGTATTATGACCATTTTATTATGTTGCACTTCAGCATGTATGTTTTGGCTTCTGATGAATATGTTGCTTATCATGTTATTGCATCTGAGTGTGTTAAAAAATTTGTTGAATTTATGCCTATATTATTTAGCAAAAGATCTATGGTCTATAATGTGCATGTGTTAATTCATCTAGCTTTTTTTGTAGTAAAATATGGACCTTTGGACTCATTTTCTGCATTTCAATTCGAAAATATGTTGGGTTTATTAAAAAGACGAATTAAAACAGGTAGAAACATTTTTCAACACACAATTGTTTGCTTAAATGATCTTCGATCAGTAACTAATAATCACTTGAACACTGTAAAGATTTCTACTGATCTGCCGGATTGTGCTTTTGTTATTAATGATGGTTCCATTGTTTTATGCACTAGTACAAGTCTTGACTGTTTACATATATCTGGAATTCTTTTATCTTATGTGAAGCCACTTTATACATTTCCGTACTCATCAAAAGTCCTTAGAATTGGATATTATCAGAAAAGTCGCACACATGCTTATAATGTTAGACCCATTCGAAAATGTATAATGATTATTTGTAGGGAAAACTACTTTCTAATTATCCCATTGGTCTGCAAATTAAACTACAGTTTTAAAGTTGCTATGGGTTATAATTTTAATTTATTTACAGAACTTGATTAGTTTTTTTTTAATTTTTTAAAAAATTTTGTGTTGATTTAAAAATATATCAATTCATTTGAAGTCTTTATACTATTTTAACTGTGTATTTTCTAAATAATAAATGTATAATTTTTATGTTACATTTTGCAAATGTTTTATTTCAGATGAATTATATTGTATATTTGTATTGTGACAGTGAAGTTCTGGAATTAAAAAACTGTGACATAATAATGTCAGAGAAACTAAAAAATTGGTCTATGGATGATTGGAGATCTCGTGGTCAAACATTAACGGAAGATGACCTTCAAATAAAGGCAATGCATAAGGATGGTATAAATGCGGCATGCATATTACAGATAAGTATTTTATACCCTGTTGGAATTAAAAAATAAAAAGTGTTTCAGTAGTAACATTTTTTAAAAGTAAATTAATCTTACAAAATTGTATTTTTTATTTATTTTATACGTTTCAGTTGGAATTGATACGAAATTGCTTATTCAAAAAATTCAAAAACTTGTAGTAAACAAAAATTTTACTCCTAAAAACGGACTCCTTAGACTTATTGATCGTGTGGGTCAAACCAAAAGGCAGAGCATTCCACCATTGAATGTGAGTGTTTTTAAACCAATTTAATAAATTATTTATATTGTAATCAATATACTAAGTATTGCAGAAAATGTATTGAATATTTAATTTAGGTACTTTAATTTTTATGATCTAAATTTATTTTGATTTCTGGTGGGCTTTCTTGATAATATAGATTTTTGTATACGTTTATTGTACATATAAAACTATGATTGTACAAATACTAAAAAAGTTATTTGTTTTGTAGCATATTCTCACTGCAGAATCAGAAGTAGAAATTGAATTTAATACATCAAAAAAACAAGAAAACTCCTATAAATCTACAAAACGGAAAGAGAAAAGAAAAAGCCTTTCTGAAGAACCGTCTTTACCATCATGGCCATTGTGGGAGCCACCAAAGCTCTCCAATTCCAATTCAGTATACATTTTTAACAATTTTTTATCCCATTTGTGAAAATAAGAATTTTTATTTGGTTTCATTTGAATGGTTTGTTTGTTGTTTTTTTAGTTACCATTTTTAAATGAAAGAATCAGTATAAAATAATTAGAATATAGTGATAGAGTTTTTATATCATTTAAGAGTATTTATAATCATTGTTAATCTTGTTTTAGAACCTTCTGTCTGTCTCTGCCTCAATGGATCAAGTAGATGACTCGCCAGTTACACAGACAGTGTCTCCATCAGAGTTGCAGTCTGTTTCACAAATTCAACCACTATTGCATTCATCTTCTTCCTTTTCTTTGCCATCTCAAAAAAATGGGATAGACCAAATAAATAACTTTATTCTGAAAGCAAACGTTGAACCCAATACTGTTGAAGGCATTCAATTTATAGTGAATGCCATGTACAGAAAAGTTTGTGGGTTGGAAACCGAAATGCGTACCATACGTTCACTTTTAGACACTAACCATGGTAATAACGAAAATATAAATATAGATTATTTACCAGCAAATTCAGTTGAAGAGTTTGATTCACTGGAAAAAAAAAAATTCACTCTAATGATAAAGATATCATTTGCAGAAAGATGAAGCAAATTGGTGGGAAAAATGTAAGTGACTTTTTAAAAAATGCTTTAAAAACTTGCATAACAGACAAGCTATGTTGCAGCATCAATCGAACTGGTGCAGATAAAAAGCGTAGGTTTATAGGACCAGTCGAAAGTTTGATTTTTGATGCAGCTTACTGTTTATTTCCAACTGCCACTGAATCCAGTATGACTACCTTAATTGCAAAACACTTGAAAAAATCTAAAGATCGATATTTTGCAACAAGAAAGAGAAATTCTTCTTTAACAAATGATTTAAACAGTCCTGTTAGAAAAATTCGAAAATTAAACACTGACTCGTGTAGTGATTCCAGTTAAATTATTTTTTAAATTTGTTTTATTATTTATTTATCTTTTTTTTTTTTTAGTTATTTTATTCTTCATATATATTTTTAAATAACTTTTAATATTATTAATTTAATTTAAGCAAAATCATTTAGTTGTTAATGGCTTTTTTTATTTTTTAAAAATAATTCATACATTTTCTTTTAACATTTTATAATGACTTTAACATTTATAATTTTTTATTGAAACCAGTTTTAACATTTTGTATTTAATTTGTTATAAATGCAATCTTATTTCAATGGTTATAATTCATTCCCCTGAAAAATATAGCATGCGATTTTTTCAGGAATATCTTCTAGCCTAACCGATATTTTCTAGCCTAGAAGTGTAGTTATTGTTACGAGTTTTCACTAGCTATTCTCTACCTTAATTAGCTAGCGGGTCGCTAGCTTATTTAGCTAGCAATTCGCTAGCTTATCAAGCTAGCGATCCTCGTGGCCAAATCGCTGTCTTTATCGTAACGACTTGTCGCTAGCTAGTCGCAATTTTTTGTAGCAAGCGATCCTCGTGGCCAAATCGCTATCTTTATCGTAACGACTTGTAGCTAGCGATCCGCTAGCTTAAAAAGCTATCAATCCTCGTGGCTAAATCGCTGTCTTAATCGTTACGAATATCGCTAGCCGATTTCCCACCGGGTATATAAACGATTTACTATTCCGGTTAACTTCTGAATGCTAACTATATGCTGGCAACAGTAAATTAAATTCGATTGTTGATAATGATAAAAGCGTTTTAAAAGCACCAAATCAACTTCAAACAAACATTAATAAAGTAATCGATTGATGTAATACTTGGGGAATGAAACTCAATGAAGAAAAATGTAAAGTCATGCACATCGGTACTAAAAATATGCCACACAAGTAAACATTTAACGACAAAAAAAGAAATTATGAAATTAGAAAGATACTTAGGTATATATCAGCTAATCTAAAATGGCACAAGCAAGTAAAATGACCAGTTGTTAAAGCGCAAAGTTCACTCGGTTTAATAAAAAGAACTTTTATTTAAATTCGGACAAGAAGAAAGACTTGAAATTAAATTTAACAACTTTGAAAATAGCAGAACTAGAGATGATTTAATTTTAACTATCGAAAATATCGTATGGCTTACAAATTGCAAATTGGTTTAAAAATCTAAAACTGGTTTTCTAACTAACAAGCGACGGTCTTTTATCAAACATACATGGACATAATAAAAGGATGCAACGTGAAAAAACAACAAAATAATTAAAAACTAGAATTCTTTGCCGAACTATGTTGTTTACTCAAGTTCCTTAAATTGTTTTAAAGCTAATTATGACAATTTATAACATTAACAGCTGTTACAGCATCTCAGTAAGCTATGCAAAAACGTATATATTGTTTTTAAGCAAATATATATTATTATTTTGATGCATAATCGATTTTGCCTTTAATTTTGAGCCTTTTTATTTTGTGATAAATGTAGCTGATTTTTACTCAGTGCATATAATCGCTTTTATAATAGCGAGGCACTTACTTTAACCAATGCCAAAATTTATAAGTTATAAAAAACTTTATTTGACGCTTCAGTTCTAAAAAAAAGGCAGTTTTTTAAAAAGATTAAAAAATAACCATTCCTTAATTTTGTATTTCTAAACTTAGAAAATATTATTCATTATTACTTTTGTCTTGGATTAGTAAACAAATTGATATACTGAAATTATAACTTGATGGTTCTAGAGAAAAGAATGAAACCTCTTATATTTAGGCGCGCCTAGCAAAACGCTGAATCATTAAACCTTCGCTTTAGTTGATTAAGACATAAAAATATAAAAATATGAAGATAATTTAGATATTTATTTCTATTTAAAAATAAATATAAATGCTGAAAACAAACCAGACAAAAATCAATCGAAAACAAAAAAAAAAAAAAAAAATTATAATAATAGGAGACTTCGAAACCAATGACAACGATTATGGATATGGATGATTAAGATTTCAACTTTAAACAATCTACAAAAAAACGTATATATATATAAATATATACATTTATATATATAAATATATACATTTATATATATATATATATATATATATATATATATATATATATATATATATATATATATATATATATATATATATATATATATATATATATATATATATATATATATATATAGGGGAGAGTGGGGTAATGGCGAACGCGGGGTAACTCCGAACATGGTCAAAACAGCATTGTAAAAAAATAAATTCGACAATTTTTTTTTACCTGCTGATAAGGGATCCTATGCTCAGTTCCAGACGTGCAGTAGTGTAATGAAGCTGCGGATGTTGTTTACTATGATTTGATTTTAACTTTTTCTGATAATTTTATGCAACTTTTTTCTTGAGCAACACTCTGTTGGAGCTTCTATGGCCATAAAGCCACTCCTATTTTGTTGTTGTTGTTGCATAATATAATTTTTAGACTTAGTTATTCCAATTAGCATTTTATTCATTATTACACAACAGTGTTTGTGATTGCCCCCCGATGTGTTCGGAATTACCCCACGTAGGTAGGGTAATTCCGAACACCAAGAGTTTTATTTTTGCCTTAAATTTTTATTTTTATAATAAGATTTTTAAAAATTGCTTTTGAGGGTTTGTGACTGAGTAGTTAAACTAATTGATAAGCAATAAATATGATCAATTTTGTATAACTGGTGTCTTTAATTCGCATTCCCGCTTAGGTGTTCGCCAATACCCCACTCTCCCCTATATATATATATATATATATATATATATATATATATATATATATATATATATATATATATATATATATATATATATATATATATATATATATATATATATACAGCGGTGGCCAAAAATTAAAGACCACTCATTTTTAGTTGGTTTCTTAATCTTTAAATTAAAATTAAGAAGATTCTAATTGACATATTAAATTTTATTTAATATCTTGTTAATTAAAACATACGGATTAAAGTGGTATAATTTTTTTAATCTTATTCTAATTAAATAGCGTTTAACTTATTAAAAAACTGATGAGTACTTATAAATCTTCTTTAAATAAATTGGACAAAATTTAACGACCACTTTCAAATCTTTAATTTGCACTTATTAAAAATAATAATCCATTATTTTTTTTAACTGTCTTAATTAATTAAGACAGTTAAAAAAAGTAATGGATTATTATTTTTAATTCATTAATTGACCGGGTCATTTTGTATCGTTGAATTATGTTATCGTTGAATTATGCAATTAATTGCTTATTACGGTGGCTATAAAATGAAATGTCGAAACCTGAGTTTCGATATCAAATAAACATTTATTTTTTGAATTGCAATAAGGATATAAAAATATTGCAAAAATGCGTGCAAAGATCGAAGAAAAAGACAGATACGCGGCTCTTGTATTAAAAGAAGAAGGCTATAGCATCAGACAAATAGCGGAAAAGCTCGGAAGGTCTCACTCTTGCATTATTAACATAATTCAACAATACGAAGAGACCCGGTCAATTAATGATCGTCATAGGACTGGACGCAATAAAATTTCAAATGACCGTGATGTTCGCTCGTTAGTGAGATTAATGAAAGAAAACAGACAAGCATCATCTACAGACTTGTCTACGAAATGGACACTGTCAAATGGTCTGAAAGCAAGCCCTAGAACTGTGCGAAGGGTCCTCCACAATTTAAATTATTTATGGCGTGCTGCTGCAAAAAAACCACGCTTAAATAAAAAACAAAAACTTGCCAGGAAAGAGTGGTGCAAACTACATAAAAATTGATCAACAGATCAGTGGAGCCGTGTGGTCTTTAGTGATGAAATGAACGTTGAGGTAGACAACAGAAAAGGTCGCGTAATGTTGCGTAGACTTCCAAGCGAACGGTTCGATGAATCATGCATTTTGAAACGAACAAAACAAGGCAGTGGTTCAATAGGCATTTGGGCCCGTATGAGTGCCTGTGGAGTTGGCGTTTTTCATTTATTCGATGGTAGACTCAACAAAGAAAGGTACATCGAAATTTTGGAAAACTCG